>NC_142882.1:75653409-75956439 GCF_051225735.1 Oryctolagus cuniculus
TCCTCCACCTGCTGGTTCATTCTTCCAACAGCCACACCGGCCTGTGCTAGATCAGGCCAAAGCTCGGATTCCATGAACACTCCTAGGGGATGACAGCATCACACATGGTGGTTTAACCTGCTGCACAACACTGGCCTTTGCTTAAAACTTTTCCATGATCCAAAATCAAAGCGTAAAATCCTCAGCTGATACTCTTGTCTCCTACCACCTCTACCTTTATCTCTTCCTGTTCTGTGTCAAGCCACTAAAATCCACACATCCCCACAGCTCCTGTAAAAGGTGACACTGCTTCTTAGCTCAGTGCCCGCAGTTATTCCCTCTAGAAAGTCCTGTTCTCCCCACGCTAACTCTGGCTGGCTCACCAGTCAGCTCAACCCTGCTATGTGCCTCTCAATCTCCTCCATTCCTCTTCGCTCCCACAACATTGAACAGATACTCTTTCTAATTAGAATTCTCCATTCTCGTCTACTCCGTTTGGAGCACTATGACAGTAAAATACATTATCATTCTATGTCCCCCAAGGCCTAGCCCACCGCCTGCAACAGCTGGTGATCCCAACTATTTATGTGAAGTTCATGCCTTTTTGCTTTCTCCACTCACAGATATGGCCCCACTGCAAACAACAAAGCTGTTATTTAGGGAAAAATAAAAACAATGCAAGACAGTTGGGGAAAACCGGGGGGGGGGGGGGGGGGGGGGTTAACAAGATTCTTTACAAAGTAGCTCCTAACAACACTGTTACTAGTTGTCTCACCTTCACTCACCAACATGGCTGACTTGCTATTTCATCTTTACTGCTTATTCTGACTTCCCAGGACAAAAGTTGCAGGCATGGAGAAAAAAAGGGAAACCATTACCTAAATCAGCTATTCTTTAAAAAAAATAAAGCATATTTAGAAGCTGGTGTTGTGGCACAGCAAGTTAAGCCAACCCCTGCAACACCAGCATCCCACATAACCCCAAGTTCGAGTCCCAGCAGCTCTGATTCCAAACCAGCTCCCTGCTGATGTGCCTGGGAAAGCAATGGAGGAGGCCCAAGTGGTTGGGCCCCTGCCACCCATGTGGCAGAACCAGATGGAGCTCAGGGCTCCTGGCTTCAGCCTGGATCAGCCCCAGTTGTGATTATTTGGGGAGTGAATCAGCAGATGGAAAAATCTCTATCTCACCCCTCCCCCTATTTCTGTAACTATGCCTTTTAAATAAATAATTTCTTTTTAAATAATAAGCATAGTTAGAACTTTAAAAACACCGTAAGTTCCTGATCTACTGTGGGGAGCAACTCGGACTAGACTAAGTTACTGGAATTAAGACTTATTCTATGCATCTGCTCTCCCACAATATGGCGCTGGGAGAGGAGGAAACAGCTTTTACGCAGCTGCCTCCAGTTCGACCAATAAACAGCAGGAGCTGATCCTGCTCCTGATTGCAGGAGAGCAGCGTGCTCAGTGTGTGGGTGGCAGAGTTGGGATTGGTGGAAGAGGACTATAAAGGAGGAGAGAGACAATATGCACCAGGAACATCTAAGGGGAACAACCGAATAACATCTGAGCAGTCCCCGAGAGAGCCGGCCGGCGGTGTGCCGCTCCCCTGCAGAAGTGGGGAAAGTGGCAGGGGGCACCGCCCTTCCACGGAGGTGGAAGGGACGGCAGCCAACCCGGGAAGAACCAGCAGCAAACCCGGGAAGGGCCGAGCAGACAAAAGAACAGCGCAGGGTCCTGGGTCGTTCCTCCGTGAAGAGGGGGAGCGACAATCTACCACTTCCAACTTCACTTCAGACAGCTACCTCCTACAAGCTTGGAGGACTGCACCAGGTAATTACCAAACACTGCCCCTAACAGATGGCCACATCACTGCCTGAACTTACACTGTTTCAGCTATCCTGAGAAGTTGCACAAAATCGCTCCTTAGTATGTAGACATGCACCTACATGGCTACGCTAAAGATGAAACTCACTTATTTTCCCTCCCGCCTTCCCCAAGCTGGTCCATCAGCAGAAACTTCTCCAGCTGTCTCTCTGCTGTTTGTGGGTTTTCTGTGGGCACAACTGGAGCCAATGAAGAGCACTCTTCCTAACACTGGGGCTCTAACATTCTTAATTCTCCTTTTTATTTTCTCCAGTGGAGCCTACACCCAACTCTGTCCAAAGACACAAAACAAATTCAAAATCCATTCACGTCTATTACTAATTTTAAAGTGTGTAGAAGAATCCCAGAGCCCTAACTCCACAAAGCAGAGCAGAAGTCCCCCATGGCGTTACTCTGCTGGCCTGATAGAAACCGAAGCATCCACATGTGTGGGCTCTGGAATAATCCCAACCAAACACAGCAAAGATGTCTAAGTCCATGCCACACTAGTAGTTCCTGGTATAACCAGGATACGTGATCTGTTCTGAAAAGCACATGGGGAAGTAACCAAGACGGAAGGCAGAAGGGCATCCCTCTCCAGTGATAACTCCCCTGGCCAGGTGTTTCTCCCCTGCAAGTCACTCCAGCTGTACCAGTCACCGTTTCAGTACTTTCACTGAAATACCAGACAGGAAGGGAGGGAGAACTAGTTCAGCTTAGTTTTGGTGGTTCACAGCCCCGCTGCCTTGGGCATCTAGTGAGAGGGGATGATCACAGGTGAGCCAGGACAGGCGGCTGCTCAGCTTACATAACCAGCCCTCTCCCAGGAACTAACACCCAGGGTAAGCCCCCAGGGACCTAAAGCCCGCCCACCTGGCCCTCCCTCCAGACACCATAAGTAGGTTAGGTCCCCCCCTCCATCCATCAACCACTTCCAGGACTGGCCAGGAAGATAACACCGTGGCGCTGAAATGTCTGCAAGTCTGGAGAGCCAAATCCTGTCCGAACTTTCACAGCTTCTCCAGCCTTTCTCTCTGAGAAAGGGCAACCACATGGCAGGACCCGGCCACTCTAACTCCCAGCTTTACAATGAGCTTCCTTGCAACTGGGAAAATTACTGCTCTCTCCAGACAGATCTCTAGGCTTAAACTTTACCCAGCTGCCCATTCATTAACGCTGGGGGCCCAGCACCACGACTTCTTTTATTCCTAACACCTGAGTGAGAATGCTTAGCCCCACAAAGGAAGAAGAAGGGACAAGTGCTCCAACAGTCTTCCAGTTAATAAATTCAAAAGAAATCAGGGAAATAGACAAACACGACTGCAACACAGGGGCTACAACCATCAGTGACCGCAAAATCAGCCGGCAAAATTCAAAGAGAAACAGGGTCATGGCCTCTGAGCACCTGCCCCCAGAACGTGTACCAATTTCAAGAGAGAACAGTAACTTCACAGGGAGGCACCTGGCAGGTATCACCTTAACCGACTTCTCACAGCTCCAGCCCCAATGGGGAGTCGTGCTGATCTCCGGCTCCCGGATACCACGTGTACAGAAGGACACTCTACCCCTGTGTGGTCTTGTCAGAAACACACAGCAGCCATCCAGTCAGGAGAGAACACTCCACGGAGTAACTGGCCAGTACTTCTTAAATACCCAAGCAGGTCTGCACGGATGGGACCCAGACCGGATGTTGGGGCAGCACAAGGACATTCGTGGAAGTCTTGGCAAAATTGAGAATACAGCCTCCAGTGAATAACATTACAGCGATGTTCATTTCTCAGTACGGATAACTGAACCCTGGTTCTCTGGGACGTTCACAGCAGGGGAAGCCCATTGTAGGCTGCACGGGAACCCTATGCAGTTAAAACAGCAGCTACAGTCCTAATAACAAGCCTGTTCCGTCAAACAACACTCCTAAAGTACTCAGTTATTTTTAATACCCTTCCTCTCTCTCTCACTTATGAATGTATTCGGAGTTCCTACTCGTTCCCTTTTTTTCTCCAAAAAACTTCCAAGCTCTATACTTCAGCATTTTTCAGAGTGGCCATTTTTCTTGCCAACACAGAGCAAGATGAGTTTTCCCGTCCAACCACACACTGACCTAACTTAAAAGAAGTCACTTAATGAGCAGTTTAGTGTCTCAGAGCTTCACTGCAATTAACAATAAACAGTGGGCCTTTAAACACACTTGCAAACACTCGATTCGAAACGCGTAAGGCCAGAAAAATCAAGCCATCTAACTATGTCACAGCCCGACTGTGAATCCAGTTCTTCTGGCTCTAAGACCAAATTACTTCACAAAAACCGTGCTGGTCTGCGTTTTAAGATGCAACTTCCATCGCTCCAGAAAGGCAAATCCGATGTGATTTTTAGGAAACTTCTAACTTCACATTGAGAGTGTCCAGGGATCCTGTAACTAAGGCTTCTGAAATTCAAAGAAAAAGCAGCGTTCACCTAATCCGAACTTTTATGAACTGTTAAAAAGAGACTTCAGTCACCTCCTCTTTCGCCACCCTGGGGGCGAGACTCCCCCAAGAATCTGAGATAGTGCAACAGCCATTCACTTGTTGATTTCTGCAAGTCACCCCAGCCCCACAAGATTATCTAAGTATCTGTTTCCGTTCCTTAAAAAAAAAAAATTAGTCCAAGCCGATCCCTAACGCAGAAGTCTGTTTGGGGGTTACCACCGGAGCGGAGGGCGCGGGGGCGCGGTACCGTGATCGGGACCCGGGGGAGACCGACTTTGCTGGCGCTGCGCGGCCGGGCTCCGCTCTTCCTCGCGGGGAGCCCCACACAGCCCTCCGCGCGCTACCTGACGGCCCCAGCAGCAAGCCAACCTAGAGCGCTGCCCGCGGAGACGGACCCCAGGTCGCGGCCGCAAGAGGCCCTGAGAGGATCCTCGCTTTACTCGTGGGCTCTGGCTACGTACAAAGGCATGGGACACGCCGGTGACCTCCCGTCCCCGGACCCCGACTCGGGGAGGCGACGTCGGAGCAGCTTTACGGCCCGGGCGGGCAGCCCTCCGTCCTGCACGAGGTACTGGGCACGAGCCGGACGCCGCCGCGGAACCCCGACACCCTGGGTCACTTGCCTCCCATTCCTGCAGGAAACGCCGGGCCTCGTCAGAACCAACGGCCTTATGCCTCCTAAACTCGTCCTTCACGTACTGGTCGCCCAAGGCTTTGAGGTCCGGGGGCAGCACCCGGTGCAGCTGCAAGATGCGTCTGTACAAGGCTCGGACCTTGCTACCGTGCGACCCGGCCATCGAGCCCGGCGCGCACCGCACGCGGCGCCTGCGCACTGGGCCGGCGCGGCCCCGCCCCCCTGAGAAGTCGCGAGTTGGAGCATCAGAAATCGGGCGGAAGACGGCGCGCAGCCTGGTTCCGGTTCGGTACGCCCTAGAATCCAGTCCCCCCGGAAACGCGAGTTCTGCGGCGAGCGGGGAAATGGGCCGGTCTCTGCCCAAGCCGGCCCTGAAGGGGGCGTGGCCTTCACGGAGCCGCGCCTGCGTCCCGCCGCGGCCTGGGCACCTGGGGCCTCTCCGCCTTGATCTGAACGGAGCTGACGCCCCCATTCACACACCCGCCGTGCTCCCAGCAGGTGCCCTGACGGCGTCCACCGAGCGGGGCCTGGGCCGGCTTCAGCACCTGCTCAGCGCGAAGCCCCCCTCCCGGGACCACCCTCGGTCGCCGTGGTCCCCCTCAGCCGCCATGGGATCGTGCGGGTCCTCCGCTCGCCCCAGTGGCTTTCATGAGTGACCCAGGCCCTCCCGGCCCCTGGTCGCGCTGCCTTTCCCCTGGGGCGATCTCCCGGTTGTCCAGTCCCGGCCCGCTGGCCTCGGGGCCCCTGGCCTCCCCTGTTTGAGACCCTGCTTCAACGCGCGGCACCCACCAGCCGCGAATTCCCAGGCCCTCCCGGCTGCTTTTTCCTCCGTGGCGCACTTTCTCCCCTCTGCGGGACGAATTCCACGCAGGAGGGGTTTCGTGTTCTGTGCACTGAGGAGGCCGGGACCTGGGACGAGGGGAGTAACCACTGGTTGAGTTCAGGTGTGCAGCCCCTCATTGGCCGGCTGCTAAGAGGCTAACGCCTGGGACTGTGCCTGGTTCTCTGGCTGCACCCACTGACCCAGTTTAGTATCCTCAGGGCCCACCACAGCACCCGACAGATACAAGCACTCCAATATTCATTGCCGTGATGGAGTTTTTTTTTTTTTCCTTGTGCTTAAATTTAAGGGAAATGTTTGTTGCAAGGGACACAGAACACTTTTTAAACTGGACTTAATTTGGAATTGTGAAAAACCACACGGATGGCAAGGATTGGATGGCAATGTGGTTATTTTATTTCAGGAAATTTCTTGTAACCAGACTTCATCTGTTAATATCCCTGTAAATTGAAAATTAATTTCTTGTTCCAGCTTACTTTCTTTTCTGGTTTCCTTTGGGGTTAAAGTACATGTACAAGAAATACTTCTTTCAGAGCCAAAGCTCTTATAAAAATGTGGAAAAAAACATCCTGCCAATGAATTAATAAAATATTTTTAAAAAATTAATTCAGCGTAAAAGGAGCATAAAAGGCCCACAAAGCATTGGGAAATAAATACTTGGAAATGGAGATGATGGGAGAGACAGCAGCCAAGACACGGTGGTGTGGTTAGGCCTTGCGGAGCCGAATCGGCGATGACAGTGAAGAAAATGACAGATGACCTCTATTTGTTTTTACAACGAGCTGGACAGTGGGTTATGTTTTGAGGACAAAACTTTCCTTGATGCCCTGACCTTCCAGTTTTCATTCTGTAGTCAAAACAACCACAAACTCAAAGTCAGATCTGAGTGATATTCCTGGCCACTGACTCACCAGAGTACAGCGCCTGCAACTTTTCCTCAACCTTCCTGCCCGTGTCTCTCTATCCCGTGTGTGCTGTTCAGCAAGTCTCGGAAGCACTCTGGGCCCGGGTTTTCAGGATATCAAACGAGCTGGGGCACGTTGTCCTCAGTGTGAGTGTGAGAAATCTGATTCCCTCCCCGGACCACCTACCACACATACAGGGGGAAAGAGGCAGCTAAGGATGTTGTAGAGAATGTCTCATACAGAAATCAACAGACAACAAAGGCTGGTGAGGATGCGGGCAAGGGTACCCTCATCCACTGTTGGTGGGAAAGTAAACTGGTGCGGCCACTGTGGAAGACAGTATGGAGATACCTCAGAAAGCTGCATATAGACCTAGCCTGTGACCCAGCCATCCCACTCCTGGGAATTTACCCAAGGGAAATGAAGTCAGCATATGAAAGAGTTATCTGTACCCTACGTTTATCGCAGCTCAATTCACAACAGCTAAGATGGAATCAACCCAAATGTCCTTCATCTGAAGACTGGATGAGGAAATAGTGGGGGAGGGGGCTGGCATTGTGGTGTGGTGGGTGAGGCCACCGCCTGCAGTGCTGCATCCCATGCGGGCGCTGGTTCTGGTAGCAGCTGCTCCACTTCTGATCCAGCTCCCTGCTGTGTCCTGGGAGGGTAGTGGAGGATGGCCCAGGTGCTTGGGCCCCTATGCCCATGCGGGAGACATGGAGGGGGCTCCAAGTTCCTGGCTTCGGATTGGCCCGGCTCTTGGCATTGTGGCCATTTGGGAAGTGAGCCAGTGGATAGAGGACCTTGCTCTCTCTCTGCCTCTGCCTCTGCCTCTCTAGCTCTGCCTGTCAAATAAATCATTAAAAGAAAGAAAAAAAAAAGAAATAATGGGATATGTACCCCATGGAATACTACACAGTGGTTAAAAAAATGAAATCCTGTTATTTGCAACAAAATGGATGCAACTGTAAAACATTATACTTAGGGAAATAAGCCAGCCCCAAAAGGACAAGTACCATATATATAATGTTTTACAATTATTAGAGCACCTTAAAGATAATCTATAGAAGTAAAACTGACACTTTGTCATATGATGACTTTTAACAGCCCTTGTCTCAATTGTTGAGGAACATTTTTTCTAACTATTTGTCAAACTCTTTACTCAGTACACAATTGATCTTAGGTAGATAAAGTTAATTGAAAATAGGGGCCGGCACTGTGGCACAGCGAGTTAAAGCCCTAGCCTGAAGCACCGGCATCCCATATGGGCGCCAGTTCTAGTCCCGGCTGCTCCTCTTCCAATCCAGCTCTCTGCTATGCCCTGGGAAGGCAGTGGAAGATGGCTCAAGTCCTTGGACCCCTGCACCCGCGTGGGAGACCTGGAAGAAGCTCCTGGCTCCTTGCTTTGGACTGGCGCAGCTCCGGCCATTGTGGCCATCTGTGGAGTGAACCAGCGGATGGAAGACCTCTCTCCCTGTCTCTACCTCTCTCTGTAACTCTGTCTTTAAATAAAGATTAAAAAATAGAAAATAGACCTTAGTCAAAAAAAAAAAGAAAGAAATAATTGGGAATAGGACAGGGAGGAGGAAGAAGGGTGGAAGTGCAGGTTGAGGGTAGGTAGGGTGGGAAGAATCACGATGTTCCTAAATTGGTATTTATGAAATTCATGAAGTTTGTGTACCTTAAATAAAAGGCTAAAAGTTAAAAAATAAAATAGATAATTTTGAGATCAAAAGAGATAGGGAAAATGATGAATAAAGAAAAATAAACCCAGAGAAAGGGAATGCCTACATGGCACACACTGAGGAGTCACTTTGAATTAGATCTTAGTCTTAACTCTAAAATGTTGTAAATAAGTCTTCCTTACAAATAATGTTAAAGTATTTTTCTCTATAGCAAGAGTAACAAAGGATTAGGGAGAGGTAGAGGCTGGTATTAAATGATTTAGAGGGGCCACCACTATGGCATAGCGGGTAAAGCCACCACCTGCAGTGCTGGCATCCCATGTGGGCACTGGTTTTAGTTCCAGCTGCTCCTCTTCTGACCCAGCTCTCTGCTATGGTCTGGGAAAGCAGTAGAAGATGGCCAAAGTCCTTGGTGCCTGCACCCACATGAGAGACCCAGAAGAAGCTCCTGGCTCCTGGCTTCAAATTGGCCCAGCTCCGCTGTTGCAGCCATTAGGGGAGTGAACCAGTGAATGGAAGACCTCTCTCACTCTCTCTGCCTTTGCCTCTGCCTCTCTGTAACTCTGCCTTTTAAATAAAATTTTAAAAATCTTTAAAAATAAATAAATAAAATAAATGATTTAGAAATAACTTCATGTTATTAGTTAATGAAACAAAATATTCACAGGCTTGTATTTGGTTCTACAAGCAAATCAATTTTGAATTAATGGTTACTGAAATTTGAAATTCAAAATCATTGAGAATAATGAAAATCTGGGGCAAGACACCCAAATAACCTTCATGTGCTTAGAGGCCTAGAAGATGAAGAGTAAGTTTGGTCTCACCATGGAAACTATCAACAAGTTCCTCAAACAACACCAGAAATGATCCCTTATTTCCCACCTAACCTTGGGGTCCCAAAGTTAGGTATAACACTAAATGGAGATGACAATATAAAATGGGAAGATTCTTTACAACATTTTTACTTGATTTCTGAATATTTCTAATTATTGAGATGCAGTAGTAACAAAGTAGATAGTCTTGAATCAAGTTTATACATACAGGTCAAGAAATGGGAGAGCAAATATATTTACAGAAATCCTACTCTCTGAAAGTCAGATTAGAAAATTGAATGACAGAATGATTCCCCAAATGGCCACAATGATCAGGGTGGTCTATACTGAAGCCAGGAGCCCAGAATTCCATCCCAGTCTCCCACGTGGGTAGCAGGGACCCACGCATGTGGACCGTCCTCTGCTGCTGCTTCAGGTGTAGTAGCAAAGAGCGGGATCAGAAGCAGAACAGTGGAGATGCAAACCAGCGTTCTGATATGAGACAGCAGCATCGCACGTGGTGGTTACCACCAGGCTCCGCTCTTGCATTTGGAACATGTATCCACAATATTAAATTGTTTAAATAATACCCGAAGTTAATCAATCCTCCCCTGCCTATGTTCTGCAGTGTCCTGTGTGGATGTCACTTGGAACTGTAGGTCCAGATTATTGCTTTAAAATGTTTGTCTTAGTGACACATATTTAACATTAATTTTTACAGATTTCTTGTGTCACCTCTGTTTTTTGTACCCCATTTCTTTCTCCAGAATTCATTTTAGGATCTAATAGGAGGAGAATTTTGGTGGCTTGGGTTTATTTAGTTTGGCTTGGTTTGCTTCTAATCTATCTCAAACCAAGGGCATGTAACTCCTCAGATGTGGAATATTCCACTCTTTTTTTTAAATTTGATGTTTTGTTCTGCTATCCCTACTGGACGTTCTATTCGATGGATGCTGGAACTTCAAGTCCGTTGCTAATGCCTCTACTTTCCATGTTTGTAGCCCTTGGTACTTTGTAACAGAAGAATCCCCTGACTTCACAGATGTGTTCATTCTGCCAGTCAGCTCATCCATTAAGTCTCTAATATCACCCAGTTACGTTTTCCCTTTCCTAGTGATGACGCACTATCTCCTCTTTGTGGATATTCCTGTACTTATCCAAAAGTCCCAATTTGCTTGCTCTGTTAACTGTCAAGCTGACATGCCAGTACTTCCGTTTGCTCAGTGCTTTATCTTCTCTGATACTGATTTTCCTCAAATGCAGGCGATGCTAACTAGGTATTTAACTTTCATATTTCAGATGCAATCAGTGCACCCATCTATTCTCCCTGCCTCATTCAAGAGAGAGCCAATGCAGGCTACTAGGAATTGCACGGCCATCTGTTTTGGGTAACAGCAGGGGAGCAGAGAGGATTTGCCACCAGGATATCAAGCCACCCTGGGTATCTTAGTGGGCAGTCTTACACTTGGAGAAACGCCCATCCCCTTGTACCTTTCTCAGCCTCTTTAGGGCGCTCTTCCGCCTTTCTGACCGAGGTCCCAAAACCCACTGCGCCCCCTAGAGACAGCCGCCTGCTGCTCCTGCTTCACACCCTGACAAATCCCTTGGTGGTGCGGAGACCCTCTCTGTTGTTGAGTTCTGTCTTCTGCATTGTAGGCATCACTCTCTCCTGCTGCTGGCTGTGCTGTTCTGCTGACCTCTGGGCTGGATTTTCTATTTCAAACAGCTTCCATTTACCATCCATTTCTAAGGGGTGCTTCACGGTTTCCGGACCACCTTGAATTCTCCTTATTTTCCAGCCTAGGGGGGCAGATACATACATGCATACCTTGGGGGGCAGATATTTGGCCTATCAGTGAAGATGTCGCTTAGGATGCCTGCATCCCACCTCAGAGACTCAAGAACTGGCTCTGCTTCTGAGTCGAGCTTCCTTCTTTTTTTAAGACTGATTTATTTTATTTGAAAGGCAAAGTGACAGAGAGGGAGAGAGAGAGGGGGAGAGAGAGAGAGAGAGAGAGGTCTTTCATCAACTGGTTCACCCCCCAAATGCCACAACAGCCTGAGCTAGGTCGGCCCATAGCCAGAAACTCCATCTGGGTCTCCACACGGATGGCAGGGCGCCAAGCACTTGGGCATCATCTGCTGCCTCCCAGGCGCATCAACAGGGAGCTGGATCTGAGGTGGAGAGAAGCTCAGACCATTGCTTCCATGTAGCAGCCCCAGCGAACGACCTAACCTGCCCTTCCCCAAACTTCTTGAAGCACCCTTGGGCATTGTGTGTATGCATGTGTGTCAATGATGCCTTTAGAGTTGGTAAAACTGGAACCAGGGGAGTTAAATAACTTCCTAAATTGAGGGGTGTAGATCACAGGGAGCCTCAAAGGCCCACAAAGCAGTTCGTCATTTATAGGGTAAGTAATGAGGATTTCAGCCAGGAGGACATGATGAGAACAGTCTTCTATAAGGAAAAATCTGAGTGGCACTCAGCATAGTGGCTAGGATGCCACTTTGGACACTCACATCCCGTATCAGAGAGCCTGGATTCCAGTCCCAGCTCTGCTCCCAGTTCCAGGCTCCTGCTGGTGTGCACCCAGCAGATGAAGACTCAAGGACTTGTGTGGAGACCTGGATGGAGTTCCTGGCTCCTGCCTTTGACTTGGCCTTGCCTGGCTTCTGTGGGTGTTTGACCAGCAGACAGAAGATATCTCTCTATCTGTCTTTGTGTCTCCGGCTTTCAAATACATTAGATTTCAAGTACATTAAATTGGTAACAGGAAAAGAAAAAAGAGTAATCTGGCAGTCTGTGCAAAGGATACACTATTGAGAGAATAAATGAACTCATACTTCCATGCATACAAAGAAAAGGCCCTGCATGGACCATAACAAACACATGCCAGAGCCAGCCCTGCGGTTCACTAGGCTAATCCTCCGCCTTGTGGCGCCGGCACACCGGGTTCCAGTCCTGGTCAGGGCGCCGGATTCTGTCCCGGTTGCCCCTCTTCCAGGCCAGCTCTCTGCTGTGGCCAGGGAGTGCAGTGGAGGATGGCCCAAGTCCTTGGGCCCTGCACCCCATGGGAGACCAGGATAAGTACCTGGCTCCTGGCTTCGGATCAGCACAGCGCACCAGTGGCAGCGCGCCAGCCGTAGCGGCCACCTGGGGGGTGAACCAACAGAAAAAGGAAGACCTTTCTCTCTGTCTCTCTCTCTCTCACTGTCTACTCTGCCTGTCAAAAAAAATAAATACATACATCTTTAAAAAAAAAGAAAGAAAGAAAGAAGTCAGGAGGGAGAACTGCTTGTGGAAACGCACTTTGGAGGGGCAGCCTTCCCTAAATGATGCATTGAAAAGTTGCCTAACTGTGTCACGGCAATTGCCTCGTGGTCTAAGTCAGTGGTTCTCAGCTTGCACTGTGTATTACCATCACCTAGGAAACTGGTAAAAAAAAAAAATACTGATTCATGGGCCTCCCTCCAAACCACTTGAATTAGGAATCACTCTAAACGTCAATGGGTATGAACTTGGCAATGATATTGCTTGGATGCTCCCTTAAGGTGAATCTGATGAGCAGCCAGCAGTAAGACCGGTCAAAATCTCATCCTGGAGACACTGTGTTCAGGAAAAATGCTCAAGATGTTAAAGCTACTGTGTCAACCACTAGTTACTAAATGTTCAGCCTTTTCAACACTTAAGAGTCCTGGCAACAAAGAGAACAAAGGTTTTAATATAATTAACAATACTTTAAACCATAAAAGTGCAACCTGTCTCTGAGGAAAAGCTTATAAGGCAAAAAGAGCAAAAAAATAACTGAGTTAATTCCCCAGTTATAAAGCAGGAGGTGATCAGAACATAGGGTTGTCTGAGCTACTCCCCCCAGAATCTGCCCACAGGCCACACCCCCAAAACCACATTTCTCTAGGAAAATGACTTAGACATTCCAAATAACTGACACACATTTGGAACACAGCTTAAATACACAACATTGACGCTCTTGACCTTGATCCCCACTCTCCTCCAATTCCTGCCTTCTCCCAGGCCTCTCCACGCTATCCCAACTCACCAGGGAAGTGTCTTCACAATTGGCCTTTTGTTCTTTCTCTCACTGCCATCCTCAGTCTCCCCAGTAGCACTCTGTTGAGCACATAAACACTCAGATGAATAGTTCTAGCACACACACACACACACACACACCTGCACGTATTCCACCTTCTCCCTTGAACTACCACCTATTACTCTGCTTCTTTTCATCAACAGACTTGAAAATGCATATTCCCACATTCTCCATCTCCTTACCATTTCCTACTTCATCCCTTTTAATTTTGTGTTGACCCCACTACTCCCCTAAACTTTTTCTCCACACTCCACACACTTAGACCCTTGCTTGTGTTCCGCCATCTCCCACCTCCTGACTTTCTAGAAACCTTTGCATCTAGGGCTTCCATGCATTCGTACTGCCCAGAGTGACCTCACTCCCAGGGCCCGCTGCGCTGCCTCCTTGGCTGACTGTAGTTCTTCCAGTCCCTGTGCAAAGGCTCAATGCAAACAGCTCCTTGACTGCTCTTGGCTTGTCCAGCTGTCCCCAGCAATTGGCAATGCTCTGCTGCCCCCACCTGGCCAAGCCCACGCTCATCACTTCAGAGGTCTTGGCTGGATTCTTAACCAGGAAAACCGGGCCAGGAAAGCGTTTCCAAATCTCACCTGCACCTCTGACCTCTCCAACAGGTTCAACCTTCCTCTCTTTCAACCCCCAGATGAGTCCCAACTGCAGGTCCTGTCATCCCTCCAGGGACTTTGTCCAAACTGAACTCACCAATTTTTTCCAAAGACCTTTCTCTCCACCCTTCTTCAATTTACCTAAACTTCAGTGGCATTTGTGACACCTTTCCTTTCCTCCATATATCTTGTTGTCGAGGAATCCTTGTTGAAACTTCTTTCATAAAACAGGCATTTTTGGGGCTGGCACTGTGGTGCAGCGGGTTAATGCCCTGGCCTGAAGCGCCAGCATCCCATATGGGCACTGGTTTGAGACCCGGCTGCTCCCCTTCCAATCCAGCTCTCTGCTATGGCCTGGGAAAGCAGTAGAAAATGGCAAAAATCTTTGGGCCCCGGCACCTGCATGGGAGACCCGGAGGAAGCTCCTGGTTCCTGGCTTCGGATCAGTGCAGCTCAGGCCATTGCAGCCAGTTGGGGAGTGAAGCAGCGGATGGAAGGCCTCTCCTCTCTCTTTGTAACTCTGACTTTCAAATAAATAAATAAATCTTAAAAAAAAAAAAAAAAAAGGCACTTTTTCTTTTGTGCAGCCTACACTCTTTCTTTATCTCTTGATTTAAGAATTGCAATCATCTTCTAATTGGATCTCCTTTCTTTACTTTTTTTCCGCCTCAAATCAATTGGACACAAAATGCTCAGATTTGTCTTTTTTAAATATGGCCTCATTCAGGTCCCTGCCTTAGCTCACACACTTCCTAAGCTTTCCCATTGTTTCCAGGGCAAAATCTTTGCCTCAAGGATACAGCTGGATGGAAAGTCAGGCCTCAACCAAACAAAAGTTGCAGCTGAACTATTGTTGACCCACTTTTGAAATTATATTGTGCATGGCACTCTTAAAATTGAAGGAAAAAGGCCAGCGCCGCGGCTCACTTGGCTAATCCTCCGCCTGCGGTGCCGGCACCCCGGGGTTCTAGTCCCGGATGGGGCGCCGGATTCTGTCCTGGTTGCCCCTCTTCCAGTCCAGCTCTCTGCTGTGGCCCGGGAGTGCAGTGGAGGATGGCCCAAGTGCTTGGGCCCTGCACCCACATGGGAGACCAGGAGGAAGCACCTGGCTCCTGGCTTCGGATTGGCCATTTGGGGGGTGAACCAATGGAAAAGGAAGACCTTTCTCTCTGTCTCTCTCTCTCTCTCACACTGTCTAACTCTGCCTGTCCAAAAAAAAAAAAAAAAAATTGAAGGAAAAAAATTCTAAGCAATAATTCAAACATTGCAACTTGAAAATGCCATTGTACTTTTAGCCTTCAGAAAATGAAAGTAAATATATAAGCAAACACAAAATTTGATGGAGAAAATTATTCCTCTTCTCACTCCAACCCCAACTTAGAATAAATTCACATTTCCACAATTGTAATGTGACTAAATGATGTTCAACCAGCTCTGCCAGCTTTAGGCTACGTGAACTCAGACTGGTTGTTTAACCTCGCTGTATCTCAGCTTCCTGCTCATAAAAGGGGAATGACGTCCTGTACCTCAAAGGCTTCCTGAGGGGACAGGCATTGCGGCACACTGAGTATGCTGCTGCGTGGGTCGCCCACATCCCACCTCGCAGTGCCAAGGTTCGAGTCCTGGCTCCACCTTGGTTCCAACTTTCTGCTAACATGCACCCTGGGAAGCAGCAAATGATGGCTCAAGTACTTGGGTTCCTGGCGCCCATGTGGGAGATGCAATGGATATCCAGGCTCCTGGACTTGGCCTGTTCCAGCCCTGGCTGTTACGGGCATCTGGGAGGTGAACCACTGGATGGAAGATCTGTCTGTGTCTCTCTGCCTTTCAAATAAAATAAAAATAAATATTATTTTAAAAGCATTTAAACTTCTTGTGTAATTTAAAGATTTAATTTGTAGAAAGCATTTAGACTGTTAGTGCCTGACACGTAGGAAGTAATGCTGAGAGTTAGATGATGATTGATGACAACGATGATTATGATGTAAATTATCAGTAGAAACCACACTGCCTATTTTAGAAATTCGATTTTTGACTAATTCTCATATTAGATCATAATATTACTGTTAGATACATGAAATTTAAATTATCTAGACTAGTGATATAGTATAATCAGACTACAATTATCTAAATATTTAAATTATTTTTCCAATTTTATTGGTTTATAATTGGCAAATAAAAATTATATATATTTAAGGTATACAATGTGTTATTTGACATACAAGGATATTTCAAAAAAAAGTAGGAGGAAATGAAATTAATGCAAAGGTTCTACAAACTTTTTTTTTAAGATTTATTTATTTATTTGAGGGATAGAGTTACAGACAGAGAAGGGAGAGACAGAGAGAGGTCTTTCATCTGCTGATTCACTCCCCAATTGGCTGCAACAGCCGGAGCTGTGCCAATCTGAAGCCAGGAACCAGGAGCTCATTCTGGGTCTCCCAAATGGGTGCAGGGACCTAAGCCCTTAGGGCATCTTCTGCTGCTTTCCCAGGCTATAGCAGAGAGCTGGATGGGAAGTGGAGCAGCAGGGACTCAAACTGGCGCCCATATGAGATGCCAGTGCCACAGGTAGAGGCTTAGCCTACTATGCCACAGTGCCAGCCCCATGACAAACATTTTGAAGTAGCTTTTTATATGTACACATTGTGAAATGATTACCAGAATTAATTAATATATCTATCATCTCCTTAGTAACTTGTGTGTGTGTCTACTTGCAATATCTACTTTTTAAGCAAATTTTAAGTAGAAAATACATTACTATCCATTAGCAATATTCTCTGTGCTGTACGGTAGGACCCAGAACTTATTTATGCCATGAGTGAGGTGTGTACCCACTGGCTGGCATCCCCCACTTCTATCACACCCGGGTCCCTCATCACCATCCTTCTGCTTTGCTTTTAAATTATATAGAACACTTTTTATCTATTCATTTGTTGACACACCCTACGACTGTTTTCATATCTTGACTACTGAGAATAATCCTGCACTGAACATGGGAGTGCAGCTGTCTCTCCAAAATAACGATTCCCTATCCTCAGGATTAATACTCAGAAGTAAAATTGCTAGACCCTATGGTAGTTACTCCCTCCCTCCCTTCCTTCCTCCCTCCCTCCCTCTCTCCCTCCCTCTCACCTTCCTTTCCTCCTCCACTCCCCCCTCCCTCCTCCCTCCCTTCTCTTCCTCCCTCCCTCCCTCCCTTCCTCTCATCCTCCTTTCTCCCTCCACTCCCCCTCTCTCCTCCCTCCCTTCTCTTCCTCCTTCCCTCCCTCCCTCATTTCCTTCCTTCCCCCTTCCCTCCCTCCCTCCCTTCCATTTTCCAGGAGCAGAGATAGACAAGACAGACTTCTCATTGCTTCATTTTGGCTCTGATTTGCATTTTCCTTTGATTAGTATTGTTGAGTAGCTGTCATAAGCCTGTTGATCAGGTTTCATAAACCTTTGTCCATTTTTGGCTCTTTGAAAAAAATGTATATTCAGGTCTTTTGCCCATTTTGTAATTGAGTTATGGGGAGGTTGCCACTGTATAACTTCCTTATGTATTTCAGATATGTTAACTCTGTATGATACAAGGCTTGCAAATATTTTCTCCCACTCTGTATGTTGCCTTTTCACTTTATTGGTTGCTTCTTTGCCGTGCAGACCTTTAGTTTAATGTAATCCCACTTGCTTATTTTTGCTTTTGTTGCCCGTGCTTTTGGTATCATATCTTAAAAAAAAATCATTGTCAAGACTAATGTCATGGGACCAGGGCTGTGGCACAGTGGGTAAAGCTGCCATCTGCAGGGGCATCCCATATGGCCACCAGTTTCTTTTCTTTTTTTTTTTTTTAATAGGAATCAAGCTTTATTATCTATGATTAAGGAGCACAGGAGAGTGAAGCCCTCATGAGTGGAGGGCCCGCCACTTGTCCAAGGGACCACGACTGGGGATGTATTTGACCCCGCAGCCGTCCGGGATGAGCCGCTTCTCCACCACCATGTCTTCAAATTCATCCGCGTTAAACTTGATAAAGCCCCACTTCTTTGAGATGTGGATCTTCTGGCGGCCAGGGAACTTGAACTTGGCCCTGCGTAGGGTCTCAAGCACATGTTCCTTGTTCTGCAGCTTGGTGAGGATGGACATGATGGCCTGGCCAATGTGAACTCTGGCTACTGTGCCTTGGGGCTTTCCTAAAGCACCCCGCATACAGCACCAGCACAGGACAACATCTTATTGATTCAGATGACATGGAAGGGGTGGAGCCGCACTCGGATATGAAAGCCATCTTTGCCACAGCTTTTTACCATGTATTTGTTGGCACAAATACAGGCAGCCTCCAGGGCTTCAGAAGATAGCTGCTCATACTCATCCAACACCATGTGGCCACACAGTGGAAACTCATCCACTTTTGCCTTCTTCCAGCCCAGATCAAAAATATGGATCTTGGCATTAGGGACACCTTGGCAGAAGCAAGACTTAGGGCACAGCTTGTTCTTACAGTACCGGTAACACCGGGCGGGGCGGCGGCCCATGGTGACACCAGGGTCTTCGGGGCCACCAGTTTCTATCATGGCTGCTCTACTTCTGATCCAGCTCCCTGCTAATGCACCTGGGAAACCAGTAGAAGATGGCCTAAGTCCTTGGGCCCCTGCATCCACACAGGAGACCTGGAAGAAGCTCCTGACTCCTGGCTTCAGCCTGGCCCAGCCCTGGCCACTGCAGCCACATGGGGAGTGAACCAGCAGATGGAGGATCTCTCTCTCTCTCTCTCTCCCTCTCTCTCTCTCTCTCTCTAACTCTCCTTTCAAATAAATAAATAAATCTTTTTTTTTTTTTTTAAAAAGGCCAATGTCATGAACAATGTCCTGAAGCTTTTCCTTTATGCTTTCTTCTAGGGGTCTAACAGTGTCGTATCTTTTATTTAAATCTAAATCCATTTGAGTTGAGTTGACTTTTGTGTGCAGTGTAATATAAGGGTCTACTTTTATTTATTTTTACATATGGATATCCTATTTTCTCATTACATATTCTTACAAACTCTCCATTTACTGAAGAATCTATCATTTTCCCATTTCGTATTCCTGGCACTCTATCCAAAATCATGGGTTTACATCTGCAGTTTCTAATCTGTTCTAATGGCCTATGAGGGTATGCCAAAAAGTTAATAGAAGCAATTAAAAGATAAGTTTATTTTAATGCAAAAAAAATTGAAACATCCACATGGCCTTCCAAAAATTCATGAAAAATACATATTTTGGAAAACTATGCAGGAATTTAAAAAATTAGTTGCACCAAAATAAACTTATCTTTTAATTCTTTTTCCACAAACCTTTTGATATACCCTTGTATGTGTTTATTTTTATGGTAGTACCACACTGGGTTGATTACTGTGGCTTTTGGCTTTGTAATATAATTTGAAATCAGGAAGTGTGATACCTCCAACTGCATTCTTTTTGTTCAAGATTGCTTTGACTATATGGTGTCTTTTGTGGTTCCATACAAATTTTAGAAATTTTCCTATTTCTTTCAAAAAATGTCATTGGGCTTTTGACAGGAATTGTGTTGATCCTGTAGACCACTTTAGTAGCATGAACATTTTTATAAGAAATTCATGAACATGGGATATCTCCCTATTTATTTGTATCTTCAATTCATTTGATCAATGTTTTATAGTTTTCTGTATGCTAATATTTCATTCATTCATTACATATATTCAAACATGCTTTCTTTTTGATGTTGTTGCAGAAGAAATTGTCTTCTTAATTTTGTTTTTCAATAATCTGTTGTTCAAGTATAAAAAAGTAACTCATTTTTATACATTGGTTCTTTGTTTCTATACATTCAATGAACTTGCTTATTTGCTTGAACAGTTTCTGTGTGGGTGTGTGATGCCTCCAGAGCTTTCTGCATATATGACAATGTCATCTGTGAACAGAGATCATGGATGCCTCTTATTTCTTTTCTTGCCAGACTATTCTTGCTAGAACTTACAGTGCTATGTACTAACAGTACAATACTACTCTGAGTAAAAGAAGCAAAAGTGAGCATCCTTGTCTTGTTCCTAACCATAAGGAGAAGCTTCCAACTTTTCACCATTAAGTATGATATGCTACACTATGGGCTCGCCGTATACAATGATAATTGTGTGAGGTACATTCCTTCTATGCTTAATTTGTAGTTTTTCCAAATACCTCTTCTTTCTTTTTAAGATTTATTTATTTATTTGAAAGAGTTACACAGAGAAGGAGAGAGAGAGAGACAGAGAAAGAGAGATCTTCCATCTGTTGGTTCAGTCCCCAATTGGCCGCAATGGCTGGAGCTGCACCAATCCGAAGCCAGGAGCCAGGAGCGGGTACAGGGGCCCAAGGACTTGGGCCATCTTCCACTGCTTTCCCAGGCCATAGCAGAGAACTGGATCAGAAGAAGTGGAGCAGCCAGGACTCAAACCGGCACCCATATGGGATGCTGGCGTTGCAGGCAGTGGCTTTACCCACTACGCCACAGCGCCGGCCCTTCCAAATGCATCTTCTACACCCATTGAAATGCTCATGTGATTTTTATTCTTCATTATATTACCTTGGTGTATTACACTTATTAACTTGCCTACATTGAACCATCCATGCATCTCATAAATAAATCCCTCTTGACCATGGTATATGATCCTTTCTATGTGAAATTTTCCTAGTATGTTAGTGAGCATCTGTGTTACAGAGATATTGGTTTACGAGTTTCTTTTTTTTTTTTTTTTTTTTTTTTGTATTCTTTTGTCTGGCTTTGGTGTTGAAGCAATGCTGCCTTGTAAATTGAGTCTGGAAGTGTTCTTTCCTGTTAAGTTTCTTAGATGAATATGAAAAAGATAGGCTATTTGTTCTTTTTTTTTTTTTTTTTTTTTTTGACAGGCAGAGTGGACAATGAGAGAGACAGAGAGAAAGGTCTTCCTTTGCTGTTGGTTCACCCTCCAATGGCCGCCGCAGCCAGTGCATCGCGCTGATCCGAAGCCAGGAGCCAGGTGCTTTTCTTGGTCTCCCATGCGGGTTCAGGGCCCAAGGACTTGGGCCATAGCAGATGTGGGGACCCATGAGCCGGCCATGGGCCCATGTGCTAAGGCCTGGCTTGCTGACCATTGGCATTAGTTACTGCTGTGTGGATGTTTATGGTTTCTGTTGAGCTGTGATATGGGGACCGTTTCATAACCCCAGGCTAGAGTCAAAACAACTATGGCCTTGGGGCTTCCCGTACTTCTTTTCCCACTGACCAAGGCTGAGAAAACACCAGGTGGAAGCTTGTTGTTAGCACCGGAGTTGCCTGCTAGGTGACCAGGAGCTTGATTGGATGAAGGCGCGTGATCACCTTTATGGTTGGACAAGGAGCGCATGGACTGTGCGTGATCAGGCACCCGATTGGAGCACCACCGCATGGACTGTAGCATGGACTAAGCTTGCTTACATGCTTCAACAATGTTCTACTATATAAGCTGTTTGTGATATGGTACGGGAGCTGCCCCTTTCTTTCGGAGCTCCCCTTGCTCAAGGGTTTCTTTTTCTATCCTGTTTAAATAAAAGTCTACTGAAGACTGACCAGCTGGGAGAAGTGTCGTTCCTTTGCGGGCAAGGGAGCGACAGCAGAGAGCTGGCCTGGAAGAGGGGCAACCGGGACAGAATCCAGCGCCCCGACCGGGACTAGAACCCGGTGTGCTGGCGCCACAAGGTGGAGGATTAGCCTAGTGAGCCGCAGCGCTGGCCCACTATTTGTTCTTGAAATGTAGGACTCATCTATGAAACCACCAGGTCTTTGGGCTTTTCTTTGTTGCAAGGTTTTTGATTACTGGTTCACTATCCTTCCTCACTATTGATCTGCCCAGATTCTCTGTTTATTCATAATTCAGTTTTGATAGGTTGAATGTTTCCAGGTATTTATCCTTTCTTCTAGCTTATACAATTTGAGGAACTATAATTTTTATCATAGTCATTTATAATAGTATGTATTTCTGTGGTATCACTTGTGTCTCTTCTCTCATTTTTCTGATTTTGTGTATTTCAATATTTTCTCTCTCCTTTCTTAGTCTCGGTAAGGGTTTATCAATTTGTTTATCCAAAAAAAAAAAAAACAACTCCTGATTTCATTATTTTTTCTATCATTGTTCTAGACTCCGTTTCATGTATTTTTGCTCTCATCTTCCTGATCTGTTTTTTTTTATTCTTTCCACCCATTTTGTTTGTTCTACGTTATCAAGGTGTTCAGTTTGGGTATTTCTTTGAGATTTTTCTTTTAACTTTTAATTGTAATTTTCCTCTTAAAATAGCTTTTGCTACATCCATAAGTTCCGTTATTTTGTGTTTCCATCTCAGTTGTCTCATTATGCTTTTAAACTTCCTTTAAAGCACCCCATGGGAGACCAGGAGAGGCACCTGGCTCCTGGCTTCAGATCAGCGTGGTGTGCTGGCCACGGCAGCCATCTGGGGGGTGAACCAATGGCAAAGGAAGACCTTTCTCTCTGTCTCTCTCTCGCTCGCACTGTCTACTCTGCCTGTCAAAAGAAAAATTCTTGTTTACTTATTAGCAGTTCAGGAATGTTTATCTAACTTCCACAAATCAGTGATTTTTCCAATTTTCTGCCTATTACTGATTTTTAGTTTCCTTCCATTTTCGTGGGGAAAGATTCTTGATATAATTTCAACCTTCTTAAATTTGTTAGACTTGTTTTATGTCCTAATGTATGATCTATCCTGGACAATGTTCTATATGTGCATAAGAAGAACGTGTCTTTTACCACAGTTGATTAAATATTCTGCATACGTCCATTTGGTCTAGTATAATTCAAATTCAGCATTTCCTTACTGATTTTCTTTCTGAATGAGCTCACCTACTATTATTATATTGCTTATATTTCTCCCTTCTGTTACTAGTTGCTTTATATAGTTAGGTGTCCCAAAATTGGATTCATATTTATAACTGTTACATTATCTTTATGAATTGACATCTTTATTATATAATGACCTTCTTGTCTCTTATTATAGCCTTTGACTTAATATCTGTTTTGTCTGGCATAAGGATAACTACTTCTGCTCTGTTTTGCTTTCCATTAGCATGGAATATCTTTTCCTATTCTTTCACCTTTCACTCTATGTGTGACTTTAAAACTGAAGTGATCCTTTTGTAGGTAGCATATAGTTCAGTTATTTTTAAACATCTATTCACTCACTCTGCCTTTTGTTATTAGAAAATTTAATCCACTTACAGTCAAGGTAAGTACCGATATATATATACTCACTGGTGCCATTTGTAGATTTTTTTTCTAGATGTGTTATAGACACTTAGTTCCTTTACTCTTCTCTTGTTGTCTCCTTTTGTGATTTGATGATTTTTCTATAGTGATGTGTTTTGATTCTTTTCTCTTCAGCTTCTGCATATCTGCTATAAATTATTACTTTGTGGTTACCATGAGGCATTCATGAAATATTTTATGATTACTGTCAGTCCATTTTAAGCTAACAACAAATTCCCTTGCATATAAAACTATATTTTTACTGTCTCCTCTACTTTCTGTTTTTGATGTCACATTTTGCTTCTTTTTATATCATACATCCACAAACAAATTACTGAAGCTGTACTTAGCCTTTGTAGAATTAACCTTTATGTAATTAACCTTTATACAATAGCTTAAGTGATTTACATACCATTACAGTGTTAGGGTATTCTAAATGTGACTACATACTTTACCACTGAGTTTTGTACTTTCATATGTATTCATTTTACCAATTAATTATCAATTGATTCAGCTAAAAGAACTTCTTTCTGCGTATTTTTGATAGGCAAATCTAATGGTGATGTTCTCCTTCCACTTGTTTCTTTAGAAAAGTCTGTATCTCTCTTTTGTTTCTGAAAACATGTTTGCTGGGTAAAGTAATTTTGACTGACAAGTTTGCTTTTTCTTTCTTTACTTTGACTGTATCACCTTTCTCTCTCCTAGACTGCAAATTTGGGAGCAACTCTGCAAGACATTGGCATAGGCAAAAACATCTTAGAAAAGACTCCAGAAGTACAGGCAATCCAATCCAAAATTGACAAATGGGATTAAATCAAGCTAGAAGCTTCTGTACTGCAAAAGTAACACTCAACAAAGTTGAAGAGGCAACTGACAGAATGGGAGAAAATATTTGCAAACTATGCAACTGATAAACAGTTAATATCCAGAATCTATAAAGAGCTCAAGAAATTCAACAACAACAAGATAAACAATCGAGTTAAGAAAAGGGCAAAGGACTTGAACAGGCATTTTTCAAGGGAGAAAATTCAAATGACCAATAGACACATGAAGAAATGCTCAGAATCACAAGTCATCAGAGAAATCCAGATCAATGATGTTTCACTTCATTCCAGTTAGAATGGCTACAACAAATGCTGGTGAGGAAATGGGGAAAAAGGTTCCCTAACCTACTGCTAGTAGGAATGCACAGTGGTGCAGCCACTGTGGAAGACAGTATAGAGATACCTCAGAATCTGAATATACATCTACCATATGATCCAGCCATCCCACTCCTGGGAAGTTACCCAAACCAAAAGAAATCAGCATATGAAAATGTTATCTGTACTTCATGTTCATTGCAGTTCAATCCACAATAGCTAAGAAATGGAATCATCCCAGATGTCTATCAACTGCTGACTAGATAAAGAAATTATGGTATATAAACACTATGGAGTACAACTCAGCTACAAAGTACAATGAAATCTTATCTTTTGCAACAAAGTGGATACAATGGAAACCATTATACTTAGTAAGTCAGTCCCTAAAATACAGGTATCATATATTTTCCTTGATTGAGGGTAACTAATAGAGTTATAAATATAATATATTGAGTTACATAATAATAGAGGTATAAATATAATATATATATATATGGCTATTTTCAAGTAATCTGTCTTCAACTTCATATGTTCTTCCTACTCCTTGGTCAAGTCTGCTGTTAATGTTCTCTATTGCTTTTTCATTTCACTCATTGTATTCCTTAGTTGCAGAATTTCTGTTTGGTTCTTTTTTATGATTTCTACCTCCTTGTTGAATTTGTTTTGTTTGTTATTGTTTTTCTGATTTTATTGTGTTTCTTACCTGTATTCCCTTGCAGCTCACTAAGCTTTATAAAACAATCATTTATTCTTTCTCAGCCAATGTGTACATCTCCATTTCCTTTGGGTCAGTTACTGGAATATTTTCATATTCCTTTGGTGGTTTGATGTTAGATTTTTCATGCTCCTTGAATTTGGCATTATTATTTAAGAAGCAGTCACCTCCTCCAGCCCTTACTGACCAGCTTTGGGACAGAGATGCTTTCACCACCAAACAGACCAGGGATGGCTCCTCAAGAAGCTAGCCTGTGGAAGAGAGATGAGTCATTGTGAGCCAGCTGGAGGGCTTCCACAGGCAAGCATCTCAAGTGGATTATGGACTGTCTTCCCAAAGGAATCCACAGAGCGGTTTGTGGAGTCCACAGCCTATCTTCTCTGCTCCTAGTCTCTCTCAACCACTCAGCAGTACCTGTCATCTCAGTATTCCGAGTTGGTGAGAAAGAAGTGGGCCTCTTAGGCAGCATCCTATGTGTTAGGGGTAGCTGACTGCCCTCTACTATATAGAAGCCTCATGGCTTTGCATTCAGTAACAAGAAGGATTGTTCTTGAACTGGTAGGTTCTTAGATGAGTAAATCTTGGCTGAGTTTACTGATCAAGATAAATCTTGCGCCGGCGCCGCGGCTCACTAGGCTAATCCTCCGCCTAGTGGCCCCGGCACACCAGGTTCTAGTCCCGGTCGGGGCACCGGATTCTGTCCCGGTTGCCCCTCTTCCAGGCCAGCTCTCTGCTGTGGCCAGGGAGTGCAGTGGAGGATGGCCCAAGTGCTTGGGCCCTGCACCCCATGGGAGATCAGAATAAGTACCTGGCTCCTGCCATCAGATCAGCGTGGTGCGCTGGCCGCAGCGGCCATTGGAGGGTGAATCAACAGCAAAGGAAGACCTTTCTCTCTGTCTCTCTCTCTCACTGTCCACTCTGCTTGTCAAAAAAAAAAAAAAAAAGATAAATCTTTCAGTATCTGAGAAATCCCTCAAGCATAAATGATGAGAACAGAACTTTTCTTGTCTTAGACATTTTTTGTGAAATTATTTGAATTGTTATTACTCATGCTGGCTAAGAATGAACAAGACTGGGGGCCAGCACTGTGGCATAGTAGGTTAAGCTTCCACCTGTGGCACCAGCATCCCATATGGGCACTGGTTTGAGTCCCGGTTGCTCACCTTCTGATCCAGTTCCCTGCTGATGGCCTAAGAAAACAGTGGAAGATGGCCCAAGTGCTTGGGCCCCTGCACCTGTGTGGGAGACCTGGATGAAGCTCCTGTCTCCTGGCTTTAGATCAGCTTAGCTCCAGCCATTGCAGCCATTTGGGGAGTGAACCAACAGATGGTAGGTCTCTGTGTGTGTCTCTCCCTCTGCCTCGCTGTATCTCTGCCTTTCAAATAAATAAATAAATAACTTTTTTTTAATGTTAGGTCAAATAAAATCTGTATTAACAAAAATAAAAAGGAAGAACACAGATGTACTTCTCTTTTGTGGATCTTCGATAGAATTATAGCCATCTCATGATCTCAGGCAGAATACACATTCTATAAATTTATTTTATAAATATCAGGAAAAGTTTATGGAAAATGTATAACATGAAAAATTATGCATGTATTTCAAAAAAATTTGCACCAAAATAAACTTAACTTTTAATTCCTTTTTTTCTGTGAACTTTTGAAGTACCCTCATATATATATATATATATATATATATATATATATAAAGAAATTCATTGGGACCAGTACTGCTGTGTAGAAGGATGGGCCTCTGCCTGCAGTGTTGATATTCCATATGGGCACTGGTTCAAGTCTCAGCTGTGACACTTGCAATACAGCTCCCTGCTGATATGCCTAGGGAAGCAGCAGAGGATGATTCAAGTCCTTGGGCCCCTGCATCCATGTGGGAGACCTGGAAGAAGCTCCTGGCTCCTGGCTTCAGCCTGCCCCAGACCCAGCTGTTGTGGCCACTTGGGGAGTGAAACAGTGGACAGAAGACCTCTCTCCCTCTCTCTGTATCTCTGCCTTTTGAATGGATGGATGAATCTTTGAAAAAGAAATTCTTTGTTCACAGGAACCCATCTGAAATGTTTTCATAAATGTAAAACTGACTCAATTTTTTAAAAAGATTTATTTATTTATTTATTTGAAAGTCTGAGTTTCACACAGAGAGAAGGAGAGGCAGAGAGAGAGATAGAGAAAGAGAGAGAGAGATAGGTCTTCCATCTGCTGGTTCAGTCCCCAATTGGCCACAATTGCCAGAGCTGTGCTGATCCGAAGCCAGGAGCCAGGAGCTTCTCCTGGGTCTCCCACACGGGTGCAGGGGCCCAAGGACCTGGACCGTCTTCTACTGCTTTCCCAGGCCTTAGCAGAGAGCTGGATCAGAAGTGGAGCAGCCAGGACTCAAACCGGTGCCCATATGGGATGCCGGCACTGCAGGCAGCAGCTCTACCCACTACGCCACAGCACCAGCCCCAAATTGACTCAGTTTTTAGGATACCCTGTTTTAATCCAGAACAGTCATAAATTAAATTTAGACATAATTAAAGAGGAGGTTAAAAATTTCTGCTGTGCTTCTTCATTTTTATTCTACAGAGCAGGCTCCTCTATGACTCACCAGATCATAAACAGCTGCTCAAGGGTCCCAAGAAAAATCAAACCTGAACACACAGACCTTTTCCCATACTGCTCCTATTGGGGGACCCTCATAATAGCTTAAGATGGGCCTGGAGGGGGTGGTTTTTGTCCTGAAAGCCTTTATCCTATACGTATGCTGCCCAAACTAATGCGCTTGCTGTCACTGGGGCCTCTTGCTAAAGCGCAGGTGCAGACTCAGTGGATCAAAGGCAGGGCCTGAGATTCTGCATTTCTAGCCAGCACCCAGGTGATGCCGGCGCTGCTGGGCCATTGGCCGTACATGAAGACACACAGTCTTTAAGCAGCATCGTAAGCTTTCCGCAACTTCTTTTTCAGATTTGTAGAAAGCGGATATTGCTGGTGACTCGTAAGCAGTTGTGAATTCTCCATCGATATGATGTCATGAGATGGACGCTGCAGCTTGGGGGAGAGGCTCCTCCACAGCCTGCCCCCCGGGTCTGGCCATGACAAAAGCAGACAAACCTGCCCTGACTGACCATCTGCAGTACTGCTGGAGACTGTCACGGTCAGAACACGAGCAAAGACGGAGGAACGAGCACAGAGAGGAGACAGGGTGACTGAATGCACTACGGCCTCCTGGGACACCTTCTGGAACTGAAAAGGGACAAAAGTGGAAAAACAGAAAAATCCAAAGTCAGTCTGCAGGTGAATAACAGTTGTGCCCCAGGGTTGTTGCATCACGGTCATATTCAATGCAAACGCGAAGGGGATCTGAAACTAGGTGAGTGATATGTAGGGAGCCTCTATTTTTGTGGCTTTACTGTAAAGAAAACACTACAGGCAGAACAAAGACTAGAAAGAAACAGCAAAGTGTTAGTGGTCATCCTATTTGGGTGGTGGGACAAGAATGCTCTCTTCAGGGTGGCGTTGCAGTGCAGCGGGTAAGCTGCCACCTGGAACACCACATCCCGTATCAGAGTGCCTGTTTTGAGTCGCAGCTGCTCAGCTTCCTGCTGGACATCCTGGGAAGCCCACATGATGGCTCAAGTGTTTGGGTCCCTGCACCCCTTGCAGGAAACCCAGATGAAGTCCTGCTTCCTGGCACCCACTGACCCAGCCCCAGCTGGGAAGTGAACCACCGATGGAGGATGTTTTTTTGTCTGTCTTTCCCTCTCTCTTTCTCTCTGTCACTCTTTTAGTGTGACAGATAAAAAAAAAAAAAACACCTTTTTTGTTAGATGTTCTTCTCTTTTTACTTTGTTTTAAAATATTTATTTTATTTATTTGAAAGAGTTACAGAGAGAGGCAGAGACAGAGAGAGAGGTCTTCCATCCGCTGGTTCGCTCCCCAGATGGCCGCAATGGCAGGAGCTGCGCCGACCTGAAGCCAGGAGCCAGGAGCTTCTTCTGGGTCTCCCATGAGGGTGCAGGGGCCCAAGTACTTGGGCCATCTTCCACTGCTTTCCCAGGCCATAGCAGAGAGCTGGATCGGAAGAGGAGCAGCTGGGACTAGAACCAGCACCCATATGGGATGCCGGCGCTGCAGGCTAGGGCATTAACCCACTGAGCCACAGCGCCGGCCCCTCCTTTTACTTTAAAGTTTTAAGCACTGATTAGAAGCTTCCCAATATTTTATAATGAAAAAAATGCTACATAAAGCATTTTGCACAATGAAAATGTGTTCAAATTGAACTCTAACTGAAAAGCATGGCAGAAGGGCAGGCATTGTGGCATGGGAGGGTGAGCCACCGGACACCCACATCCCATATGGAAACAGATCGAAACAAGTTCTGTCTCCACTTCCAATCCTGCTTCCTACTAATGCACATGGGAGACAGCAAATGAATCATTTGGGCTCCCGCAACCCACATGGGAAACCTGGATGGAGTCCCAACCTCCTGTCTTTACCCTGCCCCAGCCCTGGCTGTTGGGGAGTGAACCAGTGGACAGAGGACCACTCCCCTTCTCTGTCTCTCTTCCTCTCTCTCACCACATTTCCTTTCAAATAAGGAAATTTTTTTGAAAAGTCTTTTAAAAAAACTATTAAAAATCATTACCAAGAAGAACAGACGTAAAGCTCAAGTAAGATGTTTGAGAAAAAGAGCTAAAGCAGGAGAGAGAAAGGACACACAAAGGGCAAACCCTAGCAGTCTGGCCTTGGCAGCACTGTCTTCGGGTCTGGGTCTTTGCCCAGGCTGCATAGACAGCTTTTCTCTGAAGAATGCTCCAGCCATTGATTCTTATGTACTTAAGGCTAAAAGAACCCAGGGACGCCTACAGCTGCCTAATCAGATTGCTTTTATGCCTTTGGATCTTCATTACATTACCCCAAAGGGAATTTAAATGCAACATAAACATGTATTTAAATGAACTTAGAAGAAAGCATGCTGTCCTGTCTTCTGTTTTAATTAGATAGGTCTTATAGAAGAAACATACAAATGCACCCTGTGGTTTCTCTTGGCGAGGCTACGCACGAAGTAAATCCACGATAGTATTATTTTGTTTGCTTTTTTCCCCTTAATTAAGTTTTTAAAGTTTCCTTAGCTCTCTGTGTGGCTGCTTCAGCCTTGGCAGCTGGATTTGTGGTGAAGGGTTAGGGGGGAGAGCATCCAGCCCTCCCTCCCCGCTCCTAATCTTTCTTCCTGTGCAGCAAGGTAGGAAAATAAAGGAAATAGGAGGGGGACGTACCCCCGTGCAGAATAGATGCCTTTCAGATAGATTCCCTTGTATCTTGCTTAAGGACATGTTCACAGGGGATACTCGAAACCCTTAGCATCTCCAAGTACATGGATGGCCTTCCAAGGCTGATGGAAAACAAGGATAGTGCCCAATTATACGATGCCAATGTATTAAAATATTTTGCTGGCCCAAGTGCTATCTTCACCAAACATCTGCCAATGGGAGACCCCTCCAGAAGCCAATTTCAATGGTTGCAAAATAACCAATGTGGGGGCACAGTGAGGTCTCCCACTTCTCTGTTTCTTTTGTTAAAGGCTCAGTGGAGAAAACCAGGGCTGATAAATGGTACACACTGATGAATGGCTATTTATACTAAAAAGTCGGGGCTAGTGTTGTGGCACAGTGGGTTGAGCCATGGCTTGCAAAGCTAACATTCCATATTGGAGCACCAGTTCAAGTCCCCGCTGCTCTGCTTCCAATCTAGCTCCCCGCTACTGCACCTGGGAAAGCAGCAAAAGATGGTCCAAACACCTGGGCTCTTGCCAGCCATGTGGGGACCAGAACGGAGATCCTAGCTCCTGGCTTTAGTCTGAACCAGCCCCTGTTGTTGCAGCCACTTGGGGAGTGAGCCAGTGGATGGAAGATTCATTCTTTCTGTCTCTGTCTCTCTCTGTCACTCTGCCCTTCGAATAAATAAATAGTTAGAAAATTGGATGGGTTAAAAACTGTTTTATCTGTCCTTTGGGATTTTCTTCTTGTGGTTGTTGTTTAATACTAATTAGACCTCCATTGAATGCTGCTAAAATTCAGAGCAAGAAGTGTGTGCATGGAATGAAGTGGTGGGTTGACACAGCAGGCTCTGAATGTGTGTGATGAAATTAATGGTGGCCAGCACCGCGGCTCACTAGGCTAATCCTCCGCCTTGCGGCGCCAGCACACCAGGTTCTAGTCCTGGTCGGGGCGCCGGATTCTGTCCCGGTTGCCCCTTTTCCAGGCCAGCTCTCTGCTGTGGCCCGGGAGTGCAGTGGAGGATGGCCCAGGTGCTTGGGCCCTGCACCCCATGGGAGACCAGGAGAAGCACCTGGCTCCTGGCTTCGGATCAGCACGGTGCGCCAGCCGCGGCGGCCATTGGAGGGTGAACCAACGGCAAAAAGAAGACCTTTCTCTCTGTCTCTCTCTCTCACTGTCCACTCTGCCTGTCAAAACAGAAAAGAAATTCATGGTGACCCACATACGACAGGGGTTTATATGTGCATATCTCACACATGTTTTAAAATGACAGCAGGAATAAAAACTTAGTAAATCCACATAGTATAATCTATGCTTCTCTGCCCCAGGTTATACACTTAAATGCATTGAGATTTATGTATAAATAAAGATGTACCGAGAAGAAAGACAAAGAAATACATGCTATTGATGAGTACCTCTAAAGAAAGTAAAATTGGAGATGGTTTTCATTTTTTTCTTGATACTGTTAGGAAACTGGCGAAGTTGGCCGCTTGGCCCAGCTACCTGAGCCAGGCTCCACCCCCATCCTGATGGGATTGGCTGCTCTTGCTTCCCTGCCCACCCTCAGGCAAAGTTTTAAAAGGGCCTGTTCCTGAACACGTGCTCTCTTGGCCCTTCTCTCCTGCTCTCTCTCAGCTCTGCTCCCTGCTCTGTCTTGCCCCTTCTCTCCTGCTCTCTCTCGGTTCCTCTCTCTAGCCTCCTCCTCTGGGCTCTTGGCTCTGCTCTCCTCTCTCCTCTTCTCTGCTCTATCTCCTCTCCTTGCTAGCTCCTCTCCTCTCTGTTTCCCTCTTATACTCTCTTTCTCCCTTTTTCCTTCACCGCCCCTTCACTCCGGTCTGTAGGGTGTTCCCCAATAAACCCTTTCCCTTACTCCAGTGTCCGGTGTGCTTTGCGATGGCTAACATTAAGATATAACAGATACTTTTCTTGTCCCCTTCACCCTTCAAATTTTCTGAGTCTTTTAAAACAAAAGCAGGGGCTGGTGCTGTGGCGCACTAGGTTAATCCTCCGCCTGCAGTGCCGTCATCCCATATGGGTGCTGGTTCTAGTCCCGGATGCTCCTCTTCCAGTCCAGAACTCTGCTGTGGCCCAGGAGGGCAGCGGAGGATGGCCCAGGTGCTTGGTCCCCTGCACCTGCAAGGGAGACCAGGAAGAAGCACCTGGCTCCTGGCTTCGGATTGGTGCAGCGCCGGCCATAGCAGTCATTTGGGAGTGAACCAAAGGAAGGAAGACCTTTCTGTCTCTCCCTCTCACTGTCTATAACTCTACCTGTCAAATAAATAAATAAAATCTTAAAAAAAAAGGCAAACAAGAGGCCTATGCTGCAAGTAGGAGTATATTAATAATTTTTCTCAGTGATGGTTGTTTCACAACTATTTGACACAGAACACCTGATTTAGTCATTTAACACAATTTAGCAAGGGTCTTCCAGGTACCAGGTGCTCGGCACTGGGAATGCACTAATAAACATGCATGACGTGTTTTTATCCAACAAACATCTCACCAAATGCTCCCTACCAGCCTCTGGAAGGAGCCTGGAAATGCAGGCACGACATGGCAGCCCGGCTCTTCTCTAAACCACTTCTTATTCTCCTCCTCACCTTCATGTCACTGAAAGCAGGATTACTCCAAGCAAGCCTTTCTCGCTTTGCTTTGATCTTGAGTGAAAGAAATGTCACCTGATGGCACATTAGGGCTAACTGCTTTAAGTCACGAAAACTCAAAAGTGCAAGTTTTGTGTCCCTCTTCTCAAGGCTTTATGGTGGAGCAGTCCTCACACTCTGCCAGGGCCAGGACTGGCCTGGGAGGTGGCAGGGAACCCTTGCTCTCTCCCATCTAAAGGCACATCTGTTTAGGAAGTCCCAAAGAAAGCTGTGTGAGACCAGGCTCATCAAACGGAGTAAACAGAGCTGATCAAACACTCAAAGACCAAAGTCTGTAAAAGATGGAGAGCTAGTTAAATACAGCTCTTCAACATAGAATTCTGTGGATGCCCAGTTCCAGAAGAAACCGCTGTGATCAGCAACTTTCATCTAACATTTAAATTCTAATGAAGCTAAGTGTCTAGGTGCAGTGTGTTATTTAAAAACATCTGCAGCCAAGCCCACCCTGTCGCTTTCCACAATAGGCAGAACATTCTAAAGTCTTCTTGGCTGGGTACTCCAGGTCCTTTATAAAGTGTTTAGGCCCCTGTTCCTCCCCCTGCATTCTTGTACAGTCTTTTTTTTTTTTTTTTTTTTTTTTTTTTTTTTTTTTTTTTGACAGGTAGAGTGGACAGTGAGAGAGAGAGAGAGACAGAGAGAAAGGTCTTCCTTTGCCGTTGGTTTACCCTCCAATGGCCGCAGCAGCCAGCACGCTGCGGCCAGCGCACTGCGCTGATCCGAAGCCAGGAGTCAGGTGCTTCTCCTAGTCTCCCATGCGGGTTCAGGGCCCAAGCACTTGGGCCATCCTCCACTACACTCCTGGGCCACAGCAGAGAGCTGGACTGGAAGAGGAGCAACCAGGACAGAATCCGGCGCCCCAACCAGGGCTAGAACCGGTGTGCCAGCGCCGCAGGTGGAGGATTAGCCTATTGAGCGATGGCGCCGGCCCTAAGCCTTGCTTCTAGCACCTAGCCTGCAGATGGCTTGTCTTGGGACTCCTTTGCTGTCATGATCACGTGATCCAAATCCCTTCATGTCTCTATATGAGTATCCTACCCAATTCTGTATCTCCAGAGAGCCCTAATACAGAAGACAAGGATCATCCCATCCCTGCTTGTCTTTCATCTCAAAGCTTCCAAGACAGTGCTTTGCCTGGGTTAGGTACTCAGTTAAGGATGTATCTGCTGGTTTCTTTCCTGTTCAACACTCCCAATAGCAAAGTGCTCCCACAAAAATACCTCCAGGCAAAAAAAATGTGCCTTACAAATCTGGACCAGTCAGCTCTCTAGACCCATCCCCCTTGGGCTCTAGGCCAGACCCCTTTTAGTCTGGGTCTTCTCCAGCGAGCCCCACCTGGTTGCCGTTGCTCAGGCTCAGATGAGAAAGAGAGAGCAAGGGAAGCACAATGGCTTCAGCAGCATCATCCCTTCAGCCAGCAACTCTCTAGAGCTCCACGGCCGTTTTGTGACAGGCACTGTTTATTGTCCCAGGACACCATCCTCACTTCTTCCATGTAGACGCAGAAATCCCACGTGTTAATGGGATTCGTGACTGCCATGCTAGGGAGTATGTTTTCCAGCCTTTGTTGCGTGTAGGCAGATGCATACAACTAAAACCTTGCCAACGGAGTGCGGATGGAAAGTTATCAGTCAGATTCTTCTAAAAAGAACTTACTCAACCTCCTTTCTATCCAGCCTCTTTCCCTTGCACAGCAAAAGCTAGTGAGCTGGTTTTGAAGATGGCAACACCCTACAGAACAATAGCAACAAGATAGAAGGAACTCAACTCCCTGAATTACTTCACAGGGCAGAGCCACGTGCCTGTGCTAAATTGCCCATCAGTTCTCGGTGTTTATATGAGAGAGATGTAACATCCCATCTCACTTGAACCACTCTCATCCTTGATTATCTATATTGTATACATTTTCGCAAGCTTGTGCAGTGGATCTGGCTTCTGTCTGGATTTATTTCAACACTTGGAACTGCTTACAGTGTCTGATAACATGACACATGGGATGTCATCTTCATCATCCATTGACTCATTGGTATCATAGTTTGCAGGAATGGAGAGCTGCTTTTCTACCAGGGGTCACTTGGGTATTTATCACATCATTCACCAGCTATATAAGATCATCAAATTAAAATTAGCCTGCTATAGATTTGTTGAACATTGCATCCTGCCTGAGGTTGCCTTAGCAGGGCCAGACCAAACAATTTCATGGACCTTCTACGGCCCACAGGCCAGTTATTTCCCACCCATCCTGAGGCAAGCATCACAAAATTTTGCCTTTTGGGGGGCCAGCACTGTGGCATAGTGGGTAAAGCCGCCACTTGCAGTGCCGGCATCTCATAAGGGTGCTGGTTCAAATCCTGGCTGCTCCACTTCCGATCCAGCTCTCTGCTATGGCCTGGGAAAGCAGTAGAAGATGGCCCAAGTCCTTGGCCCCTGCACCCATGTGGGAGACTCAGAGGAAGCTCTTGGCTCCTGGCTTTGGATTGGCACAGCTCCAGCCATTGCAGCCAACTGGGGAGTGAACCAGAGGATGAAAGACCTCTCTCTCTTTCTCTCTGCTCTCTGTAATCTGCCTTTCAAATAAATAAATAAATGGTTAACAATTTTTTTTGCCTTTTCTCATTTTGTCCTGCCTGTGCCAGTCACAGTCCTAAATGTTACTTATTTCCACATGAATGTATACCTACGCTGGTTTTCACCCAGGTCCCAGTAGTCCAAACATCCACTTGTGTGCCGAGGTCTGCCATAGGCCACGTCCTCTGAGAAAATGGTGTGTCTGCAAACTGGAATCCACAACACCAAAGCAGGATTCACTGCATTAGTTGGAAGCTGTCCTTGTTTCCTGTGTGGCTGTTATTGAGGACACAGCAGGAACAAGGCTCAGTAAACTCAACCTACGGCAGTAAACCTAACAACTCACATGTGCCTGACTTCACAAAGGTCTGGTTAGATAGAAGCTAATAGATGGCTAATAATTCACTAACTGGACTCACCTCCAGCACGCCTCCAACAGTGTAGACTCCAGCAAGTCTCAGGTCCCTCTGCATTGCTAAGTTCTGGATGTCAGGACTGGCTTCCTGCTCTTTTCAGGAAATGCTGCTTCCCAGGCCCACCCTCTATGCTGGAGCTGCACAGGGCCAGACCCGGTTACTCTCCGGCAAGAGTAGCAGCATGGAAATCCTTGCAAGGGCCTCTTTTTATGAGCTTTGCTCTCTGGGACACCGCGAGGAACATATGTGGTGAGAATCATTTCTTGCAGCACCACAGCCCTTTTCAAAATCCCTCCTTTGGCAGCCAGCGAGTCTCATATAAGCCCTTTGGAAATAGCTGTTCCCAGAGAACACTCACCCTGGCAAATAGGCAGGGAAGAACACAGGGAAGCCATGTCTGAGGTCTTCGTTCAGTGCCAATCCTAGCACAGTATGGCGACGACGGAAGGCAAACTTGACTGTAGTATAGAAAGTGGGGTCTGTGGCTGCTCAGCATGGGTGGCCGCCCACCAGGTGGCAAGCAACTGCAGAGACCGTTCTCCATCTCGGTTACTCCCAGTGCCCAACCATCAGAGGAAGTGTTAGTAATTAATACTGACAACTAGTTTACTATCTATGCAGATATCTATCTTGCCTCAAAGCCAACGGAAGAATCTGAAATAGCTGTTAATCTCAAAAATCATATATGTAAATTGTATATTTTTTTTTCAAAAAATCATATATATACTTTTACATTTAAGCAGCATGAATTATTCAATCATTGTGAATTCTGGGGGAAAACCTTGAGCAGGTTATTTTTTAATAGGAAGGTCAATTTTTGTAAAGACATTTTATTTATTTATTTGCAAGAGTTACACAGAGAAAGGGAGAGACACAGAGAGAGAGAGAGAAAGAGAGAGAGAGAGAGAGAGAGAGAGAGATCTTCCATCTGCTGGTTTACTCCCCAAGTCGCTGCAACACCCAGGGCTGGGCCAGGCTGAAGCCAGGAGCCAGGAGCTCATCCAGGTCTCCCACATGGGTGGCAGGGGCCCAAGCACTTCGGTCATCTTCCTCTGCTTTTCCCAGGCCATTAGCAGAGAACCGGATTGGAAGCAGAACAGCTGAGACACGAACCAGCACCCATATGGGATGCTGGCATCGCAGGCGGTGGCTTTATCCATTAGCCACCATGAAAGCCCCAAGGAAGGACAATGCTTTTCAAGAAAAAGAATTGGGGGGGGGGGGTGGCGTTGCTATGGCATAGTGGATAAAGCCTCCACCTGCAGTGCCAGCATCCCTTATGGGCACCAGTTCAAGTCTCGGCTGCACAACTTCCGATTCAGTTCTCTGCTATGGCCTGGGAAGACAGTAGAAGATGGCCCAAGTCCTTGGGCCTCTGCACCCAGGTGGGAGACCCGGAAGAAGATCCTGGCTCCTAGCTTCAGAGTGGCGCAGCTCCAGCCATTGCAGCCATTTGTGGAGAGAATCAGTGGATGTAAGACCTCTCTCTCTCTCTGCCTGTCCTCTCTCTCTGTAACTCTGACTTTCAAATAAATAAATGAATCTTAAAAAAAATCCTTGTCCTATATTAAAAGAAAGAAAGGAAAGAAAGAAAGAGAGAGAGAAAGAGAGAGAGGGAACAGTGGGCTAAGATGGTGATGTTACACTAATGAGGATTCTGAATGTTTAATTAAATAGGTTGAATTTGGTTCAATTCATTTTGATTGCACCAAAATAACAGGTAACATCCCAAACAAAGATATAAATGCAGAAGAATGAGTTGTATTTCACAGGCTATGTTTTTGGGGATATTTTCCTCATTTTACAATGTTTCCACAACCCTATTTTCACTATAATCAGAACACAAAGACATTTTGTTTCTGACTTGCGTAGGGTCCTGTCAATGTTTAAAAAAATCTAACGTGAAACAAAACTTGAATTCTAAAGGCTACCTGACTCATAATTTTAAAGACATTAGAAATATTAATTTGGGGATATATGGAAAGAAAAGCATTTTTTACTATTAGCGATTTTTAAATTGACATTTTATTTTGACTATTATAATTTTTAAGTCTTTCAGGTCTCTTTTAATGAAAGCTTTCAGGGCTTTATCCTGAGTCGTTTAATTTCTGTTAACAGATCTGTCCTGGGCTCTTGCTGGCATTTATTCCTATGCCACCCACGTTGAGCTCCAAATGTGGATCCAAGGACTGCTGAGCTGTGAACACTCTATTTGTGTAATTTTGCCAGTGACCACCCGAAAACCTCAAAAGAATCAAAGGAAAGCAAAGATATGCTGAAATGTTTTTTAAAAAGGAAGAAAGAAAGGAAACCTTGAGGACACTACAAGAATGTGAGTTCTGCTGTCCTGGACGCAGGCAAACCCGGCGGGAGGGGCTGGGACCACCTAAGCACAGCTCTCCGCTGCTCGGGGTCTGAGCGTGAGCTGTGGCTAGGCTGTGGGTGCCTGTGTACAGCCGACCCAGCGCTCCACGGAGAAACCAAGACTAACCACAGCCTGCAAGAGGAAACTCTCATTTGGTGCAAAGAGTAGACGAATTGTGAGCGCTGGGTCCAAATACCCTCTTCTCCCTCCTCCATGCTTAATTCGGATTCGTGTGTGTGAGTATGTGTGTGCCCATGTGTCCCCGCACTATGCACCTCAAAGAGGAATGAAAAGACATAGACAGTAGGGCTTCTCCATCCAGCAACTATGGATTGGGCAAACAGTAAACAAAAGGAATATATAACAGTCATTTGAACCTTAACTACCGACTTTCTGGCCAACATCACCAACACTAAAAGCTTTGTTTCATCTTGATTTCAATTTGTAATTTCAATTTCATTCAGTTTTCTGAATTAAAGTGAGGGGAGCATCAGCTAATTATAAAGTTAATTTTGCCATATCTGGAATAAATTAGATGATTGCTTAGTTCACATAAATATGTTGTAATCACAAATTGGAATTTGAGACTTCGAAGGGAGCTTTGAAATTACTTCCCATCCAAGCCTCTCATTTCAGAGATGAAGAAAATGGGAATCTAGTGTGATTAAATGACCTGCCCAAGGTCGTACAGCTAATTAAAAGCTAAACAAGAACTGCTTCCCCATCCGGGTGTTTAGCTTTCTTTCTGTTACACCTCAGTTTCTGATTAGTCATAATAAGAGGTAGCAGCAGCCTGGATTGAACAAAATAGTAAATAGGCTTCCAGGCTTTTCTTCCTTGGCTCCTTGCAGAGGGCGCTGTTGTGTTTGGGTGTTTACTCACTCCCCCATGCGCGCTCTGCAGTGTTCTCGCTGTGTGAGTTTTCAGCTACAATACGGGGAGTTAACTGTGAGGAACAGTGGGTGGGGAAAGCAACAGTTACCTTGGGAGAAAGCTCAGAGTAGCATCAAGACAGGCAGCTGGAGGGAGGACGTGGGCAGGGGCGCAGGAGCTGGCTTGGAACGTCCATTTTCCATTTCTACACCACAAAGAATAAACAACATGGGGACCTTTTTTTTTTTTCAACAACAACAGAAAATACCAACAGCCGCATTATTCACATCTTGTGAATAAGCCATTCCTTTTTCTCATTATCCTTCTCCAGTTGCTAATGAATCATACCCCGGCTCGAAATCACTTTTCTTCTCAGCTAGAACTGACATCATTTCTCCACTGAGTAGTACAACCCGCTCGGAGCTTAGGAGACTTCGAAACTGGTGACTGGTTAAACGTTTAGCGGAAGTACTATCCTATATTAAGAAGAGCATTTGAACTGAGAGTTAAGACACGTGGTTTCCAGTCCTGGACCCAACAAAAAATAAACCGTGTGTGTCGCTCCCCCTCTTCGTGGAGGAACGACACAGGACCCTGCGCTGTTCTTTCGTCTGCTCGGCCCTCCCCGGGTTTGCTGCTGGTTCTTCCCGGGTTGGCTACTATCCCTTCCACCTCCGTGGAAGGGCAGTTCCCCCTGGCCGCATTCCCCACTTCCGCAGGGGAGCGGCACACCGCTGGCCGGCTCTTCTCGGGGGCTGCACGGGTTCCCTTAGATGTTCCCCATAGATGTTCCTGGTGCATGCCGTCTCTCTCCTCCTTTATAGTCCTCCTCCGCCAATCCCAACTCGGCTGCCCACACGCCGAGTACGCTGCTCTCCAATCAGGAGCAAGTCCTACAGTTAATTGGTTGAACTGGAGGCAGCTGTGCGGAAGCTGTTTACTTCTCTCCCAGCGCCATATTGTGGGAGAGCAGATGCATAGAATAAGTCCTAATTCGAGTAACTTAGTCTAGTCCGGATTGCTCCCCACACGTGTGATCTTGGACCAGTGCCACAAAGCCATAGATGACTTCCCATCTCCCTCCCAGTCCTAAAAGCATGAGACATGAACACCTTCTTCAATGAAATCATGCTTATGGAACACTACCTAGGTGAATATTTGTCTAAAGAAGGGAGTGATCTCATTTGGAAGGAGCAAAGGTAACACACCATGTCTGTTTCCTGCTGCTATAACAGGATAGGATGGGAAGGAGGGAAGAGAGGGAGGGAGGGAGGGAGGAAGAGGAGGGATGGAGAGGAGGGATGGAGAGAGGGAGGGAGGGAATTCTCAGGGTTCTGCAGGCTGGAAGTTGCAGAGCCTGGTGCAGTCTTTGTGCTGCATCGTAACAAGGCTGACTGCACAGGGAGCCCCTGGAGACAGAGCTGCACGTGACAGCAACGCCACTGTTGCCGGAAGTGGGCCCTTCTGCAGTGACAGCATTCATGGCCTCATGACCTCATCCCTTCTGACAGGTCCCAACTCCCAACACCCGCGCAGGGACAGTTACATCTCCAGACAATTTGGAGGGGGCTGTTCAATCACAGTCCCAGTTCATCAGCAACACACAAAGAAGACTCAGTTGCCAGGAGCAGAGGCGGCCAGAGGAGTACAAGGGAAGGCAAGCGGCTGGGGAGACAGCGCCACGCCCCAGAGGGTCAGCATCGCCCCTTCTAAGGGTCTGATGGCTGTCTGGTTGCTTTTATTTGGGCATTCCCTTGCTAACAATTCCTAAATTAGGAAATATGACTCTAAACTCCACAAAGAGAGTGGGAGAAACATGACGTCATTTAGAACCACATACACCTGCTGTCACTGGAAGCCCACAGCCAGATTAGCCAGCCAGGTGCCTCCAGCACGCGGACAGGCAGGAAAACCGGCGCGCTCATCGAGGCCGCACACCTGCAGCTGGAAACTCGGCGGATGCTGTCTTTGATATTTTGCGAGCGAAGTCCAGCAGGACAGGCAGACACACGCCTGGATCTTGGAGCCTCAGCTCCCACGGGGCCCCGCCTCCCTCCGTCTCCCCAGGGCTGGTATTCAGCAACCTGCTCCTCTACCTCCCTGACCCACAGTGACTGCTGCCCTCCTGGAAGGAGTCTGGGTGCGACACAGAGAGGGGAGGGCTCAGAATGGAGCATGGTGGCAGCCCCAAGCTGGGCTGGCAGCACCAACACACATCTCTCCTATCAGAGGCTACATCTGAGCAAGGGAGAGCCCCTCCCCTCCCCTATCCCTACTGCCACTCAGATCTAAAGCATATTCCAACCCTGAGCTTTAAATTTCCTTGGGCACCACCCATGTCCTGTGGACTATGCCAGTACTCCCATCTTCCCTGGATGCCACACCAACCGCGTTGCCTGGGTTCCGTGGCTGACAGGCCCCAGTGCGCATGCCCCGATGCAGCTGTGCGGCTCACTCCCGCTCCCTGTCGGGGACAAACTTGCTTCCTCCTTCCCTCTTCTCGAGTAGGGCTTGTATCCCTCTCTTCTCGCGTACTGCGTGTAGGAAATTTCCCATTTGTTTTGATAACTGTACTCTGATATTTGAAATTTTTTTAACCAAAAAAAGTTATTTATTTTCATTTGAAAGGCAAAGAGGGAGAAATCTTCCATCTACTGTCTTACTCCCCAAATGCCCCCAATAGCCAGGGTTGGGCCAGACAGAAGTCAGGAGCCTGGAACTCCATCTCCATCTCCCATGTGGGTGACAAGGACCCAGGTCTGCTGCCTCCCAGGGTACAGTAGCAGGAAGTGAGGAGCTGGAACCTGAACCAGGCACTGTGATATGGAACACTGGCATCCTAACCACTGTGACACATGCCCACCCCTGATATCTGCATTTAAAACCGGCACTGCACTGTATAAATAAAACACACAGGGAGGGTATGCAAACATTTAAAATCTAAATTTTTCCTTATATTAAGTAGCGATTTAAAAATACCATGACAGGGTCAAGAGAGAAACACATACACATCGAGGAAGAAAGAAAGACATTTCATATGTGCCTTTTATTTAAGTTAATTAATTTATTTGAAAGGCAAAACATCAGACAGAAGGAGAGAAAGAAATAAAGAGAGAGATCTCTTCCATCTGCTGGTTCCCTCTCAAAAGGACTACGATAGCCAGGGCTGGATGAAGATGAAGCCAGGAGCCAGGAATTCCACCTGGGTCTCCCACCTGTGTGGCAGGTGCATTAGCAGGAAGCTGGATCAGAAACAGGGCAGCAGGACTCCAGCCAGCACGCCAATATAGGACACCAGTATGGCAACTGGTTGTTTAACCCACTATGCCACAACACCAATCCCACAATTTTCTTATTTTAAAAAAGTTATTTTGGGGAGGCCAGCGCTGTGGCATAGTGGTAAAGCCGCTGCCTGTAGTGCAAGCATCCCCTATGGGCGCCAGTTCAAGTCCCAGCTGTTCCACTTCTGATCCAGCTCCCTGCTAACGCGCCTGAGAAAGCAGCAGAGGATGGTTCAAGTGACTGGGTCCCTGCACCCATGTAGGAGATCTGGAAGAAGCTCCTGGCTTCGGATAAGCTCAGCTCCAGCCATTGTGGCCATCTGGGGAGTGAACCAGCAGATGGAAGATCTCTTTCTCTGTCTCTCCCTCTCTCTCTGTCATTCATTCTTTTTTTTTAACTTTTATTTAATGAATATAAATTTCCAAAGTACAGCTTATGGATTACAATGGCTTCCCCCACATAACGTCCCTCCCACCCGCAACCCTCCCCTTTCCCACTCCCTCTCCCCTTCCATTCACATCAAGATTCATTTTCAATTCTCTTTATATACAGAAGATCAGTTTAGCATACATTAAGTAAAGATTTCAACAGTTTGCTCCCACACAGAAACATAAAGTGAAAAATACTGTTTGAGTACTAGTTATAGCATTAAATCTCAATGTACACACACTAAGGACAAAGATCCTACATGAGGAGTAAGTGCACAGTGACTCCTGTTGTTGATTTAACAAATTGACACTCTTGTTTATGGCATCAGTAATCACCCTAGGCTCTTGTCATGAGCTGCCAAGGCTATGGAAGCCTCCTGAGTTCACCGACTCTGATCATATTTAGATAAGGCCATGGTCAAAGTGGAAGTTCTCTCCTCCCTTCAGAGAAAGGTACCTCCTTCTTTGATGACCCGTTCTTTCCACTGGGATCTCACTCATGGGGATCTTTTATTTAGTTTTTTTTTTTTTTTTCCCAGAGTATCTTGGCTTTCCATGCCTGAAATACTCTCATGGGCTTTTCAGCCAGATCCGCATGCCTTAAGGGCTAATTCTGAGGGCACAGTGCTGTTTAGGACATCTGCCATTCTATGGGTCTGCTGTGTATCTCACTTCCCATGTTGGATCATTCTCTCCCTTTTTTATTCTATCAGGTAGTATTTGCAGACACTATTCTTGTTTATGTGATCCCTTTGGTTCTTAGTCCTATCATTATGATCAATTGTGAACAGAAATTGATCACTGGGACTAGTGAGATGGCATTGGTACATGCCACCTTGATGGGATTGAATTGGAATCCCCTGGTATGTTTCTAACTCTACCGTTTGAGGTAAGTCAGCTTGAGCATGTCCCAAATTGCACATCTCTTCCCTCTCTTATTCCCACTCTTATATTTAACAGTGATCACTTTTCAGTTAAGTTTCAGCACTTAAGAATAATTGTGTATTGATTACAGTATTCAACCAAAAGTATTAAGTAGAACAAACAAAAAAAATACTAAGAGGGATAACATATTAAGTTGCTCATCAACAGTCAGGGTGAGGGCTGATCAAGTCACCGTTTCTCATAGTGTTCATTTCACTTTAACAGGTTTCCTTTTTGGTGCTCAGTTAGTTGTCACCTATCAGGGAGAACAAGTGGTATTTGTCCCTTTGGGATTGGCTTATTTCACTCAGCATAATGTCTCTGTCATTCTTTCAAATCAATAAAATAAGTCTTAAAAATAAAATAAAGATGGGGGGCCAGCGCCGCGGCTCACTAGGCTAATCCTCCGCCTTGCGGCGCCGGCACACCGGGTTCTAGTCCCGGTCAGGGCGCCGGATTCTGTCCCGGTTGCCCCTCTTCCAGGCCAGCTCTCTGCTGTGGCCAGGGAGTACAGTGGAGGATGGCCCAAGTCCTTGGGTCCTGCACCCCATGGGAGACCAGGATAAGTACCTGGCTCCTGCCATCGGATCAACGCGGTGCGCCGGCCGCAGCGTGCCGGCCACGGCGGCCATTGGAGGGTGAACCAACGGCAAAGGAAGACCTTTCTCTCTGTCTCTCTCTCTCACTGTCCACTCTGCCTGTCAAAAAAAAAAAAAAAAAAAAAAAAAAAAGATGGGGGCCGGTGCTGTGGTGCAGCAGGTTAACACCCTGACATGGAGTACCAGCATCCCATATGGGCTCCGGTTCTAGTCCTGGCTGCTCCTCTTCTGATCCAGCTCTCTACTATGGCCTGGGAAAGCGGTAGAAGATGGCCCAAGTCCTTGGGCCCCTGCACTCATGAGGGAGACCTGGAAGAAGCTCCTGGCTCCTGGCTTCGGATTGCCACAGCTCTGGCTGTCGCAGCCATCTGGGGAGTGAACCAGGGATGGAAGACCTCTCTCTCTGTAACTCTGTCTTTCAAATAAATAAATCTTTAAAAAAATAAATTAATTTTAAAAATAAAATAAAGTTGGAAGCTCTGTCTAAAAGCAGGAGGATGGGGGAGGAAGTGCTGTTCCAGGTGCAGATTGGTACCTTGGTGAGAATGAATGGGCCATGGGGCAACAGGGACACTATTAGGGCTCCCATCCTACCAGCACAGCAACGCCAGCAAAAGGAACCTTACTTCCTCAGTGACTGGGATAGCAGAGTCCTGAGCCAGTCACCACAAGTAAGGGCTCAGTGATAGCCTCATGCTCAAGGCTGAGGTCACTAGCCAATCCCTGATGCAAGGCATGCAGTCAATCTGAGTGGGGCTGGAAGCAACAAATAACACTGCCAATACAAATTCCTGACCAGGCTCAGGAAAATGACACTGTGCCCTACCTTTAGGCATCATAGCATATTGTGTTTGATGTATTTCCACGGCTTCCACTGGATGCAAATGCTAAAGAGAACCAAGGAACACATCATCAAAAGGTGACCGTTTATAAAAGGTAAAATGTACTTGCAGTACTTTTCAAGTACTTACCTTTCCACACCCAAAAACAAATGCCCCCTCCCATCCCTTAGAACTAGGCATCTGTCCAAAGGAAGTATTGGAGATCTAGTGTGTACAGTAGTGTACAAAAACATCAAGTGGATCTGATACCTGCACATCCAAACAAGGCTTAATCAGGCATATCAGCCACTCTCATCTTTCCCTCTTTGTAAAATTTGTCTGGAGTGAATTAGAACAGTACAAACCTTTGTTTGGGGGGCTGGTGTTAGGACACAGAGAGTGAAGCCACCCCATGGGATGCTGGCATCCCACATCACACTGCCTGGCTTAGAGTCCCACCTCCACTTCCAATGCAGCTTCCTGCTAATGCACGCTTAGAGGCAGTATGTGATGGCTCAAGTACTTGAGTCCCTGTCACCCATGTGGGAGACCCAGATGGAGTTTCTCACTCCTGGCTTCTGTCTGGCCCAACCCCAGCGATTGAAGACATCTGGAAAGTGAACCAGCATATAAAGGATCTCTCTCTCTCTCTCTCTCTCCCCTCCCTCTCCCTCTCCCTCTCTTCTTCTGTTGCTCCACCTTTCAAATAATAAACTTTAAAAATAATAATAATGGGAAAGTATCATTTTAAAGAGATATGCTTCCAGCTTCTAGGGCTCAGAGAGGGCCATAAGAAGTTGATTGAAATTAATTTGAAATCTTGAAGTTCAACACTGCAGGGAAGTATACAATCAAAGACCTGAATGTGTAAATAAAAGAAGCACTACACAAGAGTACCTCTTGGTTTTCTAAATTATCCTCTTTCCCATGCATACGTAATTCACAAGGAGACCAAGTATCATGAAACATCAGTTCAGTTACCTAAGCTGGCCCTGAAATGTGCGTTGGTATTATATACTTTTCCTCTGTGTTTCACTGCTCCTTTCAATGCTGATGGAAACAAAGATACAGTAGGGGGATGCCCGCAGAAGCTAAGCAAGTTGTCTGCAGTAACAACCTCTAAGAGAGCCAGAAAGCAAACCCTGCTTCCTCCGGTCCAAAGCACCAGATCCCTGCAGCAGGCAGCAGCGCCTCAGCCGCTGGATTCCTCCAGTGGATAGAAAGCAGGCAAGCGGTAAACGCCAGCATGAGTGCTGCATACGAACCAGTGAGCACCTGGGGCCCGCCCCACGTCCCAGCTCCTCACTCGGCAGCCAACCCGTGTCTCACATATTTTCCTGAGTTCTCCTGGATATTATTATAGCCCTGGAAAGAGAGGTGGTTGGAAAACTTGGCATCAGCTGTGCAAATAAAAAGAAATGAATAAGTTTTTCTTTTAAAGGAGCTTACTTCTTGCAAACATTGGTTCAGAAGCTGTGGAAGCAGCCGTATTTAATTAAACAAACGCTAAGAAAGCTCATATTTTCAGCGGGGCAGGCATGGTTTCTGCCATCTGTCTTATTGCCATTGTACAGTCTCCTGTGGTCGATGTGGGAAAAGAAACCATGATTGGTTTCTTCCCTAACAAACACTCTGCATGAAAATTGTCAGCGTCTTAACTACCATCAGAGTGAAGAGAATACAACAACACAGAGAGAAAAGGAGTAGCATTTCCAAGTAGGTTTTTGAAAAGGTCCTGATTTCAGTGCTATGCTGTCCGATTCCTCATGCAAAATGCACAAATCCAGTGCTGTCCCTTTCCAAAATGAACGTCATTTAAAAAATGGAGGCTTTCAGGCGGATGGATGAGCACGCGTTCCTTGATTTCGAAGATAGATAGTAGAGTAACTGGAAGTGCCTTGAAAGCCTATGTTTAAGAAAAGTGCAGAAAATGAGATGCCATGCGTGCTACAATATAGTATAGAGCAGAAAAGTGATGGAATTTGTTTATCACCCTGGATAAATCAGAAATATATGCAAGTCTTCTTTTTGTATTTGCAGAGTTGGAATAACAATGTTACTCATACTTGGACAGACATTTCACCATAACCAGGTAAGAGAATTTTAAAAGCAACACTTAGCAGTATTATTATAGACATTTCATGCCTTCCCCTAAAATTATTGACAATATGGAATCATATAAATGCCACTTGCAAGACATCTTACGGATACATACCTTTCTTTCTCTCTCTCACATACACATACACACACCTCTCTCTCTCTCTCTCTCTCTCTCTCTCTCTCTCTCTCTCTCTCTCTTCCCTCCCTCCCATTTCCATGGTCACTTTCCTAATCTAAAATGACATGACCTCAAGGAGGGCATTTGGCATGGGGGTTACTATGCTGCTCCTGTATCAGAGTGCCTGGGTTTCGTCCAGGCTCTGCCTCCGGTTCCAGCTTCCTGCAAGTGCACAGCCTGGGAGGCAACAGGTGATGGCTCAAGGAGCTGAGTCCCTGCTTGGATTCAGTACCCAGCTCCTGGCTTCAGCCTGTCCTAGCCCAGCTGTTGTGTGCATTTGGGGAATGAACCAGCACACGGGAGCATGCGTTCCCTCTCTCTCTCTCTCTCTGTTTCTCTCTCTCTCTCTCCCTCCCTCCCCTCCAAATAAATAAAAAACAAAATAAATAACAATCTCAAAACCAGATGGCTGCACTAGTCTACTGTGTTATTTCACTGTTACTGCCTCCCTTCTTGATAAGGACTGGTTTGGAAATTACAAGTCACGAGAAGATAACACTTCCCTCTCCCAACCCTGCACACAGTTTGAATAAAACTGTCCTTTATACTTTTGAAAGATGTTGCCATGTGGTTTTGGAAACTGTTTGTTTTTGTTTTTTTGTTTTAGGGTTTTTTTTTTTTTTTTTTTTTTTGGTTTTTGGTTTTCAAGGTAGACTGGTTTCATCTACACAGTACTATAATTTGATATAAAAGTGCCTCTTTGGGTGCTTGGGTTTCTAGATTATATTAATTACAATCCAGGGGCTGATGCTGTGGCACAGCGGGTTAAAGGTCTGGCCTGCAGCGCCAGCATCCCATATGGGCGCCAGTTCAAGTCCCGGCTGCTCCCCTTCCAATCCAGCTCCCTGCTAATGTGCCTGGGAAAGCTGTGGAAGATGGCCCAAATCCTTGGGCCCCTGCACCTGCATTGGAGACTGGGACGAAGCTCTTGGCTTCTGGCTTTGGATCTACTCAACTCTGGCCATTGCAGCCATTTGGGGAGTGAACCAGTGGATGGAAGACCTCTTGCTCTGTCTCTACCTCTCTCTGTAACTCTGCCTTTCAAACAAAGTAAAATAAATCTTAAAAAAAAAATTACAATCCAGCACTAAGTTCTTATGGACAAAATACCCATGGATGTCACAGCTTTACATTCAAGAATCTTGGTCAAAATTTTGAAATTAAAAATCCCTGAGCACAACACGCTGGCAACGCTACTTGCATGGCACTTTATGTTTTCGCAAAGGAAAATGCTCTGGAGACGCGCACAGCTGTTACTTCTGCCTATAGAGCATCCAGGCTTGTCCTCAGCGAGAGCCACGCCCCACCCGTCGGGATCGCCCTGGGGAGGCCCTGGGGCAAGGCAGCGGGCACGTGATCCCCGCTCAGCCAATACGAAGCTCTCCTCCTAGGATCTGAATCGGAGGGGAATAGCAAAGACCCAAGAAATGAAAGTGTATTCCTCTTGACGGCAGCGACACAGGCTCTTGCTACCTATATCCCTGGTCCCTGGCACTGTTCATTTTTATTAATTAAACTCTTATTTCCCGTGTGACGGGTTGTTTAGAAACAATTCATCATTGAGTTAGAAACCAACAAATCTGCCTGTGCTGAGATAGCTTTGAGCTTTGTCAAATCAGCCTTCACGTTCGTGCACAGAAGTTCCGATTATCTGAATGCCCCTGTTAAAAAGACATTTTTTTAAAGATGTTAGTCATTTTTGTTTTTTAGGTTTTATTTTTAACTGACACAGTAATTGTACATAGTTATGAGATACAATATGATGTTTTGAAACAGGTATAGATCATGGGAATTAGTGCATTTATCAACTCTGTATTTTTAGAGCATTCAAAAATTCTCTCTCTGGCTATTTTGAAATATACAATAAGGGCCAGCATTGTGGTATAGCAGGTTAAGCCATCGCTTATAAGGCTGGCACCCCACATCAGAGCACCAGTTCAAGTCCCAGCTGTTCCACTTCCAATCCAGCTCCCTGTTAATGTGCCTGGGAAGCAGCAGACGATGGCACGATGGGTGTATGGGCCCGTGCACCCATGGGAGAGAACCCTGATGGAGCTCCTGGATCCCAGCTTCAGCTTGGCCCAGACCAAGCTGTTATGTTATCTGGGGAGTGAACCAGTAGATAGAAGCTGTTTTTCCCATCAGTCTGCCTTTCAAATAAATAAATCTTTTTTTATAAAAAAAAGAAAATACAATGTTAACTGTGCCCTAGGACACCAGACTGCATTCAGTGATATTTACTGAAGCATGGAATGGCTGACTTCCTTCAGGACCATGGAGGCAGGTGCAGGACCCCCTGCAATGGGACAGTGCAGCCAGCGTCAAGAGAGGAGACGCAACTCTGCACTCAGCAAGGGCAAGGTGAATTCTACAGCCAAGAAGCAGGTGGGGTCTGCGGGTGGAAAATGACTAGGAGGGGGCCTCTGAGGTGAGGGGCACTCTAGCTAACCCCACCAAACGGGAATCTTGCTGAAGACAGGCAGGGTAAGCAGACACCCCCTGGCGGGGGGGCTGAGGAAGGCTCTGGATCAGCTATTGGGAGGAGCGGGGCACTGTTGTTAAATTGACTTCGCCAGCCCTCTTGCTACAGCTGCGTTTTCCAAGGAAGTGCACAGAGGGGCCTAGCAGAAGGCTCAGTGATCTAACGCGTAGCCAACCACAGCCTCTCTGGGAAAAGACAGGTGTGCGAAGGATTTGCTCACTCATCCAACAGTGAGCTACCAAGCACCACTCTGCCAGACTCTGCGAGGCTCTGTGTCTGAGCAGTGCCAAGCAGGCTGAAATCCTGCCTCTGGGCCCTCCAGCCTCCTCCGGTCCTCGGTCAGGCCCCAGTCGCAGTGGGCTCCACAAACAACTGTGCACCTCTTTTTATTTATTTTTAAAATTTTTATTTGTGTATTTTCATTCTATTTAAAAGAAAGATAGCAGAGTGACAGAGAGAGAAAGGTGTGTGTGTGTGTGTGTGACAGAGAGAGAGAGAGAGAGAGAAAGAGAGAGAGATCTTCCATTGGCTGGTCCACCTCCTCCAAATGGTCCCAATGGCCAGTGGTGGGCCAGGCTGAACGCCAGGAGCCAGGAACTCCTCTCTGGTCTCCCACATGGGTGGCAGGGACCCAAGCACTTGAACCATCAGGGCTGCCTCCCAGGATGTGCACTAGCAGGGAGCTGGAGTCAAGACCAAGACCAGAACTCAAGCCCGGGTACTCTAATGTGGCAGGTGGGCATCTGAACCACTAGGCTAAACGCCTCCTCCTAAGGTGGGGCGACTCTTACAAATTATAAGAAGCTGTTGCTGCCTAATCATACTTTTTAAAGATATGTCTTTGTCAAACTGTACACTCCATGAGGGCAGGGCTATGTACACCTTGTCCTGGGTTCTAGCCAGAGTCCATCAGGTGCTCAGGATATGGAGGGCATTCAATACAGACACATTCAAATGGCTCAAGTACTTGGGTCCCTGCCACCCACCTGGAGACCTGGATTGATCTCTTGGCTCCTGGCTTTGGCCTGGATAAGCCCTGGCGTACGCATGCATTTAGAGAGTGAACTAGTGGATGAAAGATATTCTCTCTCTCTCTCTCTTTCCCTCTCTCTGTCTGTGTGTGTGTGTGTGTGTCTGTCTGTCTCTGTATCTCTCTCTCTCTCTCTCTCTCTCTCCCTTTCCAATAAATACAAATAAATGTTCTTTTAGAAAGCACTGGAGCTGAGTGGCTTTCACCTTCTCAGTGCAGAAGGGGGCTAAGGAGACAGAGAGTCAGTGGCACGCGGGAAGTCGCAGGTGTTGACTGGGATGTGGCCTATTTTCCTCCACTCCAGCATCGTGGCACTCAGGCGCGACGTTTCTGTCACTTCCGGTCCATCAGTCAGACTGTGTTTGAATAGGATTATTCTACTCAACCCAGGAACGAAGGGCACTGGTATTGTGACATTCTATGATGAAGCCTACTTGTCTGCATGAAGCCTGTGAGAGAGCGAGCCCAGATGCTCCAGGCATGGGTAATTAACGTTCTCTCTGCATTCATTTGTGATGTGGGTGTGTCTGCATCTTCACGTGTGCGTGTCTGCGTGCACGTTACAGTTTTGGGTGAAAATAACCAGTTCACTAGGCTGGAGGGGTGAACACTATGCAAATTTTCAAAATAACATCAAAATCGACTGCAGTAGCAAGGTTTCCTGTGGCAACTTCCTGACAGTCCCCTGCCATCCCAGCTGGGCTCGTTTCTTCAGCCCTAACTCATAGGCCCAGCCTTGAAATGAAGGTTTTCATAATATTTAATCTTTTTTTCATCTTCCCTGGCTGCAGCTTAAGGCCCATTACTCCTGGTCCTGTCCCTGCTGACTAATGAGCATAATTGGCCCCTTTTATGTGTTTTGGAGACGCTATTATGGCCCTTCTCGGCCCTCTCTTCCTCAGAGCAGCACAGACCTGGTTCTCTGAACCTTTCCTCACAGGGCTGATTTTCCAAACCTTTGATCATTTTTGCTCTTCCCCTCTGAACTCTCTCCAATTTGTCTGTCTCTTTCAAAACGCAGTGCCCAGGAGAGAACTCAATCCTTCAGTTGAATCTCAACCAATATGGTATTAAACTCACCAGTGCTTAGTGGATGTGTAATCGAATCTTAAATATTATTTAGCCAAACTCTGGCACAGAGGTTCCTTTTATTTGAAAACATAATAGAAATTAGGAATTTTAATGTGATACTCAGTGTTCCTCAGATAATCCACGTGGTAGTGCACCAGAGTAAACTTGAAAAGCAGCGAGCTGCTAAACCACTGTGAACACAACTTGAGTTGGAGACAGACGATAGCATTTCGACAACCAGTGAGCTTCCTGAAGGAAGACAATTAGAGCTATTCAAATGTGCAGAAAGATTTCCATGCCATTCTATAATGTTTTGCTCTGTTGTGTAGTAGTTAATGTTTGTAAAAGGATTCACTCGCTGTTTGGGTTACCTTGAAAATCTCCTGGGAATAAATGTTTACAACAGCCGCAGCTAAAGCAATGCTTATTTATTGCTTTGCATCCCAGGCTTCACGTGATATGAGCAGTTACCAAAAACTATCGCCCACCACCAAGTCAGACAAGAAGACAGAAGTTTTCCACTGAAACTGGAGGAAATGCTACGGAATAGCTTGAAAGGGATATTTTACATATTTTATGCCATTAAAAGTCTATGGAAATACAGACAGACATCCAACAGATCAAGCCTCGATTTTGAGGGAATTAAACACTCACAGATGAGACAAGATCAAGAAGCATGAGCTGCTAGCAAAGCGGTTTAATGCTCACTGTGTGGCAGCAAGAATGAATAAAGGGATCACTCAGAGCAAAGCGAGATGGGCAGAGACTTGAGGAGGAGAAGACGTGACTTCATAGAAGAGACGGCCTCCAGACAAGCCTTGAAGTAGGCGTCAGAGAAGAAAGGGAGAGGAGCAGGTGTTTGCTGAAGTGGCTAAGTCAGGAGCGTCTGGTTTGAATCCTGGCTGCCCTGTGCTTCCGATCCAACTTCCTGCTAACGCACCTGGGAAGCAGCAGATGATGGCCCAAGGACTTGGGTTCCTGCCACCCACATGGGAGACCCGGATGGAGTTCCTGGCTCCTGACTTCATCTGACCAAACCTTGGTTGTCGCTGGTATCTGGGGAGTGAGCCAGTGGGTGGAAGATATCTTTCTCTCGCTCTGCTTCTCAAATAAAATGAAAATAAAAAACGAATAATAGAGGGAAGAGGAGGAACAAAAGCAAGAAAGGAGAAACGAATATGATAGGTCCGCAGAGAGAGGTTGATGTGGCTGGAACAGAGAAATCAGAGGAAAAACTGAGTAAGTCAGGAGCACCCATCTCAGGAGCAGTGTGGAAGCTGGGCAGGCCCGTGTGAATCCCGCCCAGTGGGCCATGGGGGACAGCCACAGGACACAGCCCAGTTACTCTGCCTGGAGCTCAGTCGGGGGGGGGGGGCAGTGTCGCTCCTAGGCTTCCTATCCAAGTCACGGCACCATTATCCCTCCTAGGCTTCCTATCCGAGTCACGGCACCATTATGTCGCTCCCCCTCTTCGCGGAGGAACGACACAGGACCCTGCGCTGTTCTTTTGTCTGCTCGGCCCTCCCCGGGTTTGCTGCTGGTTCTTCCCGGGTTGGCTACTGTCCCTTCCACCTCCATGGAAGGGCGGTTCCCCCTGCCACTTTCCCCACTTCCGCGGAGGAGCGGCACACCGCCGGCCGGCTCTCTCGGGGGCTGCTCAGGTGTTCTTTCAGGCGTTCCCCTTAGATGTTCCTGGTGCATGCCGTCTCTCTCCTCCTTTATAGTCCTCTTTCGCCAATCCCAACTCTGCTACCCACACGCCAAGTATGCTGCTCTCCTCCAATCAGGAGCAGGATCAGCTCCTGCAGGTCATCACTCAAGTTGGCGAGAGGCAGCTGCGTACAAGCTGTTTACTCCTCTCCCAGCGCCATATTGTGGGAGAGCAGATGCATAGAATAAGTCTTAATTCCAGTAACTTAGTCTAGTCTGAGTTGCTCCCCACAAGGCAGGACAGCACTGAAGAAAAGGGAGCCCCCGGGAGCGCTCTACCCATCACCCAGCTCTTTGGGCTGTCAGCCATGTCCTTTAAAATGTTTGAGCACAGGCCAGTGCCACAGCTCAATAGGCTAATTCTCCGCCTGCGGCACCAGCACACCAGGTTCTAGTCCCGGTCGGGGCACAAGATTCTGTCCCGGTTGCCCTTCTTCCAGTCCAGCTTTCTGCTGTGGCCTGGGAGTGCAGTGGAGGATGGCCCAGGTCCTTGGGCCCTGCACCTGCATGGGAGACCAGGAGAAGCACCTGGCTCCTGGCTTTGAATCAGTGCGATGCGCTGGCCGCAGTGTGCTGCCAGAGCGGCTAGTGGGGGGGGGGGTGAACCAATGGAAAAGGAAGACCTTTCTCTCTGTCTCTCTCTCTCTCACTGTCCACTCTGCCTGTCCAAAAAAAAAAAAAAAATGTTTGAGCCCAATCATTCCCCTTCGGCTGTATCACTAGGTGACTTTCATACAAGTCAAAGAAATACTCAGACTCAACCACTTCAGCCTTGATCCATCAACATACAAATCTGAAGCTCCCCAGGGACCCAGAAAGATCAGTTAAGACATTTAAGGGTGGACACCAGCAGAGGTTCAATAGCAAACACATAGATCTAAGACTTTTTGGAGAGATTGGGGAATCAGTGTGACCACTAGATGTCACTGTTGCCAGGCTACCACAAGGTTAGAAGTACAGCAGTATTTGTGGGTAGAAAATCAAATGAGTTTTCAGTGCAAGAGAAAATTTTTAAAAGATTTTTTACATGAAAGGCAGAGTGATGAGGGGAAGAGATGGAGATAGAGAGAGATTGAGATTCTCTGGTTCACTCCCCAAGTGGCCACAACTACTGGAGCTGGGCCAGGTCAAAGACCGAAGCCCAGAGCCTGGAGCTCCATCCAGGTCTCCCACATGGGTGGCAGGGACCCAAAGGCCATCCATCCTCCACTGCCTTCCCAGGTGCAATGGCAGGGAACTGGATCAGGAGCAAAAAAGCTGGGACATGGGATGCCTGCATGGCAAGGGAAGGCTTAAATGCCCAAATGCTGCCCAACCCAGCTCTCCCCCTCTCCAAAGGCAAATCAAAGCTTCCTAGCTGAGGGCACTGAATTCTTGTAAAACAAGCCAGCTGCAATCCTGCCTTCCCCGCGTCCTTCCATGTGAACGCAGCTTCCTTCCCCAGCGACTGCTGCACGCGGGGCTGCCTGTCGCTTCCTAGGCAGTGCACCTGGCCATGCTGTCTGGACGCATGTGTGGGGAGCAAACCGGACTAGACTGAGTTACTGGAATTAAGACTTATTCTATGCATCTGCTCTCCCACAATATGGCGCTGGGAGAGAAGTAAACAGCTTCCGCACAGCTGCCTCCAGTTCAACCAATAAACTGTAGGACTTGCTACTGATTGGAGGAGAGCAGCGTACTCGGCGTGTGGGCAGCCGAGTTGGGATTGGCGGAGGAGGACTATGAAGGAGGAGAGAGACGGCATGCACCAGGAACATCTAAGGGGAACACCTGTGCAGCCCCCAGAGAGCCGGCCGGCGGTGTGCCGCTCCCCTGCGGAAGTGGGGAATGTGGCCAGGGGGAACTGCCCTTCCACGGAGGTGGAAGGGATAGTAGCCAACCCGGGAAGAACCAGCAGCAAACCCAGGGAGGGCCGAGCAGATGAAAGAACAGCCCAGGGTCCTGTGTTGCTCCTCCACCAAGAGGGGGAGCGACATAATGGTGCCGTGACTCGGATATGAAGCCCAGGCAGGGTTTAGTGTCGTTCCCCCATGAAGACGGGGAGCGACAGCATGAGCTCCTTCTCAAGTGATTCCTTAACACTTCCATCCACGAACGTCGGCCTCCGAGTGCTGCAGTCAGTCCCAGCTCTGCTGTGTGCGTTGATCAGCAGAATCCCTGATTTAGGGTCACTGTTTCGTTAGGCGGATTTCAATACAGCGGATAATCTGGATGCCTAAAGCACACGTCTTATGTATTTACGCAGCCCTAGTGACTGTAGTTTTAAAAATATTTTTGGATATTAATTATTTTACATGTTTAGGCTACAGCATGGGGTCTGAACATAGCATCCCATAACAACATGCTTTGTGTACCCAATAAAGGCTGTTAAATAGCACTGTGTGTACTGCTATAAATAGATACTTCATAAAATACCTTGTGAAATAGTTAAAGACTTTCTCCCATACTAACCAAGATGCATTTAACCAACATTCCTGGGTTGTTTTTTTCTGCTCCTTAAAGATACTATTTACATTGAAGTGATGGGAATCTAGCAACACATTGAAGGGGAGGCAAGGATTTTATAAGCCTGAATTCTTGAGCATCTGGATTCTTTTCCATGTCCTGCTTTCTGGGGGTAACGGAAGCATTCCAGCTCCTGTGCTATCCCTGATGACAATTCCCCGAGGGAGCTGAAGATGGGGACATCGTGAAACGCTATTTCACTGAAACACTATTTCACTGAAGTAAGAAGATTAAAGAAAAGGATTCAAAGTTGCTCTTCAAGCTCATTAAAGTGGGTATAGGTTTTCATATTGGAAAGTTTTTGTTTTCAATGTTTGGATGCTTCCAAACTTGACTTTTACAAAAGAGAGATTTATTTGCTTAAAAGGCAGAATGACAGAGATGGAGAGACAGAGATACCTTCCATCCACTCTTCATTCCCCAAATGGCTGGAACAGCCAGAGCCCAAAAGTCAATCGAGGTCTCCCAGGTAGGTGGCAGGGATCCGAGTACTTGAGCTGCATTCCACTGCCTCCAAGGTGTGCGTTAGCAGGAGGTTGGGTTGCAAGGAGAGGAGCTGGACTCAAACCCAGGCACTCATATATTGGATTCAGGTGTCCCAAACTGGTGACATAACAACTGCACAAAATGCATGGTCTCATAAAGTACACGTTCTTATATGTTCACACAATCCTAGCTGCTATACCATTAGCAATAGTGAAATGTCAAAAATAGTATCCATTAGGGTCAGCGCTATAGCACAGCAGGTTAAGCTGCTGCTTGCAGTGCATCCCATGTAGGAGTGTTGTTTCAAGTCCCTGATATCAGATCCAGCCCCTGCTAATGCACATGGAGGGAAGCAGAAGATGGCCCAAGTCCTCGGGCCCCTGGACCCAGGAGCTCCTAGTTCCTGGCTTTGGTCTGGCCTAGCTCCAGTCATTGCAACCATTTGGGGAATGAATCAGCGGATGGGGAAGACTTCTCTCTCTGTCTCTCCCTCTCTTTCTCTGTAACTCTGCCTTTCAAATCAATAAATAAATCCTTTTTAAAATAAAGAGACATTAGAGGCCATTGTTTAAGACAGTATGTTAAGCTGCCACCTGTGACACTGGCATCACTTTTAAATACTAGTTTGAATCTTGGCTGTGCCACTTCCAATCCAGCTCCTTGCTAATGCACCTGGGAAAGCCGTGGGAGATGTACCATCCCCGTGGGAGATCCAGATGGAGTTCCATGCTCCTGGCTTTGGCCTAGCTCAGCCCTGGCCGGTTGAGGAGTGAACCAGTGGATGGAAGATCTTTCTCTCTCTCTCTGTAATTCTGCCTTTTAAATAAATAAATAAATCTTTGAAAGAGGGAGGAAGGAAGGGAGGGAAGGAGGGGAGGAAGAGAAAAAAGAAAAAAGATAGAAAGATGTTAATGACAGAATAAAATGAGACTTCATAACAATATGGATAATTTTTAAGAATTTTTGATACTGAAGGAAAAAAATGAAAGGATTGTCCTGCTTGTCAGGAAATATAAATCATAATTTAAAAATTTCAGATTATGCACCTAATCTTTCAGCTGTCTTCTCTAATTCTTCTGCCAGAAAGTTTAAGCAATGTGAAAAAACGGATGCTGAGACCCATATTTTTTAAATTTTGTGACCCATATTTAAACATTAAAATGTTTACTAATATCTTGCAATATGTTTTTTAAGTTAAAGAAGAAATTGACGTATTTTCCACTAAGTCATGTCAGCAATATCTGGGGCGTTGATTAAGGCATTTGCAGGATAAAGAGCAACCCAAAAGAAACTGCTGGGATTCCTCTCCTCTGCTACAAGCCAGGCAAGTCTTTCCCAGTCTATGTGCTGCCAGGATGTGTGTAGTGTAGATGGCTGTTTCCATCGGAGGTCAGAATGTGGTAACAATAGAAGATCTGACATTTGGCAGTAAGCCCCACTTTCAGCTTTATGACGCAAAAGAACTTTGTGATCACTGGTAATTTGGGGGGGAAATAAAAATTTGTGTTTAGCTTTATGAAAACATCTTTTCAAATTAACACTTGGTCATCAGTAGTAAAGAGAGGTGGAAATTTTTAATCCGAACTACAATTTCCTAGTTGAGATGGAAAGCCCGGATTAGAAAGGAAAGCAGCTCAAGGTCTGGGCAAAGCGTCCCGGGAGAGATGTGTTCTCAGCCATGACTTGTCTGTATTCGCTTTGGAAACTCACTCTCTCCGGATGCTCCCACACCCCAAGTGGGAGCTGTGCCAGCCGCACACCACATCCAAGCAGAGAGAAGGGAGGGTCTTTCCCAAATCCACACCCTCACAGTTAAGCAAGGGGAAAGGAACTTGGGGCCACACAGGGCTCTGGCTCGTGAGCAGTTTCACAGTATTTAAAATATTTTTAATCATTAAGATACTCAATTCTTTTTCTATTTATTTGCAAGGCAGAGCAACAGAGAGACAGAGACAGAGACCGCCTCATCTGCTGCTTCACTCCACAAATGCCCACAACAGCAAGGGCTGGGCCAGGCACCTGGATCTCAGAGTCTCCAGCAGAGATCCAGTACTTAGTCATCACTGCTGCCCCCCGGGGTGCACATCAGCAGGAAGCTGGGTCAGAAGTGGAAGAGCCAAGACACCAACCAAGCACTCCGATAAGGGATGCAGATGTCCCTGGCGGCTTAACCACCCTGCCACAATGTCCACCCCTAAAACTTATTTTTACGTATATTAACTCCTGCATTACGTATTTGACTATTCTAGGCACCTCATACAAGTGGAATCATACAATGTGGGGTCTTTTTAGAAAAGTCTGAGGCTGGTACTGCGACACAGTGGGTTAAGCCGCTGCTTAAGACTCCCACATCCCAAATCTGCATGCCTGGTTCGAGTCTCAGCAACTCTGCTTTCAATCTAGCTTCCTGTTAACGTGACTGGGAAGGCACCAGATGACCCAAGTCCTTGGGTCCCTGCCACCCAGGTGGCAGATCGGATGGAGTTCCAGCCTCCTGGCCTTGGCCTGGCCCAGCCCTGCTGGCTGTTGTAGGTATTTGGGGAGAATCAGCAGACAGAAAATCTCACGCTCTTTCTCTCTTTCTCTCTCTGTCTCTCCCTCTGAGTCACTCTACTTTTCAAATACATTTTTTAAAAGTGTTTTCAACACTGTCTTGTACATTTCATTTATTTTATCTATTTAAGAGCCAGAGACAATGAACGAGAGAAAAACAGAGACGCAGAGACCGCCCAGTCACTGGCTCACTCCCCAAACGCTCACAAGCTGGGAACTCAGTGCAGGTCTCCCAACTGTTGCCTCGCAGGTCTCCCAACAGCACAGCAGTGGCATTGGAACTCACACCCAGGCACCCGGAGGCAGGATGTGGGCATTCCAAGCCCACACTGCTCCACTCACCTGCCCACTATGTGGTCTTTTGTGTCTGACTTGTTCCACTGGGCAGTCTCCAAGGTTCATCCGAGCTATGGCATGCATCAGGATTTTGTTCCTTTTGAAAGCTGAATATATCCCATTCTAGCCCATCTTCTCTTCTTGTTGTTTCCTAGCAAACTGGAGCTGTGAGACTAAAAGTCTCAGCACCACAGAAAGCCTTTAGAGCACTATTAGCATGAAGGGAGCAGATGACTCGAGGTTAGCTGCAGGTTCTGCACAGCCCTTGCAACTAAGGGTCAATGTCAAGACCATCAGGGCAACTCCCCCCATCGACAGGAATGGTCAAGGGTGATGCAGAGCAGAACACACAGGACACACCAGACCTGCCACCTGCAGCCCAGGCCTCTCAGCTGGGGAAGCTGCTTCCAGGCCACGAAGTGGTAGGAATTGCAGCAGAGAGAAGGGGAATTACCCTGGGAAGTAAAATCAGGGTGTGACTTGGTGTCGCGTCCCACCTTGAAGGACCTGTGCAGAAGGCTTGGTCTGCTTGGACTCCCTCTGTGCCTGTGTTTCTCTCTCGCTAGCTTTCAAATAAATGAAACAAGAAGAATTTTAAAAATTTACAAATTATCTGTGCTAGAAAAAAAATTCTGTTTCCTTATTTTCTGCAGCCAATCATCTTTTTCTTGAGCCCTCATTACCTCACTTTTTCTTGAGCCACACTACTACTAGTTGTTGAACTAGCATCAAAAACCTTTTTTTTTATTTTATTTATTTATTTATTTTTTGACAGGCAGAGTGGACAGTGAGAGAGAGACAGAGAGAAAGGTCTTCCTTTGCCGTTGGTTCACCCTCCAATGGTCACCGCGGCCGGCACACCGCGCTGATCCAATGGCAGGAGCCAGGTGCTTCTCCTGGTCTCCCATGGGGTGCAGAGCCCAAGCACTTGGGCCATCCTCCACTGCCCTCCCTGGCCACAGCAGAGAGCTGGCCTGGAAGAGGAGCAACCAGGAAAGAATCCAGCGCCCTGACCGGGACTAGAACCTGGTGTGCTGGAGCCGCAAGGTGGAGGATTAGCCTAGTGAGCCGCGGCGCTGGCCCTCAACATTTTAAAATTCCAACTGTCCTAGTCTCTCTTGTGAAGTCACTTTGCAATGAGTTCTCATTCTCTCTCTCTCAAAAGATTTATTTTTTTTTTATTTGAAAGACACAGAAACAGAGAAAGAAAGATCTTCCACCCACTGGTTCACTTCCCAGATGGCCACATGGTCACAGCTCGGCTACGCCAAAGCCAGGAGCCTGGAAAACTACTTAATCCTTGGGCTTTCGCCTTTCTGCCCAGCTGTGCTCCAGGTGGCGGCTCCTAATCGAGGTGTGCGTGGCAGGGAGGCAGGGATGGAGCTGGAGCTGGAGCTGTGCGTGGTCCGCCCATCCCTGCAGCTCCATGCAGAGGTGTGGTTGGCAGAGCCTGGCGCCCGTGCCCTCGCACCTGCTAGCGGTGGCCCAGGAACTTGCCGTCTGGGCCCTTCCTTGCTCCCTGCTCCACTGTGACAGCAGCCCACTGCGCCGTCCTCGGTGGAGGATTGTCTGATTCTGCCTAACCGCTCCCTACAACGGTCTCCAAGCAAGACCCAGCTCCCCAGTCGGCCAGCATTCACACCCTTCTGGGGAGCATGCGGGAATCTTTGGGTCCTTCCTTTCTCCTTAAACTGCCCCCCTCGTTGTCACCCTGTCTTCCAAAGACATAAATAAATCTTTTGAAAAGCTTTTAAGAGCCCTTGCCTGAGGACCTCAGAGTTCTGGCTCTGAAGGAGGCACACTGGGGGATGCAGTGACCACCCCCCCCCCCCCCGGCCAGGGATCAGGCCATCATGAGCTTTGCCACATTCCACCGTGAGAATTTAGTCATGTGGCCCCATGTGGCTGCAATGCAGCCCAAGAAATGCAGGGAGCTCTTCCAGGAAGAAAGCAAGTCGGGTGTGCTCCCAGCCAGCCCTGCTCGGGACACAGGATCCATGTCCATGGCTTCCCCGCGCAGGGCTCCAGCGCAAGGGAGACCCAGGCTGGCCCCTTCTCCTCCTCACAGCCTCTTCCCCTTCTCTCTCGCTCAGCTTGAACTCCCCATGTGCCATGTTCCCTCCACCCTGGGGCAGGGAACAAAGGCAAACGAGAGAAGTTGGCCAGGCTCCTCGTGTTAACTTGTAACATCCCTGCTGCCTACGCGAGGGAGCAGGCAGAGTGGATGGTGACTGTCTCCCTCTTTGTGAGCCGGAGAAGGTGGGAGGACTCCTTGGAGAGAGGAAGGTCTGAGGCACTAGGGTGAATTCGTCCTGACTGCGGGGTTCACGGAATAAAGGCAACGTCCACTTGCAGACGTGAACCTGGAATTCAGGAGAGAAGAGTAAAGGGGAGAAGCAGACCCTGGGCTCATGTGCAGAGATGGGCTCCCACGCAGAAAATCTCAGCACTGGGGTGTGCCTGTGGCACAGTGGGCTAAGCCCCTGTTTGGGGTGCTCACATCCCGTATCAGAGTGCCTGGGACGGATGCCGCCTCTGCCTCCATAGCTGACCAGCTCCATGCTACTGCACCTGGGGGCGGCAGATGACGGCCGGAGTCCTTGGGTCCTGCAACTCACACCGGAGACCTGGATAGAATTCCTGCTTCCTGGCTTCAACCTGGCCCAGCCCTGGCTCTTGCAGGCATTTGGGGAGTGAACCAGCAGATGAAGATATAGTTCTCTCCCCCTCTGCCTTTCAAAGAAATAAAAACAAACTCTAAAGAAAATAGCAAAAAGGAGAAAGACTCAACTACTAAGGTTATATTTTATATACCATGATTAAAGTCCAACAATGAAAAAGAATAGAACTTTGGAAAAGCAGATTCATTCATAATTCTGTCTTAAAGTATATAATATTTTAAAATCAGATAAACTTCTGTATTTTGTCTATGAATCTCAGATATTTGCTCAATTTCTCTGGGCCTAAATTTATGAATTTTTAAGCTTTTATTTATTTATTTTCATTTTATTTAAAAGGTGGAGAGACAGACAGAGATCTCCCCTCTGGTGGCTCATTCCCCAAATGCCTACAACAATCAGGACAGGGCCAGACCAAAGCCAGGAGCCCAGAACTCAACCCAGGTCTCCCGTATTGGTGGCAGGGATCCAACTACTTGAGCCATCACCTGCTGTCCCATGGGGTCGTGTCAGCAGGAAGCTGTATCGAAGCACAGGACTGCAACCAGGTGCTCCAGTTTGGAATGTGGACATTCCTCACAGCATTTCAACACTATGCCAAACGCCGGCCCTGGCTCATTCATTTTTAAACCCAGGTGTAATACTTTTCCTGCCTACAGAGAGCTGCACTAGGTTGTTTCTTGAAACCCCTTTCAGTCTGGAGTCTCTGAGTCCGGGATGAGTGTCTCTCCTCCACTCATCCACAGGTATCCTGCTGCAGACCGTCCCATGTCACCAACAGGGAACAATGACGGCAGGGAATTGCAACCTAACAACCAAAGGCCTGCGGCATAGACATCGGGGATGGCAAACCAGGTCCCTCCACAGCACGACCTCATCGGTCAATAACGGCTGACTTGAGCACCGTGGTAGAAGGATTCTGCAGATGCTGGCACTGTGGCACAGCGGGTAAAGCCGCCACCTGCAGTGCTGGCATCCCATATGGGCGCCAGTTCAAGTGCCAGCTGCTCCACTTCCAATTCTGCTATGGCCTGGGAAAACAGTGGAAGATGGCCCAAGTCCTTGGGCCCCTGCACCTGCGTGGGAGACCCAGAAGAAGCTCCTGGCTCCGGATCGGCACAGCTCCGGCCATAGCGGCCATTTGAAGAGTGAACCAGTGGATGGAAGGTCTCTCTCTCTGTCTCTCTCTGTTTCTCTCTCTCTCTCTCTCTCTCTCTCTCTCTGCCCCTGCTTCTCTGTAACTCTGCCTTTCAAATAAATAAAGACAACTGCCTGAAGACAACTCCAGGAGAAGCAAACCCTGTGCTTTGGTCTTGCAGCTCAAGTGGGATGACTGACAGGGGTGTGGAAAGGTAGGTGTGGCTACGTGAACAGTGTTTTTATAATGTGGGTTAGAGATGCTTAGGAAGTGTAAGGATCTGCCACTGACTTGCTTGCTATTTCCTGGAGGAGACATTCAAAATGAGCCTTGAAATGGGTCCAAAGAATTTTGGCAGACGGAGGAGGAGGGCAGATGCTGGGGAGGTGAGCAGGGCCTGGTGTTCAAACCATGGACTGATTCTTTCAAACAGCATCCACCTTGTCTCTGGTCGGGGTCAGGTACACCGCAACTCCTCTGCAACCAGGATTCTGAAATGCAGAAAAGATTTCTGGCACTGCAGACAAGGCGGAGAAACAGAAGGGAAGGCGATGCCCTCGTCATGCCCCTTTGACTCATCAATGCTACTGACGCCGCATGGAGATAGGAACGTTCATGTTCTCCGCCCCATGTGTACGGTTGTGTTTTCTCTGGCTTCTTCGGCTGAAAGGCAGGTGCGGTGAAGGCAGCAGCCTCTGACACCAGGGCCATCGCTATAGCATTATGTTCTGCATTCCCTCTGCCTGCCACCACCATCCCTGGTGCTCCAGGAGTCAGCCCTGGAAGCCCGCCTACTCTTCCTCTAGCTCCAGCCGTAGCATAAGCACCCCTTGCTGCCTACACCATCCAGAACGACTCCTGCTCCCCGAATCCTTATGTAGGCAGGGGCAGAACAGCCAGCGATGCAGAGGTGGAAAAGGGTTTGGGAGGAGCAGGGAGGAGAAGGACATCATGGAAGCAGTGAGACTGTCTGGTGCGCTCAGAGATGGAGGTGGACTGATAAGGCTGCAGCAGGCTCTGGAAGCCTTTTGTGCCTCTGTCATTCCTGAAGCGGCTGCAGCGGGCCTGGAGAGAGCACAGGTAGGAAAGCAACCGGGGCGACTGCCAGAGCCAGGCAGGAGCTAACCTGAGATTTGGGTAGGATTAGGTGGCAGGGCTGCGAGTGAAGAAGCAAACAAACCCCAAGGTGCAAGGAAAGAAGACTGAAAGTCGTGCCTGCTATGTACGGGATGGAACAGTCCTGAGCCCACAGTCTCATTTGCTTGACAGTCAATCACAAAACAGCTACGACTATAAAGAGGCCGAGATGCATGAACATGGGTGTCACTTCAGGTGTGGCGACTTTGTCCAACTACAGCAAAATGCTGCATTCTCACTTGGTGTCATCCTCTTGCAGGTGGGTGGGAGAAGATAAAATATTATTAACCCAAGTCAGACAAACTGGTTCTGCTCTGCCTACAGCTCTATCTGCTGGCACCACAGTCCTTCCCTGCTGAATCACTGCGGAAAGCAGCCAAGGGGAAGAATGATCCCTGAGACTGGCCGCTGCCCAATCCTGGCAGGGTAAATCCAGCAGAGGATGGGCCGAGTGCAGAAATGTCCCCGAGACGTCTCACGCCCAGCCGCCACACTTTCTTTGCTGGCTCTTGGGCCAGTCTTGAATTATGGTAATCAGCTCTCTTTATTGAGATTCTACTATCCTCTAGCACTGAGCCAAGAGTTCGACACCTGTCACCCCATTTTATGCTCATGATATATCTACCATAGATATTTACTTCACAATTGTGCAAGTGAGAAAAATCAAAAGTCAGCAAGTTTACAAAATTTGACCAATCCATACCCATTTCAACACCTTCAAATTGAAAATCAGGGTGTGGGGCCGGCGCTGTGGTGTGGTGGTAAAGCTGCCATCTGCAGTGCCAGCATCCCATTTGGGCACCGGTTCAAGTCCCGGCTGCTCCATTTCCCATCCAGCTCTCTGCTATGGCCTGGGATAGCAGTAGAAGATGGCCCAAGTCCTTGGGCCCCTGCGCCCGCGTGGGAGACTGGGAGGGAGCTCCTGCCTCCTGGCTTCGGATCAGTGCAGCTCCAGCCATTGCAGCCAACTGGAGAGTGATCCAGCGGATGGAAGGCCTCTCTCTCTCTCTCTCTCTCTCTCTCTTTCTCTCTCTCTCTTCCTCTCCTCTCTCTGTGTAACTCTGACTTTCAAATAAATAAATAAATCTTTAAAAAGAAATAAGAAAAGCAGAATTCCCAAGTTAAGTGGAATTTTCTCACATATCTAGCACTTCAACACAGTGATTATTTACTATAAATCTTTACACCAAACTATCTTGGGCTTTAAAAAAGCCAAAGAAATTAATAAAAGTTCAACCTGTTCAGCTTGGTGCTGTAATATCCTAAGTTACCTTTTTCATTCTCCTACTTGATTAAAAAAAAAAAAGTTAAGTTTGACTGGGTCCCAGGTGCATTGGGCAGACTAATTAATAGCTAGAAAATGCTTTCAAATGCCGAATGCTATATCTGTCCGTGCTAACTTTCTCTTCGGCAATCACACTGATACCCTGCTCATTTCCCTGGTAACTGTATAGTGCCATCATAATGTAATGATGTGCGCCAGGCAAAAGCCAGGTGAGATGATCTGATGATGTCAAGATGGAATGCTGTCAGTGCAAGTCTAGAAAGATAGGATAACACTGTCAAAAGTGAAAGGAAATTATGGCATCATAAGTTCTACTGCCATTAAGAAACGTTAGAAGGAGAGGGCTCCATGATCTGGGGCAATGTGTGTTATGACAGATCTGCTCAGGCAACGGAAAAGACAAACTGGCAGGCTTCGTCTAATTTGCTTCATCCAAAGAGTTTTTATTAAAATGCTGCTAATATCCTGCAGGAATGTCTTCCAGCCCAGAGTAGGACTCTGATTCTCCAAAGCTCTTTGTGTTTCCAACATTCATTGTCTCAGGGTCCAAGGTCCAACACTGATTGCACCAGACAGTGATTTCTCTGGAAGGCTAGGGTGTGCATTTAAGAAGTTCTCTGAAAGGTAATAGTCCTCAAAGTTTCACTCTTTGAAGAAATCTTGGTGGTAAGAAAAATCTATTTTTTTTTTTTTTTTTGTGACAGGCAGAGTTAGACAGAGAGAGAGAGAGAGAGAAAGGTCTTCCTTCCGTTGGTTCACCCCCAAATGGCCCCTACGGCAGGCACGCTGCGCTGATCCGAAGGCAGGAGCCAGGTACTTCTCCTGATCTCCCATGCGGGTGCAGGGCCCAAGCACTTGGACCATCCTCCACTGCACTCCCGGGCCCCAGCAGAGAGCTGGACTGGAAGAGGAGCAATCGGGACAGAATCCAGCGCCCCAACCGGGACTAGCACTCGGGGTGCTGGTGCTGCAGGCTGAGGATTAGCCTAGTGAGCTGCGGCGCCAGCCAGAAAAATCTTGTTCATACATATGACACACCGCACGGAAGAAAAGAAATGCAGCCCCTTAGTGTGCGGTGGGTTTAGGCAGCAGCGTTCATCCTCTCCGTACACCAGGCTGTGTAAAGCCTCAGGAAAGTTCAGGCCAAAAAGAAAAGAACAGCTTTCAGCAGGCTCTTGTGTGCTTGGAAGCCTCAGGTTTCAAGGCTCTGAAGTTTGCTATTATGTGAGGGATTCAGATTAAGTGATTTAAAAAATAGAGAGACGTGCTTTCTGCCAAGCCTATTAAAAAGATAACAGTCAGGGGCAGCCATTTGGCATGGAGGTTGGGACACCCACATCCCATTCCGGAGGACCTGGGTTCAAGTCCCAACTCAGCTTCTGCTCCTAGCTTCCTGCTAATGTGTGCCCTGGGAGGCTGCAGGTGATGGCTCATGTACTTGCTTGGGTCCCTGCTACCCATGTGGGAGGCCTGGATGGAGTTCCAGGTGCCAGGCACAGCCCCAGTTGTTACAGGCATTTGGGGAGTGAAAGAGCATATGAAGCACTCGCTCTCTCTCTCTCTCTCTCTGCCTTTCAAATAATTTAAAATAAATTTAAAAATTTTAAAAAGATAACCATCAAAGGAAAGTTAGGGATAGAGAGTCAATACTGGACAAAGAACTGAACTTTGTTGCACCCAGAGATTCCACCAACCCTTGCCTGCCTTTCTAAGATACAGAAACAGATGCAGTCCCCCACCTGGGCACGTCTTGGGCAAGTATCCCACACGCTGGATTTCAGCTGCTGTCCCTCCTTCATGGTGACACACTTGTGCAGTGCTCAACTTGCACAACCACAGGTGGTGGCCCTGACCATGCCTAACCTGCTAGGTGTAGGAGATGTAGGTCAACCCTAGGCATCCAGATAATCTTCGTCCTGCCAACCAGGAAAACACATATGATGTCAGGATCCTGGGAAGGGCTTCCCAAGATGGCCTCCTGCAGGACTTCGGGAAGTGCTAGAAAAATCAGGATGTAGCCAGGACCATTCAAGTTTACTTCTATTATCCTAGTACGATTGTTACCATCTCCTTCTCACTTTTAAAAATTGATGATAAAGTATACGGTCTTCTTATTTAGACAAGAAATGATGTGGAAAGCAGTGAAAGATGGCCCAAGTCCTCGGGCCCCTGCACCCACATGGGAGACCTGGAAGAAGTTCTTGGCTCCTGGCTTCAGATCCACCCAGCTCCAGCCATTGGGGGCATTTGGGGTATGAACCAGCAGGTGGAAGACCCTTCTTTTTTTTTAAGATTTATTTTATTTATTTGAAAGACAGAGTTTCAGAGAGAGAAAGACAGAGAGAGAGAGGTCTTCCGTCCGCTGGTTCACTCTCTAGATGGCCACAATGGCCAGAGCTGCGCCGATCTGAAGCCAGGAGCCAGCAGCTTCTTCCAGGTCTCCCACGTGGGTGCAGGGGCCCAAGAATTTGGACCATCTTCTATTGCTTTCCCAGGCCATAGCTGAGAGCTGGAGCGGAAGAGGAGCAACCGGGACTAGAACCAGTGCCCATATGGGATGCCGGCACTGCTAGCCAGGGCCTTAACCCGCTGCGCCACAGCGCCGGCCCCAGACCCTTCTTTCTGTCTCTCTGTCTCTGTCTTTAACTCTACCTCCCAAATAAATCAATAAAGTTAAAAAAAAAAAAGAAATGATGTGATAATTTTTCCAGAATATTTTACCTACAGATGTGTGAGAGCCATAAATAAGCATAAAGGAAGGGAAAAGAAAGAATAGAGGTAGATACTGGGATAGGATCTCTGCTCAGTTTTTTGGGGTTGTCTTTAATGTTTGCAGAATGCTCCTGGGTTCTGTTCTGGTCTTTTCTTGGCAGGAGAGAGAGAGAGAACACTTCCATCCACTGATTCACTCCCCAAATGCCTACCTTAGCTGGACTGGACCAGGCTGAAGCTGGGAGCTGGAAATTCAGTCTAGGTTTGCCCCACAGATGGCAGGAACCCAACTCCTTTAGCCATTACCTGCTGTCTCCCAGGTGCATTAGCAGGAAGCTGGCATCAGCAGCCAGGGCCAGGACTTGAACTAAGCATCTCAACTGCTAGTCTGAACAGCCAGTCTACGGGGTATCAGCTAGTTCCGGGCACCAGCTGCTCATGGACACGTAACAGCACTGTGAAATGAGGCATTCTTATGGCAACTCTCCCTGAAGTCTTCCTGTACCAGTGCTGAAGACCCCGCACGCCAGATCACAGTACATCTCAACTCAGTTTCAAAGATGTGATGCCAGCATCCCACAGCTGGATTCCAGAGAAAAGTGAAACTCCGTGAAGAGAGAGGAAATGGCGGGTAGAAGCAGTAGACTAAAAGACACAGTTTACTGCAGGTGCCTTTAAGCCTTCTAATAATTTTTTTAAGGAGAAGAGAAGCAGAAATGTTATTGTAGCATCTTAAGCTTCAACTCTGCCTTCTTCCCCAGCAGGGTATACGATTTCTGGCTGGAGAGCCACGCAGCACGGTCATGAAGTGTTCCCTTAAAACACGGTTTCATGTTCCCTTAAAACAGGGATTAACTGCACTAGCACACATAAAAACATTTCGCAGATGGTATATTCCTACCGCAGTTCTCTTTATATTTGAAAAATCCAGTTGGCTTCCACCTATTTATGACCAACTCTTTGTGTGTGTGTGTGTGTGTGTGTGTGTGTGTGTGTGTATACAGTCAGCATTTTGACAGCAGGCAATTTTGATTACTCCTTGGTAGCCACAAGTTTCACAGGGTGTACATCAAACAGGAGGTTAGGAAATCAGGCTTCTTCCTGCCTTACCTACCTCTAAAGCATATTGTGAGCGTGAATATAAAATCATGACATGAGAATGCTCTCCAGTTTAAAAAAAACGTTGCGGGGGTGGGGGGGCAACGCTGTGGCATAGCAGGTAAAGCCGCTGCCTGTGGTGTCTGCATCCCACGTGGGCGCCAGTTCAAGTCCTGGCTGTTCCACTTCTGATCAAGCTCTCTGCTATGGCCTGGGAAAGCAGTAGAAGATGGCCCGAGTCCTTGTGTCCCTGCACCCGCGTGGGGTGACCCGGAAGAGGCTCCTGGCTCCTGGCTCCTGGCTCCTGGCTTTGGATCAGCTCAGTGCTGGCCGTTGTGGCCATCTGGGGAGTGAACCAGCAGATGGAGGACCTCTCTCTCTCTCTCTCTCTCTCTCTCTTTCTCCCTCTGCCTCTCCTTCCCTCTGTGTAACTCTGACTCTCAAATAAATAAATAAAATCTTTAAAAAAAAAAAACTTCCGGAATGGGCATCTGACCTAGCAGTTAATACGCTGCTTTGGGACGCCTGCATCCCTTAACAGAGAGCCTGGGCATCCCTTAACAGAGAGCCTGGTTCAAGTCCTGGATACTCTGCTTCTGAGCCAGCTTCCTGCTGATGGACACCCTGAGAGACAGCAGGTGGTGGCTCAAGGCCTTGGGTCTCTGCCTTCCACATGGGAGACCCAGATTGAGTTCCAGACTCCTGGCTTCAGCCTGACTCTGGCTGTTGAGGGCATTTAGGAAGTGAACAAGTGGGTGGGAGATCTCTCTCTCCCTCTCTCCTTCTTTCAAATAAAATAATAAATAAACAAAAAGTTTTTATAGTGTAAACTCTATGTAAGTTGTTATTGTTATTAAAGTGGCTCCTTGGGGCCTCAGTATATTAAATCTGTCAAATAAAGATTTGATGAGTGCCTTTTATCCAATGAATACATTTGAAAGTAGAGACACATTTCCAAAAAGCAAAGCAAATACAAAACATACAGCTGTTGTTCATGTCAGTACTCTCTCCCTCTGCTCTTGGAGGGCAGGCAAGGCGGCCACTCATGTTCTGGGGACACGAGGGAGCTCACCTTCTCAGGCACACACGGGCCTACAGGGAGTGGGGATCCAGGTAGGCAGCTGAGCCACATGTCTTGATTTTGTGCCCATGGAGGACTGAGAATTGCAAGGATGGCAGTAGGGAGGAAGAAGGGGTTAGGCCAGGTCTGGGGGGACAGCAGGCCTGCACAGAGCAGCAGCTCTACACCCGGCTGCTCCTCTGCCTGGTGTGGGTAGAGAGGACACACACTAGGCATTTCATGGCACTCGATCCCAGTAGCAGTGGCTTCAGCAGTGCCACCACATCCCTGCTCAAACCCACCAGTAGAAAGTAGGCCAGGAGCGCCAGGATGGAACATGAGCAAGTTCAAGTTAAACGAAAGGCAAATGCATAAAAGCGGAGGACCACCCGTAACAGCCTGACATAGTGACTTCTCAAGGCTACTGTGAAAACCAGAGGTGAATGACACATGAGATCCCTTTGGGAAAAGCCATTTAAAGGCCTATAAAATTTGCAAAGACATACCAAATGTTCACCACAAGACTGCAAAGAAGAATGCAGCCCAATAATGCCATAGACAATGTGAGAGAATATTTTTGCTACACTGTGATATTTAGAGCCACTTTGGACTTAAGTGACCCTACCAAAAGCAAATCACGAAGAAGGGACCTGGCAGTAACACCTGCTGCCCCATTCATCCCCACTTCTCTAAGAGACACTGCCCGGAAGATAATCCTGGGGTGCACAAGAGCTTTTTCCTAAATGTTTGCCCCCCACGTGATTACTCTAATCAGAGAGCAGGGTGGGCTCTGCTGCTATCTTTCACTTTCTGTTCTTCTGCCTGTTTCTCTTCATCTCTTCCACTGTTCTTACACATTCAGAAAAACTACCAGCAAGTTTAATTGTCAGGTTCTTTCCCCACTCAGTTTCATGCCTAGTTAGGCTTCAGAAGTGATTCTGCTAACAGCATTTTCACCATAGCAAAGATGAGCTTGTTGGTTCATCTATTTTTCTCAGCACTCCAGAGTTCCGCTGTCCTCTCCCAGTTTACTATGTGGGTTAACTGCCAGTGACCTGACACAGTTACTCTATAACATGACCCTGGAAGTGTCTGAAACTCTTAAAGGCAAGTGTGAAAAGGCTGTAAAACCCTACACCCCTGGAGCAGCAGAACAAACAACAAGGAAGGCGAAGCAAGCGCAGGAGAAGACGGTGTGGCCAATCGTAACTGCCTGAATTTCTCCGCGGGTGACTTCAGCTACCCCAACCCTATCTGTTACTCCTTTACGTGATTTGTTGATTTCCACCGTGACTTTTTTTTCATTTGGGAAAGGATTTAATGCATTCACAGGCATTCTGTGGCTAGCTGAGGTTCAGTGTTTCCTAAGAAGGATCTTTCTCCTCTGTCGCTCCAAGAATTCCAGGAACTTGTAAGAAGAATTCCAGGCATTTGTAAGCCCCATTTTGGGTGAACAGTAGTGCATGAAGACACATAGTAGGTTGCCTGCAAACTAAGGTCGGTTAAAATGGTGCAGCAGGGGCCAGTGCTGTGGTGTAATGGATAAAGCTGCTGCCTGCAGCGCTGGCATCCCATATGGGCTCCGGTTCTAATCCCAGCTGTTCCGCTTCCAATCCAGCTCTCTGCTGTGGCCTGAGAAAGCAGTGGAGGATGGCCCAAGCTCTTGGGCCCCTGCACCTACATGGGAGACCAAGAGGAAACTTCTGGCTCCTGGCTTCGGATTGGCGCAGCTCCTGCAGTTGCAGCCATTTGGGGAGTGAACCAGCAGATGGGAGATCTCTCTCTCCATCCCTCCTCCTTTCAAATAAAATAATAAATAAACAAAAAGTTTTTATAGTGTGAAACTCTACGTAAGCTGTTACTGTTATTAAAGTGGATTCCTATCGTTCTCTCTCTTTCAAATAAAAATAAATAAATCGCTTTTTAAAATGGTGCAGCAAAGTGATGTAACCAGTTGAAATGCTTGCATTCATGGGGAGTATGGAGGGAGCTATGAAAAAAAGCACACAAATCAATAAGCATAGGCAGTTGTAGGCCCAAAACTGTGGACCAGGATGCATCAATAAATTATAGGAACGTTTATGTTGATTTCATTTTTGCTAAATGCTCTTGGGCAAGAGCCTATTGTGTTAAGACAGTGAAATAAAATAAACCCGAAGACCTAATGTTGAAAAACTAAATTCTGCTTAACTGCCATGGACTACATAAGTGGAATATTACTAAGATTCCAGCTTCAAGTAGTGTTTCCGCTCTTTTTTTTTTCTTTAACTTATTTTCATTTTGTTAGAAAGGCAAAGGGAGAGAGACAGAAAGATGGAGCTCTTCCATATGCCAGTTCACTCCCCAAATGCCCACAGCATCTGGGTCTTGGTCAGGCTGAGCCAGGAGCTCAGAACTGCATCCAGGCCTCCCACAGGGGTGGCAGGGACCCACGTACCTGAGCCATCACCTGCAGCCTCCCTGGATGCGCATTAGCAGGAAGTTGGATCAGAAGTGGGAGAGGTGAGGCTCCAATCAGGCACCCCAACGTGGGACACGGGTGTCCCAAGCCACGACTTAAGCAAGCAGCGTATTTTTTCTGTCCCAAATTTAAAAGATGCCTCCATTGCGGCGTCAGCCACACTTCACTGGGAAAGCCTATTGACTTTTCCTTCCTGTTGCCTTAATTCTCTCCCGCAGGAGTGCAGAGGGGTGTGAGTCCCGGTGGGCACCAGGCCTCGAGCTGATTGTGCTGAGCTGCACAGCAGGAAACCCCTTATCTCAGGCTGGGGCTGCTTGTTTAAGAATTTCTTTTCTTTAGAAAACGTGTAAGGTAGTAAACACAGCTGTAGAAAGAGGTCCTGTATTTTCTCACTGTGTGTTGTCGTCTATTAAAATGATATAATTAAAGCAGATGGCAAAAATGCCTATCAAATTATACCATCTGCTCATGTGCATATATGTTGTGGGCCAGCTTCTACCTGGTTCTCAGCACTCGGATAATCTGAATGGATTTGACTTTCGAAGTCGTCTTCTACATCTTCGCCTACAGTGTTGTCAGATCATCAAATACAGTGGCTTAGGATCAATGAACTCTAAAATTCTAAATTGATCTTGGAATTAGGAGGTTATTAAAGATGCCTGCAGCTTCACTCTTGCCATTTCCTTGCCAGAGCTGGATCACGGCCCTGAATTCCTGCCTGCCAATTACCTTTCTTTTAACTCCACAAGGGGTATTTTTTAATTGGAATATTTCTATATCTTTAAGAAGAAGAAAGGCTTTATAAGTAGTACCACAGCCAAGCCTTCCTTTCAAGAGGACGGAATCGGAGTTCAGGATGAAGCCTCTGACTCAATTTCAGTTTGCAAAGACATATAATAATATAATCCCATTGCTTCCTACTCAGATGAACTTGAAGTGTTTTCAGCTGTGGTATATTTAATCTGTCTCATAGAGAATAGATTTGAGTGGATACTTAAGGCCTTTTCCGAGTGAGTTATGTTTAAGTCAAATGAATAAACATATTTTAATGTCTTAATTATAAAAACAAAACGTGTAAGAGTCTATGATCTGCACTATCATTTGGAAATAAACTGAAAAATCCTATTAGGTTGGAATTAAGTGGAAAAGAGTTTTCGTCTCTGGGGATTCTTAATTTATTCAGAATATTTATATAATTGCCTACCAGTGAATCCTTTGAGACTGCTTTCCTGGAGCTGCTCTTTAACTGCAAACGTGCTTTCTGGAGGACAGGGGGGCATTGCAATTAAAGTCGAGATAGGAGGAGTCTTTCCTTCCACTTACCCATTCCATCACTTGCCTCCTTCCCACTGCTTTCCCTCCCTGGATGAGTTCATCGTCAGTTCACATAACCCTCGAGCGTTTGGCCTGGGCCAAGTTAGTTCAGCCTCAGAGAGCAGGGGGAAGAACTTGGAACCAAGAGGGGCATTCAACAGTTTTGCCAACAGGTACCACCTCTGCGTGCCAGCTGCAAGCCAGTGAATCTGGCTCTCCGCTGGGAGATAAAGGCCATACAGCTGCACTGGCAAAACCAGTGACCTGCATCTGCTGACATTTTTAAAGCCTTTGCTTGGGATGGGTGTTTGCACAGTGGTTAAGATGCCAGCTGGGGCCGGCACCGGGGCTCACTAGGCTAATCCTCCGCCTGCGGCACTGGCACACCGGGTTCTAGTCCCAGCTGGGGCGCTGGATTCTGTCCCGGTTGCTCCTCTTCCAGTCCAGCTCTCTGCTGTGGCCCGGGAGGGCAGTGGAGGATGGCACAAGTGCTTGGGCCCTGCACCCCATGGGAGACCAGGAAGAGGCACCTGGCTCCTGGCTTTGGATCGGCCCAGTGCCTGCCATAGTGGCATTTGGAGAATGAACCAATGGAAATAAGACCTTTCTCTCTGTCTCTCTCTCTCTCACTGTCTAACTCTGCCTGTCAAAAAAAAAAAAAGGTGCCAGCTGGGATGCCCACATCATATTAGCAGAGGGCCTGGGTTTGAGTCCTGGCTCCTCGGCACAATCCAGCTTCCTGCTAATGTGCATCCTGGGAGGCAGCAGGTGATGGCTTTAGAACCGGGGTCCCTGTTACCTATGTGGGGGACCTAGATTGAGCTCCAGGCTCCTGGCTTTGGCTTGGCCCAATCCCAACCGTTGTGGGCACCTGGGGAGTGAACCAGCAGATGGAAAATCTCTCTGGAGCCAGCATCACAGCATAGTGGGTTAAGCCACTGCCTGCAATGCTGGCATCCCATGTGGGCTCTGGTTCCAGTCCCAGCTGCTCCTCTTCTGATCCAGCTCCCGGCTAATGTGCCTGGGAAAGCAGCAGCAGATGGCCCGAGCGCTTGGGCCTCTGCACCCATGTAAGAGATCCAGATGAAGCTCCAGTCTCCTGACTTTGGCCTGGCCTAGCCTTGGCCATTGTGGCTATTTGGGGAATGAACCAACAGATGGAAGCTCTCTCTTTCTCGGCCTCTCTCACTCTCTCTCTTTCTCTGTAGCTCTGCCTTCCAGATAAATAAATAAATCTCTAAAAATAAAAATAATAAATAAAATCCTTCTGTGTCTGCCCATGTTTCTGTCTACCTTTCAAATAAATTTTATTTTATTTTATTTTATTTTATTTTATTTTATTTTATTTTTTGACAGGCAGAGTGGACAGTGAGAGAGAGAGACAGAGAGAAAGGTCTTCCTTTTCAGTTGGTTCACCCTCCAACGGCCACTGCAGCCAGCACGCTGCAGCCAGCGATTCGCGCTGGTCCGAAGCCAGGAGCCAGGTGCTTCTCCTGGTCTCCCATGTGGGTGCAGGGCCCAAGCACTTGGGCCATCCTCCACTGCCCTCCCGGGCCACAGCAGAGAGCTGGACTGGAAGAGGAGTAACTGGGACAGAATCCGGCGCCCCGACAGGACTAGAACCTGGTGTGCCGGCGCCGCCACAGGCAAAGGATTAGCCTATTGAGCCGTGGCAACGGCCTTTCAAATAAATTTTAAGGCCGGCGCCGCGGCTCACTAGGCTAATCCTCTGCCTAGCGGCGCCGGCACACCGGGTTCTAGTCCCGGTCGGGGCGCAGGATTCTGTCCCGGTTGCCCCTCTTCCAGGCCAGCCCTCTGCTGTGGCCAGGGAGTGCAGTGGAGGATGGCCCAGGTGCTTGGGCCCTGCACCCCATGGGAGACCAGGAAAAGCACCTGGCTCCTGGCTCCTGCCATCGGATCAGCGCGGTGCGCCGGCCGCAGCGCGCTGGCCGCGGCGGCCATTGGAGGGTGAACCAACAGCAAAGGAAGACCTTTCTCTCTGTCTCTCTCTCTCACTGTCCACTCTGCCTGTCAAAAAAAAAAAAATTTAAAGAAAAAGTTGTAGAGAAAATAAGAAAAACAAAGAAAGAAAGGAAAAGGAAAAACTTTTACTGTTTGCAGTCACCATTCCTGTCTCTCTCCCTGATTCATAGAAATGTGTCTTTTCTATGCAACCATCAAACTGATCACTTCAAGGCTGTTACCTTAAGTTGTTAAATGGTCTTGGTGCCCCGGCTCAAAGATAATTACAGCTCCACTGTAAATAAAGTGATTACTCGAATCTACATCCACAAATGTATGAGTTAACCACTTTTGTTTGTGTTCGAGGTGTCTGGATGAAGAGTACCGTGGAAGGATCAGGATCAGTAAAGCTACAATAGCAGAGAACTGTCGGAGAGCATTTTTCTAAGGATAAAGAAAAGCGATGGATTGCAATGCCCTGGATAAAACTGCAAATATAAAGCCAAAGAAGCCTGAGTCCCAGAACAGGACTTTTCAAAGATACACCTTCCTCCAGTAGGAATTCTAAAGCCAACACGCACTGCTTGTATCACATGGACACACACAAATGCCACCATCCTATCACCAGGCCTTCTACCTGAAGTATGTGCATCTGAGTGCATGCACAACGTTTCAGATAAAGGTTTCCGAATTAGAGGCCCTTACCTTTGCAGGGGCCATGTAGCCTAGTGGGTACACTGGAGTACGTGGCTTCCACAACCGACCCGGCTCCAGTCTCCAGCTTCCCGTGGAAACAGACCCCGGCTGGCAGCCGTGGTGGCTCGAGTAAGTGGGTTCCCACCACCTACATGGGAGACTTGGATGGCGCAGCCACTGAGCCTGCTCTGCAGGCATTTGGAGAGTGAACCAGCGAGTGCTCTTTCTCTCTGTCTGCCTTTCAAATACATAAATCCGTGGGCAAATATATATTCCTCTAAGAAAGTGCTTCCTCAAGCCAGAAGCGAACACCCCTTTTCAAAAAGACCTTAAATTCATAAATTAAATAACTTCAAGTGCATTGAATTGTCTGAGCTTCAAGCTCAGAGGAAAGGGTGTTCTCCTTGAGAATGCAGCTGAGTGGATTTCCAGACGGGCCGGAAGAAGATAATTTCAAGCTGCTTTTAAAATCACTAGCCCACAGCCCCTACCTGCCTCTCGCTGCCTTTCCTCTCCTGGGGGCAGAAGCACGAAGCCCCGGCACCCCGAGCTCAGCAGAGGAGGGCCTAATTCTTCATAGTCGTCTGGGAAACGTGGGCCTCCCCAGTGGGGAGATCAAACAGTAGAGGAAGCTGAAAGCCACACGCCGAGACCAGAAGAGAGTGAGCCGGCGGGAAGGCGGACGAAACGCACGAATGGATAAAGAGTCCAGAAGAGGAAGACAAGGGTATGGGAGTGGAAAAAGCAAGCCAGCCACCTGGTGCGGGCCGGGGCTCCGAGCGCGGCGGTGGCCACTTGCGCGCTGCTCCTCGGCGACACTGGGTGGCGCTCGTGGTAAAGACTTGCGCCTCTCTCTGGGCTGCTCGCTCCCCTGCCCCCCCTGCACCGCCCAGGCACGCTCCGGCCACTAAAAGACGGAATTACTTACATTCTTCTCTGCGGCTCGGGACCCGGGGAGCGCGCACCTCCACGACTGGCTGGGTGATGGTTCTGGGTGCTGAGCGACAGCAGGGTGTCGGGACCACCCCAGCTCACCGCTCGTACCAAAGCCCAGCGAGGCCGGGTACGCAGCGCACGTGCGCCCGAGTGCCAACTGAGAAGGGAGTGCGTGGTGCGCCCCCGGGAGTCGCCCCCAGCTGCCTTCCAGTCGGCGCGCGCTCCCTCCCAGCTGCCTTTAGGCGAGGAGTTGGGGCTGGGGGTGGGATGGCTGACAGAGCAGACTGGAAAGCCGAGACTCGGGTCTTCCAGGGACACCTCCAGGCTTGGGCTCCTTGGGGGCTGACGCTGCCTCTCCTCGGGGGGTTCAGACAGAGGGGTTCGAAGCTTCCCTCCCGCCCCACAACTTCCTGCCTCTTATTAAAATGTGGAACTGGGATCAGAGGTGGGGAATGAAAATGCGCAAGACCTAGAACTCTATTTTTCACCCTGGGCTCAGCAGGACCCGAACTCCCAAATGTCGTCCCCGTTCTGCGGCTTCCAGCTCCATCGCCTCGCTGGGAGCAAGCAGCTTAGCCGAACCTCCTGGCCCCTCGCGTTCGGACGCTGACTCCAGGGCCTCAGTCTCGCCAGAGGCTGAGGTTGGGGGAGGGGACGCAGAGAAAGGCGCCCAGCTCCCCGCGCCGCTCGTCTTCGCCTGGGGCCCCTAGAACTGTCCCTGGCATTGATTCGCGGGAGATTCGTGTACTTAAAAGGCGGGCTGTGCGAACGGGGGCGCCGAGAGCCCAGGGCCCTTCTAGGGTCGCCCTCGCGTCCCCGCCGGCCCCTGGAACGCCTCGCGGCCTACATCTAGGAACCGCCGCACGCAAATCCACCCAGCCCGGCCAGGCGCGCGGGCAGGGACGCCCCGGCTGATCCCCACGGCCTGCTCGGGGGAGAAGCCTGGGGCCCAACAGGCCGCACCCGCACTGGAGTGCCCCCGACCCCGACCCCGGGGCAGGGCGACAGGAGCTGTAGTTTTATGGCGCCCAGACGGCCGAGGCTGGGAGCTGGCGCGCCTGTGGGCTGCTCCGCTTTGGAGTTTCGGAGGGGACCGGCATCCGGCGCCGAGGTCCAGAAACCCCAGCTCTCCCGGTGGGGCCCGGGTCGTTCCACAGCCGAAGTCGGCCCCAACTAACCCTGGACACACAGCTCGCGCCGACGCTTGCTTCTCGGGCTGGGGGAGCAGAGAAGGCGAAGCCAGGCCGTCCCGCCCTGGAACCCGGGGGAGCGCCCGGGTTCCGCGTCCTGGGCCCCCTGGGGGAAGAGGCAGGGAGGGAGCAAGGAGGAGTCCGCGCCTGGAGTTGCCTGTTTGAGGAGAGAAGGAGCGGGAGGGACTCAGCGTCTCGGCTCCCAGCTGGATCACGACTAGAGCACGTCACGAGAAATCAACTTCAGGCCGCGTGCACCGCGCGTGAGGCTCGAGTGCTTACTCCCTTCGCGTAGCAACAAATGGTGGGGAAGGGGTGCAGGAACCCGGACCGGGGGGATGGAGGGGCGGGGCCTCGGTGCCACGACCGCAGAGCCAGGAAGCGAGTTGGTGGGCACCCCCGGCTTCCCCACAGGCCTTTGATCTGGCATCCGCGTGCCGATCCAGGGCACCCCAGGCCATGCATGGACACTCTGGGGAGGAGTGCTGGCCACTGAGAAGTCACAGACCCTCCATGCTCGTGGCTCCCAGATACAAAACACTGTACAGCGGTGCAGCCGCCCAGCTCTTTTTGGACGCCAGCAGCGACGACGTGGGTGTCATTAAGTGATTTGTGCTTAAGACCGGGATTTTTAAGTGGCGGGCAGGACTGGGGCTGCAAGAGCTTTCCCTTGTGAGCTGCGCCATGGGCGGCCCGCGGCCTGAGCGCCTCTGTTCAGCCCGGGACATCTCAGGCTCCACGCTTGGGTCTTCTCCCCAAATCAGGGATTTTCAGCACGCCTGAGTTGCAACTTGCCTCCCAACACCAAAACAAAGTACCGTTCTCCGTTCCTTCTCGCCTTCATGCTATGGCCCTAGACAACCCACTTCAGCATCAGGGTTCAAGTGTCGCCCTTAGTGGAGCCCACGAGGCGGGGAAGAAGACGGTAGCCGACCCCCACCCCAAACCCGCGCACAGTGAGGCTGCTGATTGGAACATGCTGTCTCCGGACCTCACAGAGCTGGGTGCTGGGGTTTGTATGTTCTTTGGTATTCACTAAAAACAGATTGCCAGAGTCCTCCCTTCCCCCTGCGCGCGGAGCGCGCGCGCGCGCGCACACACACACACACACACACACACGTCCCCCCTTTCCTTCTCTCTCTCTCTCTCTCTCTCTCTCTCTCTCTCTCTCTCTCTCTCTCTCAGCAATGCTTTGTTGTGCTAAAACTAGTTGGACGAGTTAGGGTGTTGCTGCTGCTCCCGAGGCCCTGGCCAATGGAACCGGATCCACCCCGCTGTGCGTAAGCGCGCAATTAAGGATTTAACCACGGCTGTGCTGCGCCTCAGCCAGCAGTCAGCGGGCGGGAGACGGAGCCTCCACGACTCCCAGCCTCCTCCTCGCCGCCGCCGCCGCCTCGCCTCCTCCTCTTCCTCCTCCTCCCTCGCGCCCACAGCCATGTCTGCTTAGACCAGCGCAGCCCCAGAGCCAGCCCCGGCTGCCGCCGCCACCACAGCAGCTGGGACAGCCGCCGCCGGGGAGCGATGACAGGCGTGTTTGACAGAAGGGTCCCCAGCATCCGATCCGGCGACTTCCAAGCTCCGTTCCAGACGTCCGCAGCCATGCACCATCCGTCTCAGGAATCGCCCACGTTGCCCGAGTCGTCGGCCACCGATTCCGACTACTACAACGCCGCGGGGGGAGCCCCGCACGGCTACTGCTCTCCTACCTCGGCTTCCTACGGCAAAGCGCTCAACCCCTATCAGTACCAGTACCACGGCGTGAACGGCTCCGCCAGTAGCTACCCCGCCAAAGCTTACGCCGACTACAGCTACGCCAGCCCCTACCACCAGTACGGCGGCGCCTACAACCGTGTCCCGAGCGCCACCAGCCAGCCAGGTACGGGGCGTGGGGTGCGCTGAGAGGTTGCGGGCCATGCCGGGCCCTGCCATCCGGGCACACCTAGCAAAAGGGCGTTCGGGCCGGGGCTCGTCGACCTAGGGAGTTTCTCTCGGGCCAGCATTGTAGGGATTCCCCGTGGAAGAATCCCGAGGGGGCTCAATCTCGCGCCTCCTGGGCCCTTGACCCTCTGGACTCCCAGCTCGCCTGGCCAAGGAGCCAGCCGGGCTGGAAAGGGAGTGAGGGGTGGAGAGAAGAAAGAATCAAGCAGCCATGGTGGCGTTTGCGTAACAGAAGGGAGGTTGGTCAGGACTTTGGGTCGGTGGTGCGAGGGCTAGCGGGTAGCTGCCTGCGAGACCCAGTTGGGATTGGGCTGGAAGCGGCCGGCGGCGAGCGCGATGCGGGTGCCCGGGGCGCGCGCGGCAGGGTGGGGGCCTGGGGAGCCCGGCAGGGAAGAGCGCACCAAGCGCTCTGCGGTCTCTCCATGGCATTTCCAAAAACAAAAAGGCTTTGAAAAGTGGAGAAGGGTTGCCGAGGGGTCACGTTGTCGGAGAGATTCTCTCTCTCTCTCTCTTCCCCCTTGAGTGCCTAAAATGTGCTTTCCTCCTCCTCCTCCTCCTCCTCTTCCCCAGCCCCTCCTCTTTGGTCCACCTTGGGACTGGCTTGGCGAGATCTCGCGGGCGGGGGGCCGCGAGAGGCCTGAGGTCTCCCAGGAGGGGTTGTACTGGTCGGGTTTGATCTCCCCCCACCGGCACATTAATAATCCTGCTAATATTAGCATCCCCTACTCTGGCGGCACGGAGACCGCAGCCCTCACCCTCCACCCTTCCTCTCTCGGAGGCCACACACGGACAGGCTCCGAACTGCTGAGGACGGGGGCTTGTGGCCCCAGGGCACGTCTGCCCCTCCCCCTCGTCCAGACTCCGACCTGCCTCCCCTTTGCTCCAAAAAGACCCCACGGCCGATTCCTTTCCAACGAGTGGCTCTGGCTGAACCCTGTGAGAGAGAATCCACGGGCGGGATGTCTTCCTTCCTTTCACTGTCTCTGCATTTCGTGCCTAAGTGGAAGATTTCTCCCCCCTCCTTGGCCAAGAACATATTAAGTCTATTTGTAAAAGAAACCAGACACATGTGCGCCCTCGCAGATCTGCAGCGAGATTATGGGGGCTGCATAATCGGCCCTCTGTCTGCGCCGCCCCGACCGCTCGCCGCTGAAGTGCTCGAGCCTAGTTTGCTTGTGGGCCTTTGAACTTTGGAGACCTCGGTCAGCGTCCTCGCTGCCCATGCGTCTGGCCTCTGCGGGCGCCCGAACAGACGCCGACAGAACCCGGGTCACAGCCGGCCCCAGGGCCCAGGGAGAGGTTGCCTCGGGGCGCCTCCAGGGAGCACAGCACAGGCGGAGAAACAAGCCCGGGAGAAAGGCGAGCCTCCTCGCGGGCCGCATCCTGGCGCTAAGAAGCGCTCGCGGGGCGCAAACCCACCTTGAGGGAACCGGGTAGGCTTGGATCCGGGCCGAGCGGGCTTTTCCGTGACGTGGGGCGTGCGCTTCCTTCTCTGGGGTCTGCCGAGCAGAGGTGGGGATTAGGGCGAGCGCGGGCGAAGCCCACACGGTAAGAAACTCTAGGACCGTCTGCAAAAGGGCCTCTTTCTGCCCGCCAGCTCTAACCGAGTCTGTTCTGATTATTTAGAGAAAGAAGTGGCCGAGCCCGAGGTGAGGATGGTGAATGGCAAGCCAAAGAAAGTTCGTAAACCCCGGACTATTTATTCCAGCTTTCAGCTGGCTGCGCTGCAGAGGAGGTTTCAGAAGACTCAGTACCTCGCCCTGCCCGAACGCGCCGAGCTGGCCGCCTCTCTCGGACTGACGCAAACACAGGTAAATCCGGCCTCGGCCCGGCGCAGGCCCCGCCTGGGCGGTCAGCCTCGCCTGGGTCCCGCCGTTGGGTCCCCAAGGGCCGCAGCCCTCCTCCTGATAGAACCTGCAAGCATCTCACAGACAGAAAGCGCCAGCCCCGCGCGCGCGCCCTGCGCCCTTAGAGTCCAGCCGGCTGGCGCCGACCCGCGGCAGAGGGGACGCGATTCGTCGTGCGTCCCGAGGTGGCCCCTGCATTGGGCCTGCGGGGCCGGGGTGGCCGGTTTCCTGGGTTGGAAACAAGGGGACAGGCGTTTCTGGGACAATCTCGCAGTCTTGAGGAACGCGGAGCCTTCCCCCGGGCGTGCGCACACCGACTGGAGGCCTCGCAGTCACCCCAGGCCACTTAAAGGCCGGGGAACCTAAAGGGTCGTGGGCCGCTCCCGCAGGAGCTCTGAGGGTCACGAGGCTGGGGGCGCTGTTGCACGGCGGCGCCTGCCCCGTCCTTTCACTTCACTCCCCCCCACACCCCAACACACACAGGGCTGTGGCCTATGGAAGCATAAAGAATCCGAGTCGCCGCCCAGAGCTGCAGACGGGCTCCGGCCCCCCAGGGCTAGCAGGGAGTGAAGGAGGTCGAGCGGGAGCTCAGGAGATCACTGGCACCCGCAGTCCATCGCCAGTGCGCGCACACGCTCGCTCAGGCCGCCCCACGCCCCTTCCCCGCCTGCCGGCACCGCCATTGTTCCGGGCACCCCTGCTGCGGTGAGCGCCAGCGGCAGCCGTAGACGCAGGAGCGCACCCCCACCGCGCTCGCACCCCGGCCCCCAGCCCAAACAAAAGACAAAAGCCTTGGGGTCGTGCCCTTGCAGCGGCCCCGGGAGCCGCAGCCCTGGCCGGGCGCCCCCTGGGGCCCCCTGCGCTCCACGCTTTGCCTTGGGCCCAGCCCCTAGGCGCCGAGCTGCAGGGAGACGCGGAGGCCGCGCCGCCACCGAGGGGCCAGACCTCCAGTCGCCGCCCGCCCCCAGGGAAGGCGCGGGCGACCTCTGTGTGTCCCGGTAACGTGTGCCTTTGTTCCCCTACCCAGGTGAAAATCTGGTTTCAGAACAAAAGATCCAAGATCAAGAAGATCATGAAAAACGGGGAGATGCCCCCGGAGCACAGCCCCAGCTCCAGCGACCCCATGGCGTGTAACTCACCGCAGTCCCCGGCGGTGTGGGAGCCTCAGGGCTCCTCCCGCTCGCTCAGCCACCACCCTCATGCCCACCCTCCGACCTCCAACCAGTCCCCCGCATCCAGCTACCTGGAGAACTCGGCTTCCTGGTACCCAAGCGCAGCCAACTCCATCAATTCCCACCTGCCGCCGCCCGGTTCCTTACAACACCCGCTGGCGCTGGCCTCGGGGACGCTGTACTAGACGCGCTGCGCTCTCTTGCTTTCTGTTTTGGGACTACTGTGTTTGGCTGTTTTAGAGAAACCTAAACGAGAGGAATCCAAATGGGCACGTTTGGAAAACGGAAACGAAAGAGATTCATGTGTAAAGCTTTTTTGTGCATGTAAGTTATTGCCTTTCCGGAGGACCCGCCCCCTTTTTTTACAGATGAACTTTTTTGCGCAACTGTGGACACTATCAATGGTGCCTTGAAATCTATGACCTCAACTTTTCAAAAGACTTTTTTCAATGTTATTTTAACCATGTACATAAGTGTAGATAGAGGAATTAAACTGTATATTCTGGATAAATAAAATTATTTCGACCATGAAAACAATGTTTCCAAAAAGTACCCCACCCCCTTTTGCCCCTCCCCCCCGCCCCCGACTGACTAGTGATGCTTTATGCAGGCAATCAGAAAAAAGACCAGCTCTGCAGAGATCCAACAAGGCAAAAAAGAAAACCAGACGAAGGGCTGCATGGAAGCAGAACTGCCTATGTGTACATGTTGCATGCCTTATATGTCTATATGCATATGTGGCCTGTTTACAGTACTGCTGTGTAATATGTATTTAGGTGTATTTTGGCCTAACCACAAAAGCATTTAGATGATTTTGTCTAACCCCAAATTGTTTCAGGTAGATAGTCATGTTGGAATTTAAGTGCATCCCTTCCACCCTGGAAGCAAGAGTGTAACAAAAACCCCTGAACAACCCCTCTGAATTCTAAGCTCAAAGCAATTATGGTGGAGCTGCCCCCCCCACCCCAGCTTCTGGGTATTGCCAGAGCAATTAGACAAATTACACTCCCCTCAGAAGGAGCTTCCAGAAGCGAGAAAAGGAAAAAAAAAAAAAAAAAAGGAAGGACATCTCCCCCTCTCGTTGTGTTGCTTTTTTTTGTTTTGTTTTGTTTTGTTTTGTTTTGTTTTGTTTTTTTTTGAAAATCTGAAAGGGTAGGGCCTTGGACTCCTTGGGAGTGTGATGCCGCATTTGTGTGAGCTCTTTGAGAGAATGGAAATTGGCAGGCGGTGAGAGCCAGGATGCGCCCGAGCAGTGGGCCAGGAAGGGTGTGGGGTGGAGGGGAGGAATGAGCCCAGTAAGGCCCGCGTGGGTTTCTTTCCCATGACAGCGCTCCCAGCAGAACTTTGCTCCACTTTCTTTACCACTGCCTAGTGTTTTGCTTTGTTTTTGTTTTTAACATGAAACAGTGGCAAAGTAGACTCCAAGCGGGGAGACCTGGAATCTGTTGGCGGGCATTTCTCCTTTGTAAGCCGCCTTGGAGCAGCCACGGCGGCCTGCGTCGTTCTCCGCCCCCTGCCGCCAACCCCGCGGAATCTCGGAGCCTGAGAGCAGAGCTGCAGCCGGGCTAGAGCTGCCCCGCAGGCCTCCGTGGGAGGCGTCTCTCTGGCTGTCGGGCCTTTAGTCTGCCCGACTCTGTTTCCTTAGGATACCAAAGCAAAGCGTGCGTTGGAAATTATAAGATGCATGTGAAATATTTTACAGCTAGGAAGTCGGCAGCAATAAATGTGACAAAAAAGCCTTCTTAAAGGATGGGGGTGGGGTAGGGATTAGAACATAAAAAATTACATTCTGTCATCTGAGGATTCTGAGTAGGCTCTTGCAGGGCTGAGAGGAGAGACCTGAAAGGGCTGGCTGGGTGCCTGCAGGGGAATTTACCTGTGTTCTCTCTCTCTCCATGCCCCTCCTCCCCTTCTCCCTCCAACGCCCACCCCCAGCCCCGATTTCTTCTCTTCTCCCTCCCTTTCTTTCCAGAAGGAACTCCAGGCCGGCCAGTTTGGAACCGCTTGGGTCTTGGGAGATGGTACTGGCTTGGCAGATCTCTTGACGTCCCGCTGCCTGGCCCCGGGCAGCAGCACGGGCGGCGACCCGGGCCCTCCTGCTCCCCGCCCCCGAGGCCGGAGCGGCGGCTCCGCGGCCTCTGCGTCTCCCCGCTGCCGCTGCAGCCGCTCCTGCCCAGAGGCAGCGCCCAGAGGCTCCGGCGCACGGGTCGGGTGGACGGCGGGGTCGCGTGCCCATTCCGTTTTCTGAGTTGGCAGAGATTCATACCTCCTGCTTTTCTCTCTTTGCTTATTAAAGCAAACGGCAAGTTTACAGCGCGTCGAAAGCCGGCACTTTTAATTTCTGGCGACTCAGGCTGCCAGAAATCCCGAGAGCACCTGGCGCTTCCCCGCGCGCGGGAGCCTCACCCCGCCCCGGAGCGTGAGTTTGGGGAGGGGGCGCCCACGGCACACACCCATAGGTTCCCTGAGAGTGGCGAAAATGTGCTCGGGAACTGCTCTCCGTTTCTACCCGGGAGAGGGAGGTCCCCACCCGTGTCCCTGGCGGACTAGGGGGGCTCGCTTCCACATCGCCCCCCAACACCCGGTGCTGGGAAGGACACGTTTGGCCGGCACTCCGGGGAGCAGGGCACCTCCTGGTTGGTGCTCGGCCCTGCACTCCTGGCCTTGACACTGCGGGCTGTTTGGGCTTCCCAGGCCCTGCGCACGCGGCCTCGGCTTCAGGATCCCTTCTCTTGTGCTAACCCCTCGCTCGGCCCTCTTCTCGCGCGCGGTGGTGGTGGTGGTGGTGGTGATGGTGGTGGGGGTGATGGTGATGGTGGTGGGATGTGTGTGTGTGTGTGTGTGTGTGTGTGTGTGTACGCGCCCGTTAACTTGGTCCGGGAGCTGTGAACAAAAATATTCCGGCAAACCAGTGTGCAGCGGGCTTTCCCTGGAACCGTGGGGATGCTCCTTTGAGAATTTAACTCCCTGCAGCCCCGTGCCCAAGATGTAAAAATAGCAGATCCTCAGCAAAGTCTAAAAATACCTGCGTGCTGTTCTCTCCCTCGCCCTCCTCCCACCTTCCCGGTCCCCGCCATTGTTTCTTCTTGGGTCCGTGCCACCCTCAGCAGCCTCCCTAACCAGCAGTCCCTGCTCTCCCGGGCTTCGCACGGGCGTACCCTCCGCCCGCACCTCCCAGACACCTCTTGGTGTCCCCGAGACGAGTCGAGCCCACCTCAAGGTTCATCTTCCTTTTCCGTGGGCCTCTTCACATGCATCCCCCCCCCACCGCGCGCGCGCGCGCGCGCCCTCCACACTTCCACATCCCCCGCCCCTCCTCCCCCGTCTTCAGACCTCGCAAAGCCCAGGAGGCCTGGGGCGGGCAGACAGGGCCACGGCGATTCCTCGGTGCCCTGCCTGCCTCCCGCTCCCCCCCCCCCCAAGAGATCAGATAAATTGGCCTTTGTCTGAGGCTCGGGTTGGGCTAGGCGGCTTTCTGCCCTTCCCCCTCCCTTCTCTGGCGGCCACCTCCTTGTGGGACAGGGGGCGGCCTGGGGATCCGAGAGAAGCCGCATTCCTGTGGGTGCCAGGCGGCTCCAGTGCAGAGCCACAGGGCCTGAGTCGCGCACACAGAGGAACCCGCAGACTCGCTGCCCTCGCTCTCGCTCTCCCCTCTCCCCGACTCCCCCGTCGGGGCACCCACCCGGGAGCCTGTCCACCCGTACTCGGGTGCGCCCGGGGCTGGGGCTCGGGCAGGAGCACGCTGACCCGCACAAAGACGCACACACCCGCTCCGGGCGACACAGGCGCGGCCAGCATCTCTCCGCCCCTGCCAGTCCTCTCTCTCCCGCCCCGGAGCCCACAATCCCAGACGCGCCGGCTGGCCTCCTCTGGCTCCTTTGATCCCACCGGACGCCCCACGGCTCGCGGCGTCCCGGTCGCGCCGTCCTGGGAGTCACCCACCGCGCGCCAAGGCCGGGCGACTCTCGCCTCCGCCCTAGAGCTCACTGCGGCCTTGACACCGCTCGGGCTCCTGAGCTCCCGAGCCCCGCGTGCCCGGGGTGCCAGGCTGGAACCCTGCCCTCGCCCTGTCCTCGGCGCTTCCTTGTGTTCCGGGCGAGGGGCTTTAAGGGGCTGCCCGAACACCCCACTGCCCGCCCTGTCCCCGCAACCCCTAGGATCGCGCGCCTCCCACTGGCCACTGGGACCCCGCCAACCTAGCGCTCGGCAGCCCTCCCCGGAGGCACACCCTGAGGGCAGAAGCCGTCGGGCACCTCTGGGAAGCGCGCCACGCCGGCGGATCCGCCTGCGGTCACCCCGCTCCTCCGCCCTTACGCACCCCCTCCCGCAGCGGCTGGGCGGAGGCCCCCGCCGCCGGGAGCTCGGGGAGGGGGCCCTGCGGCTCGCTGCAGCCCTCGGCTTGCCTTCCCTGGTTGCCTGCGGTCCTGGCACACAGAGCTTGGCCCGGTCACGGCGAACTCCGGGCCTCGAAAATAGCCCAAAGAGCGGCGCCACACGTGGAGCTGGTTAACTCCTCGCTGTGCACCCCTGTCCCTGTCCCCCGCCCCATGTATCTACTGCTGGGGGGCGAGGGGGGGGGTGCTGCCGGCAGTAACGCAATAACCTGCTTTATGGGTCCAGCGCTGACCGTGAAGATAGGAGCTGGGGGAATTTACATGAATCTCTCTTTAAAGAAGATCTGTTTTGTAGCAATTAACGTTTCTGCTCTTTTGTTCGCTCTGACTTCTTATTTCCTTCTGATTTATGGGGATCCGAAAGAGTCTCTTTGCCAAAAGCGCATGTATTATTTGAGTCTGTTCCACATCCTAAACCGAGATTTATATAAAACCGTGAAATACCACACATTACGACCTTTCACCACAGGAAGGGGAAAAAAATGACTTCATAACATCATTCTACACACACGCACGGTTTCCTACGATTCTCCAGGAGCCTCCACCATGCACAATCTAGTTTTTTTTTTTTTTTTAGAAGTGGGTGGGGGTGGAGGGCGGTAAACAGTTCGCAAGCTATGATTTATTTTAAAGCTTTTTTTTTTTTTCCTTGCAAGGCAAGAAGACAAACTGCCACTGGAAGCTTATTGTCATCCAAAGACTATTTCTGCCACTTGCCATTTGCAAGGTGGAAGAAGGGGGGGGGGCGGGAAGAGGCAGGATATGGACTCAACTTTCATCTATAAACAGGGGTCACTAAACAGGGGACATTTCATTATTGCCCTTAAATTCACAGGAACTAGCAAGTCAGCTTGCCACCCTGCAGGGTGGTCCTGGCTGGGCAGCTCCCAGGTCCCCGAGGTGGTGGGTGGAGGGGGAATCAAGAGGGCCAGGGCTCAGTGGCTGGAAAAGATGCCCGCCAGACTCTGCAGCTCTGGTGTGAAAATTGAGCTCCTGGGGCTAGAAGGGCCTTAGGCATCCCCGACCAGGAGGTCCTCACCAGGACCCAGAACTGGATGCCTGGAAGCACCAGCTGGAATCCCCAGAGGGCTTTACCTCTAAGACCTGCACTGGTCCCCAGCCTCCCTCCATCCTCTCTGCCTCTCCCCCTCCCTCCCTGTGGCCTTCCCATGTTTGGAAAAGACAGACCTTGCTTTTTCAGGTATCTGGGTGATGTGTAGCATTGAAGCGGCTGGACTGGTTTATATGGGGGAGGGGGTGGCAGTGTTCATTAATAAAAGTTAATGATGGGATTAAAACCAATACCAGCGAAGCTGACTGGAGAAGATCGCTTCTCAGCCAGCTATATTTAATTAACAGCAATTAATGCATTTTCTGTTAATATCCTCTAGGACTCTCCATGACTTGTCTGCCCTGAAAGCAGAGTGAAGATGGAGTGCGGGAACATTCATGAGCACTCGGGGTGTTTTGCTCTGATGACATGAAAGATTGCACATTTATTTAGGAAAAATGTTCATAAACAAGTGACAGGCAGCTCCGAGGGCTTAGGTGGAAACAATGGTGAAACTGACAAATGTTCTTTACTTTGGGGGAGGGGTAACTTTTTTTAAAGCAAGGAAATGCTTTGAGAGAAGAAGAAAAAAAAACCAGGAGGTTAAAAAAAGAAGAAGAAAAGAAAAATTATTTCAGACTCCAGGCAGCAGCAGACGCAGCAGCCCTTGCAAACACATCAGCCCTGCACTATTGAAGATTTGGACACGTAATGCTTCAGACCACTGATTTGCTATTTTCTTAATTCCCGCTCTTCTTTTTCCATATGAATCAAACAGTCTTTTGTCCTTCAGGGTTTGATTTGATCGCTACTGTTCACATTTCACTTTTGTATTTTCCTCTTCCTATACCATTACTCATTGAGTGCCCCGTGAAATTACAATCGTACATTTTCAACTCAGCAACCCATTTGCAGTGCAAAAATAGGGTCTAAATAATGGCTGAATTAGCCCTACTGGACAGTTTCAGATGTAACACTCTGTAATAATTATATTGCAGGCTGGATTAGGATGCTATTATCATAATCTGGCCGTTTACAATTATCTGTAATTTGCAAAGATGCGCCAGGTCTTGATTACAGCAGTTTTTTTTTTTTTTTTTTTGTATCACGCTAACCATCACTAAACAGTGACAGTAATAACAGCTAATTTTGCTGGCAATATAAGAGGTGCTGGGGTGTGCAAACAATTTCACACCTGGATGTGCTCACTCAACCAAGAATATAGAGAAAGAGCTTCTGCCCTGAGACTCAGAAAAATATTCTCTGCCTCGGTTCAGTATAGATTCTAGACCCTGGTCATTGCCCGAGAGATATTCACTGGGGTAAGTTTTTATTTCTTGCCTACTTCAAGGCATAGTTCCGATTTCTCTGCTCACACTCTCCAAGCTATGTGTGTTGCTGTTGCAGTGTATGGGGGCTGCGACCTCGCCTCATAGATTTTTTCAATTCTGACCTTCTAGCCCCCTTTCGCCGCGAAAGGGTGCTTGTTCTGGTGAGTAAGCGATGTGGGTGCGAGCGGGGTCCTTGCGAGCGCATTTGTCTCTCTTGCTTTCTGTGCGGCGGCTGTGTTTGGGGGCTGTTAGTGACCAGAGACGGAGCAAAGGACCCGGTTTCTGTAAGGCGTCGGGGGAGCCGGCCAGGGATTCCAAGCTAAAATCTATTTGAACGTTGTTACTCACAGGTAATCCTAGGTGAATCCATAGAGGGCTGTGTGTGTGGCCCTGATTTCAGGTGCTGAGGCATCAAGTGATCGATCCACGGGGCTCCTTGACAATTGCGGGTCTGCGGACCTTGGCAAGAGGCAGGGGCAGGGGCAGGGGCAGTTCAAATCTCTCCACCTCGAAGCCCCCTCGACATCTCTCCTCCGCGTGGGGGGAGTCACTGGCCTCCGAAGCCTTTCGGGACTGCTCCTCGGGGCAAGCGCCTCCACCGGGTGGGGCTGCGATGGGCTGGGGGAGGGCGTGCGGATCTGGGGAGCGGGTGGCCCGAGGAGCGCCCGCGCCGCGACCCTGGCGCTCCAGGGGCATGATTGGCTGAGACGCGGCGCCGGGCCGCGGAACCCAGGAACCCGAGTGGCTCAGGGGCGCACCGAGGAAGCCGCGCCGTCTGTAGATGACGCTGTCTCCCGACCCCATGGGCGATGTAAGCAGCTAGAGGTGGGGCGCACGGAAGCCTGAGAGCGCTCTGGCTTCCTCACCGTGGTGCAGAAAGGCCTCTGTCGGCTGGCTGGGAGATCGGGACTGGTTGTGTCAAAAGATAATGAGATGCTTATTGGCGCCGCGGAGAAACCATGCCCTTCACCCCTACCCCCTGCAGCTGCTGTCCCCCCCACCCCTGTGAAACTCCGAACTCTGCAGCCACGGGAATGGCGAACGTGGGGAGGCGCAGTGGGCGCCACAGCGACTGGGCGCTGCCTCTGCCCACGCCCCTCCTACCAGCCCCTTCCTCGGCGACCGGCTTACTGTGGGGCCAGTCCTTCTTCGAGAGCGAGAATATTAACCCTTGCGGCCCAGAGCACCCAAAGGAAGCCCGGTCCAGGGAGAGTTTCAGGGGCACTGTTTGGCAGAATTCCTTACTCGATTACACTCGTGTTAAGAGATACAGGGATCGATACAGATGCGTCACGGCCACACCTCCGTAGGATACGTTAGCGTGCATTTGTGGGGTTTCAGAGGCCCCTGCACTCGCAGTGGTTTGGCGTGTATTTTGGTGAAAAAAAATTTTTAAAGAAAAATTAGTGTTGGTTTCGATGGATGGTAGCTTTTCTCTCTAACGTAATCTGAATAATTCAGCAAAGCCCCACTACCAGCTGTACTTCTACAGCCTCTTCCATTCTTTCCAGCATTATAATTTTGGTTAATTTTCAATTTTAGGTCCTACGTCTCTGCAATTTGTGTATGAATAACAGAATAATTTCCCTCTTTTGTTTCGCCTTTCCTGTTCCTGAATCTAAATAAAGATGGCTTTTTAGTATTAAAAGTGGAAGAAAATTACAGGTAATTATCTTTGACGGTAAAAACGCTGTAATCAGCGGGCTACATGAAAAATTACTCTAATTATGGCTGCATTTAAGAGAATGGAAAAAAACCTTCTTGTGGATAAAAACCTTAAATTGTCCCCAATGTCTGCTTCAAATTGGATGGCACTGCAGCTGGAGGCTTTGTTCAGAATTGATCCTGGGGAGCTGCGAACCCAAAGTTTCACAGTAGGAAGGGAGAAAAAAGAAAAGAAAACATTTTTCCTAATGTAACAATGCGAATGCTAGAAAATGACAAGACTGATCGGTTTTAAACCATTCTGAAGACTGACTGAGCGTGGAAGTTGCTCAACAAAAAAAGGAACGGGTATATTGGTAAGTAGTCTTTGCTTTGTGTCTAATTATAGTGACTGTCCTTTTGCACGACTGTATGTCGCTGTCATTATATGGAGCACTCCGAGTATCTCTATTGACTTCTGATAAATGGCTCAGTGGTTTCAAGGTTCATAATTTGAAGGATGCCCAGGTCTGTAGCCATTAATTCTCACAGTATGGGGCTTCCTGCTTGTATGACGAAAGGACTTTTCATTTTCATTATTTCTGTGCTTTCCACAAGATCGAAAGGATGTATTTCATCCAGGATAGTGCATTTCTCTACCTAGCTAGCTTGCAATGGGGTTAAAGCATTAAGTAGGCATAATTGTGCACTTTACTTTCTGGTTTTTTTTTCTCTTTTATTCTTTTCTCCTTTTATTTTAAAAATAATTGTTTCCAAAGACAAATACAGCTGGATTAATTTGGCTGGGAAAATGGAAAGAATGTTTAGTTTCAACACTAGAGACTACTGGATGTCTAGAGCTTAACCTCAGGATAGGTCATTCTGGTGTTGTAAGAGAGAGAGAGAGAGGGAGAGAGGGAGAGAGAAGCTATATAGAGATGACAATAAAGACCTAAAACATAGAGGCAGCTGGGAAAACAACCACAGTTGATATTAAAGTACATAAGACAAGGGCTAGTGGTGCAAACCGCCATCCTCGCAGGCACTTGATGTTTATATATGGGGCTTCCCATATTAGGAAACAGGAATTCTTTGAAGAGTGATAGAAAATATAACGGGAGGGCAGGAGAGGGATGGGGAGACAGAAACAGACCAGACACTCCCAGCATTTTGTGGCTTTTACTCCATATATGAAAGAAGACAAAAACATACAAAGTATATGTACAACTAAAATTCAACAATATATACAGAAATGTTTCTCAATATAAACGTCCCTATTAGCTTACTCAATGCCACCAGTTCAACTAGCAAAGGTGTCAGAGCAATCGGATGTTGACTTCGGTTGCTTCCTCTGTCTTTCCTGGTTCCAGCTCAGGGTTTGGGGATAGGGTGGGAAAAGTGGTTGTTCTTTTATTTTCTCTTTTGAAAATCAATCCTCATTCCTGGTTGTTGCATTTGGATAAAACATGCAGCGCTCCCTTGGTGGCAACCTTCTAACAGCCGGGTTTTTCTTTTTCCTTTAGAGAGGGGCTGTTATGTGAGGGTTTTTGTTTTTTCTTTTTTCTTTCTTTTTCTCGCTTTCTTTTAAAAACCAGTCTGGGGTTGGTAAATAAAAACACAGGAGTCCAAAATGCTTCTCTTTCCCCATGTAATGTCTTAAGCTCATTAAACAAGTAAAAATGCTGCCATGTTTGTGCAGATTCTTGTGGTGGGGGGAAGTGTGTGTAAAAAAAAAAAAAAGTCACTTTGATGGATACCAAAGAGAAGTGGAGGCTCAGAGCCTGGATCCCAGGGGTAAGGGGAAATATCCTTACAGTGAGGGGCTTCAGGAGTGCTGGCATAGAGACCAGTTGCATGCTCGCTCGATCTCTCTCTCTCTCTCTCTCTCTCCTCCCCCCACCCCCCACCATGTATGTGTGTGTGTGTGTGTGTGTGATGCAAGATCAATTACTGAGGCTGCTCAGGGTTACAAGGTTGATGAGCAAAGGAAAGGAAAAAAGAAAGGAGGAAAGGTAAAGAGGAATGAAAAGAAAGTAAAGAAAGAGAGAGAGGGAGAGAGAGAGAGGGAGAGAGAGAGACAGCGCACACAAGCGCCCCGCTGGCTTCTCGCCACACCTACGAGTTCTCCCGAGCCTGCTCCTTTGGCTCCGTCTGGCAGAGGCTAGCAGGTCCCGGATCCTGCTTGCCAGGTGCAGACGCCTTCCTGGGGCGTTCCTCAGACAGCTCACATCATCTGTGGTCTCTGCATGGTGTCCTGGTGTGGAGAGGAGTACCAGTGCGAGTAGCCGGGCATGTAGCTGTTGGGGGGCATACTGACGCCCTTGGCCGAGGCCGAAACGTCCCACACCGGGGGCAGTGCCGGTGAGCGCGGTGACAGAGCCGCTGAGCCGGGGAGGGGGTCGCTCTCGTGAGGGTTGCTGCCTTGCTTCAGCAGTTTCTTAAACTTGGAGCGCTTGTTCTGAAACCAAATCTTCACCTGGAATGAATGCAGCAATGATTAGTCCCGATAAACATCCAACCGGTGCCTCCAGTGTCACTGGAGGCTTTCAAAGTAATATAAAAAAAAAAAAATCAGTGCAAAAGCTGAGCCAAGTCCCGCCTCCTTCCACCTCCGTCTAGCCTCTTCCACCCATCCCCACCTCCTAGCCTACTAGGTATCTTGTCTGGTTACCTAAAGTCACTGTAGTTCTTGAGTTGGATGCTAACCTGGTGTAAGTGAGAATAAAAGAAGAAAGAAAGTGAATGAGATAACAGAGTCTAAAAAGTCTAAAGAAGGGTCCTTTTTTTTTTTTTTAAGGAGTACTTTTTGGATCAAAACCATACAATTGAATGCACCTCTTCTGTAGTCTGTTTTGGTGTTTACCAAACTCAAAAGCTGGCATCTCCATACGTGTTCAGGGAGCAAATGGCTACAAACAGCTCACAGCCAATGCATTCATAACCAAATGCCTTGAATCTATTTCCATGTATACAGCTCTGCACAGAGCATCTTCCTCCAGATGTACATATATCCCCATAAGCCTGCAGGGATTAAGGATTGCACTTCCCTCATTCCCTGCTTTGTAGGTTGCTTAGACCAGCGTGGGCAGCAACCCTCACATGGTTGCTAGTGCAGTCACCGCAAGGCAGAGGAATCTGGGATGGCAGCACACACAGACCAGCCCTGCAGACCCACTTGGTGTGAAGAAGAGAACCTACAACGCAGCTTCCTTTTGCTTTAAAACTCCTTAGCCAGAGGTTCTGCTTTTCCCAGAGGAATACAAGTCACTGCGTACCTGGAATCCTTTCATATCAAACCCCAAATATTCTCAGGGACAACAGAGCAGAGAAAGCAGGCTACAATGAAAAGAGATATTCAGGGACCACAGAATTAGTCCCCGGCAACCGCCTCATAACACCTGAAGTCCCCTTGCTAAAGGAGGGTCTCCCGCCACTGCTGGGGCCTACCATGGCATGAAGCTAAATTAATCGACAAGAACAAAAAGTTCAGGTGCCAGCAGCCTGGCTTTGTAAGCGAGGTCCACCTAAAGCCCGTTCCTGGGAATCTGAAATGCCCTCCCCATCGTGTCCTTCCGGTTACTGGGACTGAGAGCCCTGGGAGCTGTATTTCACCGCGGCTGCACTGCTATGACCTGGAGAGCACCTCTCTTCCATCTTTACCTCTGCCATTTGCCTCCAGCATAATTTAACCCCCAGCCAAGGGCCAGCTGCTCAAAGACCCACCCTCCATCCTAACAGGAGCAGTTGGCCGGCGCTGACTTCCCTGTGCCCACCTGCCTCCCCCACCCCTTATTCCACTTCACAATTTTTCTTCCTATGCCAATGAGCTGAAATCCTTCTGAGTTCCTAGGGCCTACAAAAGAATCCTTAAGAGAGGTGGGCCTGGTTTTGCCCGCCGGTCTGCACATCTTTTCCTCCCACTCGTTTGTTCTCTTTCGTGGTGTTCTGCTCTGGAATAGCACTCAATGGAACTAAGTCTGGTCGCCAAAGGACGCTAGGCTGGGGCTGGGTCGCCGAGGGCTGTGGGGGGATGTGCAACTCCAATGTAGCATTCAACACCAGGTCATTTATTCCGTGCGTGTTGTCCCGGGGAAAGTGGCAACTGGAGCAAAGGCATTTGTCACTACGCTGGTTTGGCCAGGCCAAGAATTGCTCCGGGTGCGCTCCCTGCCGGATCTGCAAATGGGCCCGCATTTCCAGGCCACGCGGGCTTCCTGGGAATTACCTGCGTCTGGGTCAGTCCTAAGGAAGCTGCCAGTTCGGCTCTCTCGGGCAGGGCCAGGTACTGAGTCTGCTGAAAGCGATGGTTTAAAGCCTGGAGCTGCAGGCTGGAATAAATGGTCCGAGGTTTCCGAATCTTTTTCCCTTTTCCATTGAACCTGATTTCCCCGTTTTCGATCACTGTCGTTTTTTGTTGATCTGCAAGCAAATGACACAGGAGCGGTCACTCGTGAGGCCACTGCCGCCGCTTCCGCTTGCTTGGGCCTGGCCTGTGCTGGGTCCCCCCACCCCACCCCCAAATCCCAAAAGGGTTTCCTCCAGGCGTCCCCAGGCCGCCCTGACCTCTCCGCGTCCGCGGTGCCCATGTGCTGCGGGAGGCTGCGTCAGCTTCTCCCCGCCCCGGGCCCTGGCCCTCACAGTGGGCAGCCGGCTGCTGCACCGTGGGAGCGCCCAAGCCCTCCGGCGGTCAGCCCTGCTCCGCGGCGGCCGAGGCGGCGCCAGGAGGCCCGGGGCTCTTCGAAGGGCCTGGCTCCTTAGCTCCCGAGGCTGAGCTGGAGTCCCTGGGGCTGCTTACCCGTCCCGTTGGGTTGATAGCACCAGCTCCAAGCTCAGTGCATCAAGCCCCCTCGGCGCGTCTGAAAACGATTCTGCCGAGAGGGACCAGTCCCGCAAAGCAAACACGAGCAGCCGCTCAGGCCAGCTCCCCCTCTCCCCTAAGGCTGAACCGGTCGCAGCAACCTCGTCCCCTTGGGCGCTGAGAACCAGTGGCCGAGGCCCTCGGCTTCGACTCCACGAACAAAGAGCGGCCACCCCGGTATGGAAAACCCGGAGAGGGAGGGGGCTCGGCCTGGGGTGCAAGCGGGGGTTACCCCAAAGTCCCCAGGAAAGAACCCAATTGTCACTAGTTGAACCGGAGCCACAGGCCGCGCTAGCTTGCCTGCAAGCCACCGAGGCGCCCCGGGCAAAGTAGGCCACCGCCTGCCCAGCGTGCTCGGTGCAGCAAAACCCGCTCCTCGGTTCCGGCCCAGGGACGTCCCCAGCCGTGGCACTCGCTCTGCGGCGCCTTAGGGCCCGCAGCGCAGCGAAGGAGCGGGCAAAGGGCGCGCGGCAAGAGCGCGCTGCGGCCCGACGGGTGAAGCCGGCGCCGAGCGGGGCGCGCAGCCCCGGCGGCTCGCTGGAGGCGGGGGAGCCGCGCGGGCCGCGCCGCCAGGAGGCCCGGGGGTCCGCGGCGGCGGCGGCGGCGGCCAAGGGGCCCGGCCGGGAGAGGCCGGCAGCCAGGCGCCAGGCGAGCGGGCGCGCACGGGGGCCCGGCCGGGGGCGCGCCGCGGCCGCCGCGGGGAGGGGGCCGACCGCGGCGCGGGCGCCGGGGCGGTGAGCGGGGCGGGCGGGAGAAGCGGGCAGCCGCCGCGGCCTCTCACCTGTGTCGTCCCCTCGCGTCTGGGCGGCCGCGCTGCTGTTGTGGTAGGGCTGGAGGTAAGGGCTGTGCTGCGAGTGGCTCATGTAGGGGTAGGCGGCGAGCGAGCGGTGGTTGTAGGAGTTGCCTCCGCCCGCCGCGTAGGGCGAGCCGTGGTGGTGGTGCTGGTGGTGGTGGTGGTGCGAGCCGGCCGCCGCCGCCGCCGCCGCCGAGTGCAGGCAGTGCAGCGGGTAGTGCGCGCCTGCCATGGCCGGGGAGGTCTGCTGCGGGTGCGGCGGCGGCGGCGGCGGCGGCTGCTGCGGCGGCGGCGGCGGCGGCTGCTGCTGGGGCTGCTGCTGCTGCTGCTGCTGTTGCTGCTGCTGCTGCTGCCCGAACTCCATGAAGGCGGATTTGGACGAGTCCTGGCTTTCCAAGCCGTCAGCCATCGTAGTCATGGTCATCATCAAAACTTTGGGGGCTGGTGAAAGCCTTCTCCCGGGTTTCCTCCACCCTCCCCCACTTGGCTTGCGCCGCGGTCCCCTCTGCAGCCACCTTAGCTCTTGGGATCCTTGCAAAAAAAATAATAATAAAATAAAAAATAAAAAAACAACAACAAAAAAGAGGGGGCGGAGGTGGTTCTCCCTCTCCCTCGCTCTTCTCTAATATATATATTTTTAATATAAAGAGATACGGTGAGCGGGGCCTTGTTAACTCCAAGGGAGGAGGAAGGGGGAGGGATGGGAGAGGAGAGGGGGGAGGGGGAACCTGCTCTCCCCCCCCTCGCTTTCCCCCCTTGGATTTTTTGGGGGCTGGTGCAGTTTAAGGCAGAGATTTTAAGGTGGATTCTGCGAAAGTTGCGCGTCTGCTTTCAGACTTGATGCAGACGCCACGAGTCGAATGGTTTGTCTCCAAAGGGCAGCGCCTCGCCATTGGTCAGTCGCCCCCTGACGTCACAGGCGCACGGCTTCCACTGGCGCGCGCGCCTCGGGGCGAGTTCTTCGCCTGCCCGCGGCGGCTCCAATCCCAGCGCCGAGCCGCGGCGCCCGGGGCGGCCGGGGAGGGAGGGAGGCGTCGAGCCGCGGCTCGCGCCCCGGGCCCCCCGGCTCCCGGCGTCGCAGCCCCCGGGCCGCCCGGCCAGGCCCCGTGCGCCCTCGCAGGCTGCCTGCTCGCAGATGCGGGGCCCCCTCCCCTGACCTCCTCCCCCACCCCGCTCGCGCCGCACGCCCCGGGGAGCGCCCTGTCACCGTGGATTTTCCTAGGCACACTTTATTGAAACCACAGAGGGAAGACGAACCCACACACCTGGGCTCCACCCCACGGCGGGAGGGGGGCGCGGGGTGGCACAGGACTGGAGCAAGCAGGCCCGGTGCTGGCGAGGGTCCTGCCCTTGCGGGCTGCGCCGGGCAGAAATGGGGGGCCTAACCGCCCCCCTCCAGGCAGAAGCCTCCTCTGAAAGCGAATCTTTGGAGGAGTGACAGTAATGCATTTTTTCCTATTGAAAACAGAAGCTACTGTAATGCTTTCAAATATATGCAAATGATACATGCGGTTAGTGGTTTGGCAAATCTTGATTACAATATAAACTACCCAAGTAAAAGTGCCTTCGTCCTAAATTTGTCTCTCGATTACAATTCCAATTGATTTTATTTTATTGTCAACATTGTTAATGATAAAAATAGAGTCGTTTTACAGTTATTTTTACTTTCTGGAAGGAGGCAATTAGAGCTCTAATCAGGAATACACAAAAATCTCCCATGATTAACTGCAGTACTTTGTTCAAATTGCTGCTATAAAATTCAGAACAATTTGCCTGTAATGATTATGGACTGGGTTTATTTTGGGAGGTGGAATAAAAGTGGATATAGCATAAATTATCCTCTAATTATACACCAGTGTCGCCTCAATTATCCTCTTATCAAAATGGTTGTCTAACTGCCGCATTTAGTTTCAATTCTCTCCTTTTTTTCTATAAAAAGAACTTCATACCTTGTTATTATTAATCCATTTATTATTTGCAAGGGGATTTATATCCGCACATCCAGGTGGTAGAACCACTTCTCTTTCAAAGATGGACTGGGGAAAGACATTAAGTTCGGAGCAGCCCAGGACTGCGGATCTAACCGCTCTCCCTCCGGGCTCCAGGCAGCCGAGCGGAGACGGCGGAGCCCCGGGACGCAGCCCAGGCCCGACCACCAGGTAGGAGCGCCGAGCCAGGGGCCGGGCGTGCAGGACGGCGGGCCGGGCCGGACTAGGCGCCCCGGCCCTGGGGCCGTGCAAGGCGCAGGGAGCCCGCGCTGTCGGGGGTGATGGGGACGAATCCAGACTGGGTGGGCAAAACCTGCAGACCCCTGCGGGCTCGGCGCCGGCTTTCGGTTTGCGCCGCGAGCCCTGGGGAGAGACGTGCAAGCTCACAACCCTGCGTCGCCGGGTCTGGAGGTTGCGAGCGAGTCCGTGTCTACCTTTGGGGAAGCTACCGGCGACTTTTTGGTCTTTGTTTTCTGGGGGGTTTTGTTTTGTTTTGTTTTTGCACTCGACTGCGCCTAGACCCGTCCGGCCCCTAAGGAGCCCAAGGGTAGAGAATTCCGCGGTGCTGCCGGCGCCCGAGACTCCGGGACCAGGTGGCTGCGGACAAACGCCCCGGCTCTGCGCGGTGCGCGAAGCTCGCCGGCACGGCTCGGGCAGGCTGCTCGCCCCGCTCCCAATCCGGGGTCTCCAGGCACGGCCCGGTCAGCTTGCCTTTTGCCTTTTCTTTCTTTCCTCTCTTTGCTTTACGGGGCGACCAGAAGCCCGCCGCCCGCGGGTTTTCTCCAGGATCGCCAGGACAGCGGCATTCGCTCCCCGCGTCCCCTCCTCAAGTCTGGAGACTTGGGAGCCGGTTCAGTAACTCTGAATTCATTTTTAAGTGGCCTGCCTTGTTCCCCTTCCTTTTCACAAGAGATGCACTTTAGCGCGCGGACCAGTAACCTGATCCACGCGTTTACAAATCGGCAGTGAAGGAAAACAACAACCAAAAACGCTGCTAGGAAAGTGCAAAGGTGGGCCGGGTGATGGGGCGTTTGTGGGGGCCCCTGAAGAAGAGGTCCGGAGGGGAGAAGCTCCCCCCGCCCCGGGGAAGCTCTTGGCACAGCCCGGCTGCGCCCCGAGCCTGTAAGACCCTCGAAGCTCGCAGGGAGACGTGGCAGTTCATTGCTTTATCCCCAGCACCTTGCTTTTAACACGGCTCCAGAGTTTCCCCCAGCGCTCCTCTGTTTCTCCCCTATTGCTCGCAGGTGCCTGGCTTTCTTTGCCTGCTTCCCACACTTCGGGCCGCACCCGGAGCAGGACCCCGCATGGCAGGTCCTCAAGTTGAGCACCACACCCAGGGACAGCGATTTCCATTAAGCAAAGATTTTTCTCTCTCTTCCTTTCTCTCTCTCCTCCCTCTCTCTCTTTATTGAACGTCTGAGATAGCTGGGTAGACTGCAATGGAGCAGGCTGAAGTTTCAAGGCTCATATGCCTCCCGCATTAGCTGGGGAGAGAGTCCCTGCACTGTTGCATTGGAGCTAGGTCATGCAGAGACCTGCTGGGAGACCCTGGGTGGGCTTGGGGAGTGCAGTGAACGAAGGGGCCTCGCACACTCTCAGTGTGCACTGGTGGGACACACTCCAAACGGCAGGCAGGAGCGCCCTACTTTCTCCTACGCTCAGGAATGGGGAGCTGAGGAACTGGTGTGGCCCCACAGAGGGTGTCAAGGTGGCGCCCCCGCCCTCCCGTAGCGGCCACGTGTGGCCCTAGCCACCAGCCACACCACGGGGGTTCAGAGTGCAGAGGCCAGCTGTGGCTGGGGTGCTCATTTCTACCCAGTTGAACCGGGCAGCTCGGCTTCCCAGGCCTTTGCCCTGTGTCAGAAGCTGCGGTAAAGGGGCCCAGCAGCTGGAGCCACCCATTGTCCAGTTTGTACCACCAAGCCCTTCTGCAAGAGGCCAACTCGGTTCTTCGGGGCCTTGCAAAAGAGGCACAGAGCTCAGGGCCTCCATTTCGTGGCGCTGGCTTCTACCTCTTTGTCTTGCCTGCTGGGGAGGCCCAGCCAACCTTTGTGGGTAGGAGAAGGAGAGCAGGCCAGGCGGGTGAAGGCTTTAGCATTCAAAATATAGAATGGGAAGGAGCGGAGCCCTAGGGCTCACTCTGGGGCTGTAGTGCTTGAGGGTCATACTCACTGAGAAGTTTGAGAGGGGCAGCATCTGAGGCCAAGGCTGCATTTTGCTGTTTAAGGTGGTGAGGGGTAGAGGGCTCCGTGCTGGGGCTGTGTTATGGAGAAGGAAATTCTTGCCTAATTCCAACACCAGACCTTGCTGGTCCACCTACCAGAGGCCCCAGTTGGAGAGATGGGCTTTTTGGGTTGGAGCCTGGGCAGCTCCAGCCCTGGACCGGTGTTTCCTGGCACCAGACTGCTGGGGGCCCTGGGTTGCCTTCTCTCGGGCTGCAGAAATACAGTCAAGCTTGGCAGGGCCTAGCTGGGTTCGGTTGCTAAGTTGAGCTCAGTTGTCACGTTAATTCTAAAGAAATTAGACCTGGATAAATAGCCTTTGAATTCAAAGAAATAACTGGGTGTTGAGTTACACAGCCATGCTAAGAAACCCCTTCTCAACAGGAGACATTGGTGTAAAAAAAATATATATATCTAGCTGGTCTTTTTCCTCATTCATTGTAAAATATGGTGCCCATATCCTAGAAACTCAGACACCCTTCTCTACACCTCCCTCCCCCACCTGCCAAAGCTCTGGGCCACAAGCAGACTTCGGCTTCTCCTTTCTTAGCCCTTGGCAGTGATGGTATCTTTGCCAGTAGTAGCTGAAAATAACAGGCCAGGAAGAAGATACTGAGATGTTGGTGTTATTTTCTCTAGTGCTAAAACTCCAATGTCCATATTAACACCCTCCCCTCCCAGGCTCCCCAGGTCCAGCTAACTAGTGGGTTCTGTTGATTCCACAGCCAGGAGGAGCCTTGCCGAAGTTTGGGGGCGTTTCCTGCATTTCTCCAGCCCTGGGTCCCCATAACAGGCAGTTAGGAATCTCTAACATGGCACTGGCCCACCAGGGGGCTTCGCAGACTTTTGAGATTGTCCAGTTTGGAGACTATTAACTAACAGGTCTCTGACTGAGGCCCCTGCTCCAGGCATTTTCAAAGCTGGAGCCCAGTAACCAGGGCCACAGACTCATTGAGTGCATTTCCATGTATTGTCATCACCCAGAACTTCCTTCCATAGACTGGGCCCAGGGGCACAGTGCACTCCCATCTTTTCTGCATACCTGTCTTCCCTCCCTCCCTCCCTCCCTCCCTCCCTCCTTCCTTCTTTCCCTCCTTCTTCACTCCCACTCAAGCACAGGACTCCCTAGTACATGCCTGGGGCAGGGCAAGGAGGGGTGAGCTCCACAGTTGAAACGCTTAGATTAAAACAAGATCAGTGCTGGTGTTTGTCTTTTAATTTGTAGGCTAAACCAAGACTGCCCTGCTAGGGGAAGGAGTGGGGGTTAGAATCAGCTGTCATCAAGCCTGGCTCTGGAAAGCAGGACCCCTTGACCACTGGAGGACAAATGTAGCCCCAGAGTAGCAGGGAACAAGCATCAACAGGAAGCGGCAGGCTATTTTTAGGCATAATAAGGAGTTAATATAGCTGCCCAGTGGTCTTCCTAAATGCCTGCAGCATCTTCTGTGTAAGTCGGTGGAAAAACAGCAAAGTCACAGCAAACGCCTCAGGTTACCAGAGCACCGGGCTTGGGACAGCTCCTCAGCAGCTCCGGGGATGGGAAACACCCTCTTGCTATCACAGGAGCTCTTAGATGGCTCCCTTGTTACAACCAAAAAATAAGGTAAAACCACTTTTTTCATTAGAGAGAGAGAGGTTGATTCTGTATCTGATCGCCCTTGTGATGTGCTAGTGGTTTCCATATTCATACCTGCTCAGAGGCGTTTCTTCTCATCTTTATTTTGGAACATTCCAGTAAGTGAGAAGGAAATTTGTTAGGGTTTCGAGCAAAACTCACCCTAGAGGGTCAAAGATCTAAGAGCCCTAGAAGCTAGGATTGTTTTAAAAACCCCATTCTTGCAACTGTGCCCTCTTTTCTTTTGTGTAGTAAAACACACAAATTTCCTGAATGCCTCTGGTGGCCCATGCCACCCTGGGAATGGGATCATTTATTTTTTCTGTAGTTTTCACCAATTTTTGCAGAAAGCAAAAGTGCTTCTACCCCTTTCATTGTTTCAAGCAGGGCCCCTTCCCTATGGAGCTCCAGCCTTGGACTCTCGCTGTCCACAGGGAGAGCTGGTGTCCCTGTGGCTGGCTCCTGTTTGGGTTCCCAGTCTCTGGGAAGCACAGGCCGCAGAAGCAGGGGGCATAGAAGGGAAGGGAGTTACAGAGAGAATATGCCAGTGGGTGGAAAAGAATGAGTGGGACTCTGTTCACGGTGCCCGTTCTTTGCTCTCCTTCTCTTCCTTGGGCCTTTTCACTGGGGACCATTGGCCCACCGTGTTAGCTGCACAATAAATCAACAAAACTGAAGCTGATACGAGTGGCCCTGTTTGCCTGTGGGCCTGCGGTGTGTGTTAAATTCACGGAGTAAAACCTCCAGGGTCTGGGACGAGGGGTAGGGGTGCAGGGGAGACCCCAAAAGGAGCAAGGATGCTGCCCCTTTCTCCTGCTCCCCTCGGCACTCCGTGGCCTGTTTCTCCCTAAACAGACAGTTGCCCACTCTGACAGCTGCGACAGAGAAGCGGGAGGACCCTTTAAAAATCTACCAACGAGCTCGCCTCCCCGGACAAAGCGAGCCCTTTCGTGAACGAGTCTCTGGGGGATGAAGTCTTGGGCCCGGGAGCTAAAAAGCAAAGGCAGCTTATCCGCTGTTAGCCACGCTGTGCCCAACACGCAGGTGGGCTTCCGGGGTTACCCTCGGGCCCCGGTGAAGCCGGGGCCGCGACGCAGGAGCGCGGAGGGCGCGCGGAGGCGAGGGCCGCGGGAACGCCCACGCCCGCAGCTGCCTCCCACGCGACGCGGTCTGCAGGCACCCGGGCCGGGGTAATGGAATTCAGCAGGCCGGGATCCTCCGAGAGCCAGCCACTGTCTTGTACAGATTTGTAGAGAAACCCTCACTGTAATTAAAACCGTACAGTCAGATTAATTCAATGTGTTGCTCGGCAGCGTTCTTAATAGTAAAAATCCGCTTTAAAATTGAATTAGGGTTGAAGAAAATTTCTGCGAGACTCGCCGGATTTGCCAGCTTTCATTGAAGCCAGCCTGGGCTGGACCAGGGAGGTGGCTGCGCCAAATAGTCCCCTCCCCCGCCTCGGGGAAGGGGGCGGCGGGGCTGGGGGCTCCGAGCGACTTGGGGTGCCAGTTTGGGCGCCTGGCCTGGAGGGCGCAGCCCGGGGTTAACCCTTCTGATCCCGGGGGTCCAGGTTAGGCACGGATTTTGTCTGTTTTTTGCTTTGTGACACCCAGGACCCTCCAAATCTTGTCACCCTCTCTGCAAAGTTCACAGCTCAGGAAAGCTGGGGGGGGGGGGGGGGGAGAAGAGAGCCCCGCTGTATCTTGAAGCAATTTCCCACTGTGTGTTCCCGCCTGTGCAGGAGGTGGGAGCCCTCTCTGGCCGCTTGAGTGACAGACAGGAGAAAGTTGTACTTGTCTCAAGCCCCTCCCCCCTTTCTCTTCTTGAAAACCTTCCAAAAATTAACAGTAATATTTCAAGAGCGCTGTCAAAATGTCTCCCAAGCTTTGATTTGGCTGGCTGCCCCCCTCCCCTGCCCACCCCACCCTGCATCCTTGCGTTTGGGGTGGTTGTGAAATAAAAGTTAGTATTATGTCTGCCCCCCCTCCTCCCCCCTTTAACGTTAGACACCCTGGAGCTGAAAACTTGCGCCAAAGTTCCTGCAGGAAGTGGTGGGCCAACGCCAGCCCAGACGCTCTTGCTTGCGAGGCCTCGGGGAATGGTGTGGAGAGCTGGACTGGGCTGGATCTGAGGTCAATGGGATTTCGAGGGGCCCAGAAAGGGTCCCAGCCCCCCCCCTTGCCCACGACTCCGACCCTAGGAGCTGGCCCCTTGATTGCCGAAGGCCCGCGCGCGCGGACGCGCACACGCGCGTGGGCGCGCACTCGAGCACACGCACAACCTGGGGCGCAAATTCCCTAACAAGTTAGTCGCATCACCGGGCCTGGGAAAACAAAAACCGCTGTGGGTCTCTGTTCTTCCAGCAAGATCGCGTAGACGCTTTAACTGCCGCAAATTGTCACTCTGTCCCTTTTTCATTTTCTCGCTCCTTTTTATTTTTAGTACACTTCAAATGCCTACACACTTCCCTGGTAAGGAGAGCGCGGAGCACTGATTGCCTTTGCCTCCAGGGCCCGCTTTGCCAATCACCGAATGGGAGTAGGCAGGGGGAAAGCCAGGCGCTTTACTGGTCTTGCTTGTTGCGGGTGGCGGGCGGTGAAGATCTGTCCCAGCCGCGCCACCCCTTCCTCCTTTATTGGGTCTCAATTATCTGGAAGAAAGGAGATGCGCCCCCGTCCCTCGTGCGCCCCAGCATCCCCCCCCCCCCACCTTGTGCGCCAAGGTTCGCTCCAGCGAATCCCTTAGAGAGTAGTTAGGCTGAGAAAATACCTCAGGGACCCAGCTCTGAAGTCTGTATCAAATAGACAGACGCATCCGGTGCTGCCGCCTACCCTGCCCCCACACAGGGAAAGAGGACCCCTTTTCTCAGAGGGCTACGTGGGGGACGGACGCCCCCAGGATGGTAACGGAGAGCCCACAGGGTCTCCTTCTCCCTCGGTACCAGCTTTGAGATTGAATGGCTGCTGATGGGTATTGCTGTTGTTCTCAGTATTAGCCAGGACTTCTTCAAGGAGAACTTTAAGGTGGTGCGTGGGGGCCCAGCCGTTCTCTGTCACTGCCTCCCAAGGGGCAAGCGCAGCGGCCCGGGATGGCGAGGGAGGCAGGTGTCGGCCCGGCAGCCAGCCGAGGGGGGTATCCGGCGTCCTGCAGATGGATCCGAAACAAATCAGTGCGGGATTAACTTGTCTGTCTGCTGAATTGTCTCCAAGTGCACACGCAGCGCGGGCTGCGCCTGCCGGGGCGGATTCGGGTTACTTGCTGGTCCCGGGCGCGCAGTCTCTCCAGCGGGGCTGGCGGGCCGGCCTGGGACCTGGCGGGCACCGGGGCCCATTGGCTGAGCGTCTTAAAAGACCGCGGCGAGTAAGAACTGCTCCATTCTCTCTCACACACGCACCCTCCTATTTCTTTTTTATGAAAACGTTTACAAGGAACCTAATTTCAGATCGTGGAAGTAAATTTCATGCTAGGATATATTTTACAAAACATGTAATCTTTCGAGGCCGGAAGACGTTTAATTAAAACCATACTTTGACAAGTCGAGTTTCAAAGCGAAGTCACACCAGCGCGCAAGGCTAATTCATATTCAAGATGTAGCCTGTAATTCAAGTTGTTTGAAAACGCCTGCCGGGACAACGCGCTGCTCGCCGGGCTTGCTACCTGCCCACGGGCCGCGAACGGCCGAGTGAGCGCCCCGCGCTGGGGCGCTGCCTCCTGCGGGCTGGACTGACTTGGTTTAGCCGCCCCGTCTAGTGAAACAGCGAGAGGAAAGCTCCCTGGAGCACCTTCCAAGTCCCGTGTTGGCGCCATCAGGGGACCCTGGTCACTCCAGAGGGCCGCAGAGCAGGCATCTCTGGGATGAGAGTTCAGTACCCCGTTTCCTCTTTTTGCCTCCCTTGGCTGATCTGTGCCATAGAAAGGGAATCGCCCCTCCCCCAGGTCTCTCCTCCCCTGATGGCCCCAAACAGGAGAGGTGCATGATTGTCCCCAGCTGATGCAAGGCTCCATCCTGAGTCCTCCATGGAGTCCACCCTGGGCCCATGCTTCTGCCCTGTGGGCTGTGTTTTTGTAGTCAGCGTCTGCAATAATCTTCCCCTTTAACCCCTCTCCCTGCCTCTTCATAATTTGACCAGTTTCAAAGTCAGAAGACGTTAGCCCCACACAGGAAGGAAGACGCTCCCAGGTCGGCTTGGGGGTTTTGTTTTCTTCTTCAAACCAAACACACACAAGCCCAAGGTGCTGATGGCCCTCTGGGTCTGAGGTCAGTGCAATGGTGACACAGAGAGACTTTGCAGGGCCCCCCTGGGCTAGAGCTGAGGGTGCCTGTGAGTGGCGGCTCCAGAGACTGGGTGCTGGGTCACTGTGCTGGGTGCACACCTCTGCATCGCAGCCTGCTGGTCTACTCTCTCAGGGGTGACAATGACTTGTCAGCAAAGTTGGCTTCACGGGTGATCTGACACCTGCTTTAGAAAGAGGCCACAGTGTGGCTCTGAGACTTAAGTCCATTCAACTTTCCCCAGTTGCTCCAGAAGACAAATCTGACTTATCCCAGCCACCCACAAGACAGGAAAAGGGGATTTTGCTTCAGCTGAGATCAGTGCAAATCATTGATTAGGCCCATGTCTCCTTTCAAACACACTATCCTTTCCCTGTTCCTTAAAGCACAAAGGGGAGTCTTAGAAGTACAAGCCTAAAATCCAAAGTGCTCAGAAAGTCTTCGCAACAATATGGCTTTCACATCCTGAAGCCCCAGAGGACTGAAGCAGACGCTCCTGACCGTGCTGGGTCAGTTTAGGAGAAAGGGTAACTGCAGAGACAATCTGAGAAAGCTTGTTCTACAAGGAGACTGCCAGCTGGCATCGCTGAAAATCCAGTAGGTGTCTCCCCCTTTGAAACCACTCATGGCTATTGGAAGCTATGTGCTTCAACAATACGCCAACTTAAATACTTACCAGTCAAATAAATATTGACTTCAGATGCAAAGGTGAAGCCCTCGGGGTCATGTTTTTGTGTCTTGCGTTTTGTCGGGGCTGGGGGTGGAGGTCTGATTCATATTCTCAAAACCAAGGTGGGGGCATGCTGTAACTACAGACCTGCAGACAAGCCTCCCATTATTGGAGCTGAGCACTCTAATGCATGTACCTGCCCAAATGCATTTGAAGCCTATTCCCACGTTGGAGACTTGTGAATTACACAAATGGGAAGAGGGACTGCATATAATAATCCTCACCTGTTTTATTTCAGAGAGAAGAACTAGCAGTTTTCTTAAAGCTGAGGCTGAGTGCTGTTGCCTGGGGCACTGGAGGCTGGTGTGTGGACAGTGGTCCTGGCAGGAGTGTAGGCTGGAAAGGGCATGGGGCTGCAGCCCCCTGCAGCCCCGGTGTGCAGAAGGGGCAGCGCGATGGACATCTCCCGGCTGGCTCACCCCTCCTGTAGCTGCAGAGAATCAACTCCATGTCTCCAGCCTTGGAGCCTGAGGGGCAAGAGAGGCCCAGAGCAGGCAGAGGTTCCTGTCACTTACCTGCCTTTCTATAATTAGCCCCATTGCACAGATGTGGACCTCGCCCTGCAGGCCACTTTGCTGTCTGGGAAAGGAAGGGGGAGTGCAGCTGTTGGTTTCCGTTTCCCTGGCAACCACGGATGGCTGGGAAGGAGGTGAGGAAGGGCTGGGGTTGTGGTTGCTGCCTGCAACCAGGCCTTGCCCGGGAAGATTCTGCTTTTGAGGCCTTGGTCTATCCAAGGGTGCTTTGCTGGCAACAACAAGTAAGGCACAGGGAGTGAGCGTTGGCCAACCCTGAGGCTCCCAGGATTTCTTGACTTCCTGCAGATGCTCTTTAAACAGCCCCCTCTCTTTTGCCTTCTAACTTTTCCTTAAATTCTGAATACTTTAACCGTTGCTTGCAGTAAATGTGTTTGTCGTCCTCCAATGTGTCGATTTCCTACAGAAAGCCCCAGTGGCTAGGTGAGAATCAATACTAAAACACTCTTTTTATTTTTGAAAGTGGGTTTTAAAGGCCTGCCGTGTGTGTGGGGTGGGGGGACCGAGGTGTCGGTGGGAGCCGGCGGCGCAGCGCGCGGGGGATTCCATTGGCGGCCGCGGCGGTGCGGGCTGCGCGCCAGCGGGCTCACGTGTGCGCCTTGTCATGCAAATCCGACGGCTGGGGCATGCGCGCTGCGCCCCTCGGGGGACCCGCGGCGTCTCCGAGTTGGGACCTAGACTTCCAGATGCGCAATAATTAGGTTTCCTCATTAAACAAAGGTTTCCCCGTCATCCCCTCTTCCCACCGTTCTCAGACGCGGGAGCGCCTCACACCCGAGCCGGCGACCCCTCTTCTCCCTCGACCGCCGCCCCTCGACTTGGGACCCCAGCCCCTGCTGTCTCTTAGAGTCCCCGCAGTTCGGGGTCTTATGCGTACCTCTCCACCATCCCTTTTCTTGCAAAGACGGTGAACATCTAATGTTCTCTTTGTTGTAGGTCCCCTCGCTGCCTTCTCCCCTCTACGCGGTGGCCAGGGCCCTACCCGTGCATCCGAGGGAGAGTGCGAGTCAGCTCCGCCGCTAGCCCCCCCCCTCGGCCTCGACCCCCGCCCTGCCCCTCTGCGGCCCTGGGCCTGGCTGGGTTCTACTCAGCAGATAGCCCAAGACCTGGCCGGGCGCCAGGGCCGGTCACCGGCCAGGCCCAGCCGCGGCACCCCCAGGCCTCAGGCCAGCCGCACGTGTGAGGTCTGCGCTGGGCCTCTCAGCGCCCACCTTGCGGCTTTGGGGACGCCTTCGAGGACGTCCTCTGAGCCCCTCTAGGACCCTCTAAGCGGGCGCGAGGGATCCAGCTCCTCAGAGCAGGAGAAGGGTCTTTTCCGGAAAGGGATCTCAGTAGGTGAGAAATCGCCCCCATTATGTTCAAAGTCTCTGCTGGGGAAGCGGTGGCTGGGCTCCGCGTCGTGCGTGACCCGCGAGCTGCGCGCGGCGCCCCACGCGCTCTCCGGCGTTCAGTTGCTCGCCGCTTACCTGCAGGGCGCACGGATTTGTGTTTTGCCTCCAGCAACCTCCTGGCCCCGGATTCCCCCAGATCCCCCCCCTCCCCACATCACCCCCCCCTCCAAGCCAGAAGAAAGCCCAGATCCGGGTTTGAGCCTCTGATAGGACACGAATAATTGTTGCATCATGTAACTTCCTACATCTTGGTTTTAATTTTCGCTGAACCAAAGATCTTTGCAATTTTAAAAGCAGCCCTCGATTTAATAAATGGGAACATTGTGCGGGGACGCGCGCGGCCCCTCCGCCCGTCGGCAGACGTTATTAGCCCTGACAGCACGCCGCTCAGCTTTGCGCGCAGGATTTTGTAAAGGGATGACAGACAGGAAGGCCGGCACTCATGGGCTCCTCGCGCTTTTTTCCCCCCTTTTCTTTCTTTCTTTTTTTTTTTTTTCTTCCTTTCCTTTTTTTTTTTTTATCAGAATGTTCTGTTCGATGCCATTTATCCTTGATGATAGAAAATTGCGCTGTTGCCAGGACGCTGCCGCCGCTGAAATAGAGGGCAGGAGCCACATTTCCATTTCCAGCTTGAAAGCTATTCAAATGAATCTGCAGGGAGGGGGGGATGTAGCGATAAACAAATGGGAGTCAATCGAGTTCTCCTTCCCATTCTGTCTCTGCAATGTGTGGCTCCTCGTTTCGGATGTAAAGATTTTTGTTCATCAGTGTTTAGGAATACCTGGGAGATCGTGTGAGCCAACGCACAATTTATTTTGATGCTCTTAAAGCGACTAACCACATAAACATTTAGCAAGAAGTGTATGTCTAAATATATATAAAGGATAAGAATTATACATACATAGATCTCATGCATACATACTTGTACACAACTCCAAGCTACAACGGAGTCTAACGCTTTCAGCAGCACTTCGATGGAATATACTTTGCCAGCGACGCTGGCTGTTGATGGGGATGCTTTTTAGTAGTTGTGTGTCTATAAGTATTGCTACACGGGATCATTTTTTAAAGTCGTCTCTGTATTTTGTGTGTGGCAGGATGCTCTGTAATTTGATTGTCCTGTACATCTTCATTGACCTAAACACTTCTCTCAACAAAATGAAATAAATAAAAATAGAGCCACCCTCGGTTACCTGTTTCTTTCAAGTGGACTTTCCAGACATAACCTGAAAGTTTGGCTTCTAAATTAGGCAATAGGGGTCAAGGGAGTTAGTGTGTCTCCAAAAGATGTGAAACAAAGAGAGCTGAAGGCTGCATTCCTTTAAGACACCTAAAAAAGATCATGGATTAGAATCAAGGGATAGTGTCTGAAACAGGACATTGGAAAATTGAGAACCCAGAAAACCCATCTCTCTCTCTCCCCTTCTCTCTCCCCCCTTATATGTGCCATATATATATATTCATATCCACACACAAAGATGAATACACACATACATAATGAAACCTTAACAATGTCTTGACGCAGCTATGAAACTTGTAGGGTCCCCACTGGCTTTTAATCATTAAATAACTTTTGATGAATTCAAACTCTCATGTTTGTTTCCAAGTCATAACGTGGTCAGGAACACATCAGTCAGATAAAGGCCTCTGAAATACAGCAAATGGTCGTATTCTCAGATTTCACCTAGTACTTTATACTTAAAAAATCACCCAAGAACATTTTAAAACTTCTCACTTTTCCACACGAGTTGAATCGTGGGTGCGTGACTGTGCTTTTAGCTGCAGGGCTGTTTGCGGGAGATGGACCACCGCTCAGCAGACAGGGCTGCAGACAGAGCGGTGGTCTCAAATTAAAGGGGGGGAGACAGGAGTGGGCGCACGTCGGAGTGGCCAACTGGCCCACTGGAATGTTCCGGGTGACTCCTTCCGGGAAGCCAGGATTCCCGGGTACGGAGTCCGAGCTTGGTAGGTTAATTTCCCTGTTGAGAAATTAGCATCATAATGAGCATTAACACCGTCGGGTGAAGTCCAGTAAAGCCCGGGACGGCCCGAGCGCGTGCAGTTTGCCCGTGTTGGTTGTGCTGAAACAATTGGAGGTGAGCGGAGAGTGCGTAGGTAGCTCAGACCCCCCACCTCCTCCTGCCCCGCTCCCTTCTCCGGCCGCACCAAGCTGCTCCCCCAGCTGAGATAGCGCTCCAGGTGCTTCGGGCCAAGTCGCCCGCCAGGTACGCGCTCGGGGCGGGCAGCGGGAGACCCGCGCCGCGGCGAGGGCACGGGCACGAGCCGGCACGTGGGAGCCCCTTCCCTCCCCTCAGCCCTGGGCCTGGAAGGTGCCTGACTCCCAGCTTCCCCCCAGTCCCCAGCTCCACGTGGGACAGCACCCAGAGGTGGGGCCTCGTGGGGTGCCAAGGCGGGAGTGCGCGCAGGAGGGACCCCGGGCCTCGCGGCTGCTGAGCCTGCGGAGCCCTCGCTATCGGGTCTCTTTTGGCTGTCTTCAGCTCGGGTCGCCTCCTTGGCTCTGAGTGTGGCTGCGGCCGGGGGCGAGCGGGCGAGGGCAGTAGGAGATGCGGATAGGAAACTAACTTCGAGGGCCAAACGTAAGGGACCTGGGACGAAGGAGGGGGACGCTGTTGTCCGGCGGCAGCGCGGGGCGCAGCTGCTTGCGCGGCTCTGGGTGCTGGCACTTCTAATTCGTATGGGCGCGTTTGCGTGGCTGGGCGTGCGGAGTTGTGCGAAAGCTGAGCTTTGGGTGCAATTGTAAAAAGCCGAGAGTGGAGACCTGGGATGGGGGTGGGGGCGTCGCAGGCTGGGAACCGCCACCCCCACCCCGCGAGCCGGCTGCCCCAGGGCGGGCTGATCCCCCCCAAGCTGCGCGGTGACCGCGCCGTGGCGCACAGCACAGGCGAGTTTGGAGGAGGGTGCTTCTCCGGAGGTGTGTACACTCACCATTAAAAATGAAAGCGATTTTTTCCCTCACCTTCTGAGATCCCAGGAATATGGGACTTGCCTTTTTCCTCCACAAAAGAGCAAGCAGTTCTGAAAGGCTTGAGAAATACTCGCCCCTTAGGGGTTCCAGTATCCAGGAATGTCACATGCGGTGGAAATACAAAAGCTCAACATTGTGATATTTTAAAAGATTTCCCCCTCTTTGAAACCCTCCTTGTAAATGCCTGGTTGTAGCGCCGTGAAAGCGCTTTCGTGTGAAAACATGCCGCAGGGATCCCGTGCCTTTTTATGTGTACCAGCTCAGCTGCAGAGCCTTCCCGACGAGGCGAGGGTCATTACGGAGACTATTAATAAGATGCATTCAGGACCGGCCTCATCAGCTAGCTAAAGGCTTTGCACCAGCAAACGAGAGAAGAGAGAGCAACTGTGCTTACAAAGTACTCTCAATTCCACAGTGCCTCCCAATCCAAAGGACCTTCCAGAGTTAGCTAGCCCTGGTGCAGTTAACCAGCCTCCCTCAAACTCCACTTCCCTTGGTTCCAGGGAAACACACGAGTTCCATTCAGTCTCCAGAGCTTTGAGATGTGCAACGCAAACAGTAAAGAAGCGTATTAATCCTGCTTTGATCTGGGAGGGGAGATCATAGCAGAAATCAGGTGGCCACAAAGGTGCTGCTGGGAAGATCCCCCCCCCCTTTTCTTCCTCCTTTCCTCTCTCCCTTCTGCCCTCCTTCTCTCCTTTCTTCCTCCCTTCCCTCCCACCCACCTCCTCTCCCGCCCTCCCTCCCACCCTCCTTTTTCCATCCCTTCCTTCCTTCCCTGTCTCCTCTCTGTCCTTCAAGATATCTCCCTTAGCTTCGGACATTGCTTACCAGTGGACAAACAGGCAAGGGTCAGTACAAACTATGAATACCTTGTGATTTCGAAGTGGGACAATTAAGTTCCTTAGAGGGAGTCATTTTTTGGCTTATCGCTCCAGATACTGGGTTTAATGTACTCAGCATGCCTGCCTGGTTATTTACACAAATACGTTGGACCATGCTCCAAATACATGCCCCAGACACAACCTCCGCAGGAACTTAATTACCTGGAAAAATAACAACAGCAACAAAAAGAAGTTGTATTTCCTTTGCTTTCTTTTACCCAAGTTCTTTAAGCATAGAGCAATGGTGGTTAATCTGCTTAGACAATTTAAGACTTACAGATTAGAAGGCCTATATTGACAATTTCAAAATTCAAGTCTGAGTGCGTTGGCTAAGCAAAGCTTAGAAGATGACAGATGGGATAAAAGAACTGCCAAAAACTAGACTTTTTATTAAAACCAAAAACTGTGATGTTTTTGTGGCTTTGAAAGAAATAATTGTTACAAAGCTCACTCAATCCAAATGTGTCCCTAAACAAACAACCAGAAGGGTATTTTATTTTATGCTACCTGATATTTATACATACAATACAGTATTTCACTCTGCTTGCATGCCACCTCCCATATATATAAATATAGTTAATCAGTATAGTTAATATAGCTGAGCTGCACACTCAACACAAATGATGTGTGCAGAATCATAAGCATTCCTGCTGTCTACACACCCTTCCTCTCAGTTCTTAGGTTCTGTATTGCAAGAAGCTGCCCACGAAACTATGGCTTTCACTTGGCTGGCTTCAGAATTTGTAGAATGGGAGGAACACATGCAGATATCTAAATTTCTTAAAGCCCTATCTGCTTGCAATCATCCCTATTAAAGTTGGTCTTCATTTAACCTCAGTGGGCCATTCTCTGTGACAGCCTAACTCACCCTGACACCATGGCCACCCAAATGCATTTACATGGAGGACAAAGCACAGTCAATGACTTTGCATGGATCCTGTGCTTTTAAAGTGCCTTCAATTCACTGGTTTGGGAACACTGCTTGGGAGGAGGACTGCGATGGGCCGAGGGAGGAAGAGGGCAAAGAGAGAGCCAGTAGAAGAGAGCGCAGGAGTGCGGCATATGGAGGTAGGGAGCTGTCTGTGGCTACAGACTGTGGATTGCGTCCCCATCCGAGGTCTGCTCTCATTTGGTGGCCTTCCTTGTCCTTCCTCCAGGCCTCTAAATCTGCTACCCTGAAACTCAGGTGGTAGAGAATTTGTATTGGAAGCTACCAAACTATTCCTTTACATGAGGTTAGGGGATATTTGTTGCCTACAGATACTGAAAGCATTGTATCAAGTATCCCAAGATTGCTCATTTTGGTGACATTTAGCTAAAAAAGTGTTGTGTTCATATAACCTCACTTGTGCATTGTCTTACTTGTGACTTAACATGGCTCCATGGTTCACTTTATAAGCTGACTTTACACATATTTTGAAGGAAAAAATACTTTCTCTTTGGAAAAGTAACAAACGTCGGTTACTTGTTGTTCCTTAGAGTCAGTAATAAACATTCCATCTTAATTATATTTAGAGTTTCATTAAAAATTGTAATCTTTTCAGTCTGCTCTCTTCCTTTTCCCAGTCTCCCAAAAACCTAGCATGTCGCATGTGTGTAGGGAGAAAGAAAAGACCTCCTTGTCTTTTTAATTAAAGTTTATACAGCTTGTAGAAAGCAGTAATTTTCTAGAAAATCAAATCATTTTAGATCACTATAGTTCCACTCTTCTGTCTTTAACAGAGTTCTAAGCCAATCTTGCCCTTTAGAAACCAGCAATTATAAAGCAAAGATTACTGGAGAAGTATGATGAACTTAAAGTGGTTTGATTTGGAAAGGTAACCCCACCTCTCGGAGAGCGGGTACCAGTGGTGGATCCTGTTTTGCATGCATTGTGTGACAACCCTCTGCTTTCTGTAGGGCACATCAGAGCAACACCTGCCAATCCACATCCCTGCTTGTTGGAAACGGCGACATTGTCACCTTTTCACTCAGAGTTGTGATTCACATGGTGTCACAGGGTCAGTGTTCCTTTGCTCAACAAGGTGTTGAGCCAAAGGATTGAACAAAAAATTAATGCAGAGTAGGAGTCATTTTCTCATGAAAAAAAGTTATGCTTACTTTTAGGAGACTTGCTTAGAATTCTTAGTGGGCCCTCACTGGCTATAGAGAAAATAAGCAGCTCCTTATTGTGGCCTGCTTGGAGAGGCAGTGGAGGCTAGTGGTAAGTGCAGGATTTGCGGTCTGGAACAAGTTATTTTACTTCTCTGAGGCTTACTTTCCTTTCAGTACAATGGAATAATATTACACATAACTTACTTTGTAATGGTTGAATTAAATGAGATAAGTGCTTGTATAGCACTTAGCAAGGTGCCTTGTCAAAAGAAAACATTCAAGGAATACTAACTAATGCTTACTGTTGACATTAATATAGTGCTTAACAAGGCCTTTCAGTTCCTGCTTCTGCATATGCTATCCACTTACTCTGGAAAGCTCTCCCTGCCGCCTTGCCCACCTGGATAATTTCTTACCTCCCCAATTCTCCCCAAGGGACAGTGCCCCTGGGAAATCCCTGATGCTTGAAATTCGGAGGAAAAAAAGGCAAAATGAGAAAGTAGATCAAAGAGAACCAGATAGTACTCACTGCTTATCGCTTCTGTAGCACTTTGCAGGTTTTATTGTAATTACAGCTTTCCTTATCTGTTTTCCTTTCTTAGACTCTAAGTTATAGCAAACACAGTGTGATTAATTATCTTCCTCCGAGCTCACAACTGAGCCTGCTGGATACTAACACCCAACAGGTAAATATTCAGGTTTTCCCTCCTGTTTTGCTTGCATGGGATGGATAGTTCTGCATTTAGTTCTCTGTGCTTACTGTTCCTCAGGGGGCATGAGGAAAGGAACAGATTATTCCCCTAAGGAACTTTATGAAGATATTTGACTGTGAGCTTTATAACGAATTGTTGGTGAGTTGCCTTATGGACAAGTCGAGTTATCTGTCCAAGACTTTGATCATGACATTCAATATAAGGGTTGTGTTTATTCATTGGATGGTGATTTGGATTCTCCGTGAGTGTTAATAGGTTTCAGCTACCACAATGCCCTGTCCAACTGGGCTTCTTAATGAATCCAGCTATGTCACTGGTTTACAGGTCACAGGTGTATGTACATGTAGTTACTCGTGATTGGGGGTATAATAAACATTTCAAAAGACCACGTGTGCTTGTTTCACTGTCACTTTAAGTTTGTCTCTTAGAAATCTAGGGAATCCTCACTGTGCTAAGCTAATCCGAGGGAAAACCAGTAAAAAACTATGCTCTGTAGGAAATATAGAATATTGTAATCTACCTCGCAGAAAATATTTACACAAGTCAGGGAGTAACTCTGTGTCTGAGACCCAAAACTGGGTCTGCTTTAATGAGCAAGGCCAGAATTCTTTGTAATTATTTCATTAATCGTCAGGAACAGTTGATACTCGAGTGTTTGAGAGCTGTTTGTTTTCTTAAGAAATTAATCACCCCCTGCAAAGCTTATTTAATTAGATTCTGTAAACTCTCTTTCTTCTACCAAAGGGAAAGTTAAGCCCATTCCCTATCTTGGCATTATCCAGTGTTCCAAAGGCACAAGGTCAAAATGAACCAGACTTTCCTGGAATAACTTAGTAAATATAGGCGTTAAGCTATAATAATGATTCTTGTTGTTCTGGTCATGTAAACACTAATTAATGTTCATAATTTTTCCCCTAGCCCCTTTGAAAACAAAATAAATAAAGCAATTTAAAAGGACAAAAGAAATTCTACTTCGTTGTGAAAACAATAGAATTTCTATTGATGATGATTCTTTAAGATAAAGATTGAAGTCAATATTTTGATTTGGTTATAGGTCCAGAGACTGGGCCTCGTGGAGAGCTTGGGGACGGTCAGGCAGTGTGTTTTCCTGCACCTGCTGATACACTGCTCAGCTGCCAGTGAGCCAGTGCTGTCCCACATCCAAGGCAGTGCTAACCCCACACTCACACTTTCCCATGAGGCATTGCAGTGGAGTCAGACAAAGGAGATCAAAGAAAGGGAAGGAATTGAAGAGGCAAAGTGTAATTTGCACTGGACATAAAATGCTATGGGATCCTAAGATTAGAAAATGGTGAGTAACCAGTAAGGAAAACAGTAAGGTTTGCCACGCGCCTGTGTCTGTCCATCCGTTTCTGCCACTTTTGTGACGCTTCCTCTTTCTTTATGCTACACAAGGGGCTTTAGTAATTGACTTAGACAACAAAACAGATATTTCGCTCTGCCCACTCTCACTTCAGATTCAAACTATGGAGTCACTCACAGCAGGCTGACCAAGAAACTTCTGCCAATGGAACGAATCATTAACTGATTTTATTATTATTAACACAATGACTGCATATTATTAAAAACAAAACAAAGCAAAACTCTTGGCTTCTTTTTCCTAGGTAGATCATATTGGTCCAGAAACAGTCAACTTTGCCTCTCTCCAAATATCCAAGTCAAATTTCGTGACATCTGTGCCCTACCTGGCCCATCTACTGACCATATTAAAGAGAGACTCAAGTAAGAGTCTAGAGCTTCTCTTGGGCGCTTCTCTCAGTCTGTGTGGTTTTTGAAAGGATAGCGTGAAAACTTTTTATTGTTTCAGATCAGACCTCCCAAGCCTGACTGAATTTTTATGCCCAAGAACCTAAAAAACTCCAAGAAAAACACAGCTCAAACCACCACATTTTGCTTGCTTTCAGGTTCAGGCCCTATAAAACCACCACATTTTGTATGGTTTCCACCCCAAACCATAAGTTGGCCTGCAATCACTCTGGATGCCCTGCTCAGGTCTGATTGAAATGCTTACCAACCTTGACAGCATGTTGGGCGAACCAATCGTGAACTTGGAATGCAGGTGAAACAAGCTGAGTTCTCGGCAGGAGTTTCTTCTTCACTTCAATCCCTTTACCCTACCCCTGCGTTTCATTCTCCTCTGTCAGCCATTGTCACTTGCCGGGATGCACTGCTGTTGCTGGCCTTGCCTTGGATCCTTCCAACTTCTTTCTTTGCCTCAAAACTGACCTCATCTGTGTATCATTTCCCTTAGCTTGTATACTTGGAGGCTAATCAGGTAATCAGCTTTTGCTAGGATGCTAACAAGATTTCAAAATTCTTAGGGAATGCACAGGGTGCTAGATTATGTGGGTTTTTTTGTTTGTTTTTGTGCACAGACAGGATTTCTTGATGGCAATTTAGAACTGGCAGATAAAACACAGCCTTTTTATTAGCTAAATCTAGCAACCCTGTGACCTTTGTATCTTCTAGGAAACCTCACACAGCACGTATTCAAAAACTATTCGTTAAAAAAGAGTGAGGGGCTAGCACTGTGGCATAGCTGGTTAAGCCTTTGCTTATGACAATGGCATCACAGGTGGGTGTCAGTTCAGGTCCCATCTGATCCACTTCCCATCCAGCTCCTTGCTAACGGGAAGGCAGCAGAAGATGGCTCAAGTGTTTGTGCCCCTGCCACCCACATTGGAGACCTTGATGAAGCTCCTGGTTCCTGGCTTTGGCTTCTCTCAGTCCTGGCCGTTGGAGCCATCTGGGGAGTGAACCAGTGGATGGAAGAACTCTCTCTCTCTCTGTCTCTCCATCTTCTCTATAACTTTGACTTTCAAATAAATGAATAGATTAAAAAAAAAGTAAGTGAAAGTAGTAGAGGATATAGATCTTTGAGTCTTTTGATTCTTTTTAAATTATAATTCATAGGGAATAAGCTCACCCTGTAGACGTGGACATATTTCATATAATCTCAGACCTCTGAGTTTTGTTTTTGTTAGGGGTTGGGGTATGAATTTTTCTTTTTTAAAAAGATTATTGATTTATCTGAAAGGCAGACAGGCAAAGAGGAAGCTCCTATCTGCTGGTTCACTTCCCAAAAGCCCACAATGGCCAGGGCTGAGCCCAGAACCAGGAATTCAATTCTGATCTCTCAACCACTGGAGTCATCACTGCTGCTTCCAAGGTCTTCAGGACGCTGAAGTCGGGAGCCCCAGGCTGAGGCCGGTGTCCAACCCAAGCACTCAGAAATGAGAAGCAGCATCTGCACCGCCGGGCCCAGTGCAGGCCCCGGAAAGTCCTTGCCTTTCTTCATTGTGTGTTTCCTGCTGCCCATTGTCCTTCTTTGGATTGGGCTACAGGATAGAAAGAGGCAAGGGAGGAAAGGCTGGCTGTCATCTGTGGTTCACTACGGGAAGAGCCAGCCTGACCGTTGGCTTAGGGAATGAGGAAGCTGTCATTCTTTCCCCACAAGGAGGGGGAGCTCCCTTGACACCTACAAACGGGAGACTCCTTGGCTCGCATGGGTGCTGGGAGGGGAAGTAATAGTAGCAGCTTGAACTGAATGGGAGCTTTCATAAATAGTTCAGATGCCCCCAATTCATCATCATGGGGATTCATGCAGTCTCTGTGCAAGGAGAAACTGTCGCAACCTGTTTATTTTATAGTTATGTGAAATGATCCATCACGGTTACTGCTGTAGCTACTTTACAATTGCGACTTCCCTTACTTTAAAAACTTACCTTCAGTGTAAAGGCAATGTTGACTTTGTCTTCATTCATTGCGTCCGTTACTTCCTTCAGGAAGTTCTCAGAACTTTCTCAGAACTGACTAATCTTTGGCATGGAGCAGTCAATATCGCTGAGAGAAATGAGACTTGCGGGGTCCAGTGCGTGCTCCTTGGGGACCTCCTGAACACATCCTGTGTTAGCATGTGGCCTGTTGATTTGGAGCCGTGACTGAAGTTCGTGGGAGATACGTGTTCATGTGTTTGCTATGCTCCAAAAGCAAGGGAGATACTGCAGCCTTGAGACAGACGGCTCAGAATGCACGCAGCCACCCACGCTCCCGTAAGTGCTGTTTGCTAAGTGAGTTATCTCTGCCACTTGTTTATCTGATTTCTAGAATCTACTTCTAGCCTCAGGCACACTGACGGAGGAAAGCTATGTGTCCCCTTGCTTCTGAATTCTGTTTCTTTGACAAAGCCTTCCTCCAGGAAGAACACTTTGGAAAATATAGTTTTGGTTTTTTACATATAAGGGTTAGAAATGTGGGTCTGGGAGTCAGCCCTTTCTGCAGTGGAGTTCTGGATCTGTCTCTTTAATATCTAGAATCGGGTTATTTTACTCTTGGAAACTACAGTTTCCTAGAGCTTGAAGGACAGATAATTATAGTGACTATTGCAAGGAGTTAACATGAAGCGACTTGTTGGGTGGAGGGTCTAGCCCATACATAGCAAGTGTGCAGCAAGTGACAGTCATTATTGACTGTCCTCGTCAAAGTCTGGAGCGGAGCATTTTCCCTTTAGACAGAATCTCAGTGTCTAACGAACACACCTCTGTGGCCTGGATCCTGCGTGTGGGCCTTGATAGGAAGCGTGGAAGCAATGTCCCTGGACCTGGCCGGCCACATTCCTGGGCCCTCCCCTGAATGTCCAACTTCTGGTTTAACTGGAATTTGGGAGTCATGGTTAGGACACTGTGGCACCTTCTAACATGGTCAGGGTTGCAGCCCAGTGGAAGGTAGGGGAAGGCTGTCTAATGCTAACTCAGGGTGCCTCCAACCCTCCCAGCTGTCTCCCTTGCCCGGCCTTGTGGGAGCTGTTCTGGGGCAGTGTTTTCCCTGCACTCTGACGACTGAGCCCACGGCCTGGGGCTCGGCTGTGTTTCTGGCCCTCCCTCTGCTGAATGTCCAGTGCTCTTCTGGCTCAACCAGAAGTTCAGGTGCGAGGTGCCTAGTGGTGCGTTGTTGGCCTGGGACAGTGGGTGGGGTGCGGTGGAAAACGCTTGAGCAATGACTAGAGGCCCTGAGGAAGTTTTGCTTTTGTCAGTGGAATTTTACTTCGTGGCGTTTGTGCCTTCCACCTGCTGTGAGCTCTCAGTGGATCCCGCTCTGCTGGGAGCCTAAAGAAGAGGCTAGGGGAACAGGAAAGAACTAGAGGTCGCTTCCTCCTCCACCCTTCTCTCTGCCCCTGGCATCTTTTCCCATTTAGTCTTTCTAGAATTTCTGCCCATTTTTGTCCATCAGAGAAAAAGGAGCTGAGATTAAAATGCTTAAGGGCTTTAAAATTCTTGCTTTCTTCTTTTTTGCTCACCCATCTAACCCCAACTTCTAGGCTACTTGCTATTTCTTTCTTTTCTCTCTTTTCTTTTCTTTCTTTCTGTTCATTTATTTATTTGAAAGGCAGAGTTACAGAGAGCCAGAGGCAGAGAAAGGTCTTCTGTCTGCTGGTTCACTCTCCAGATGGCCATAACAGCTGGAGCTAGGCCAATCTGAAACCAGGAGCCAAGAGCTTCTTCTAAGTCTCCCACATGGGTGCAGGGGCCCAACAACTTGGGCTATCTTCTACTGCTTTCCCAGACCATAGCAGAGAGCTGGGTTGGAAGTGGAGCAATCGGGACTTGAACTGGCGCCCATATAGGATGCTGGCTCTGCAGGTGGTGGCTTTACCCACTATGCCGCAGCAATGGCGTATTCTTTCTTAGAGCACAGGAAAGAGATTTTTAACTAGTACAAAAAACATGGAAAAAAGAATGTTGGAGTAAAATAAAACTAGGGAAACCAGGCTGGTTCAGTAAGGGAGGTGGAAAGGAAGAGGGAGGGGGGTTAGGCCCTAAACCCCAAGCTGACAGGAAACTGTCTCAGGTTAATACAGATGGACAAGACTTCTGGTATTACTTCAACTTCAGAAAAGGATTTGCTGAAACTTGATAGAAATGGAAAGAAATATTGGGGGAGGGGAGAGTGATAGACAAAAATCCCAGAAGATTAAAGATGATCTTGAACAACTCAAAATGTTGAGGACATCTGGCCACACGCCTGCAAATGATCTATTCAGACAGACCAGAAGGGTTGGAATTAGTTCTCAATTTTGGTAATAATCATCGGTATCCTAGTGATGGGGTGACTGGAAATTTTAGGTCAACTTATGTGTGTATGATAGTTATATTTAATGTATACAGCAAAAACTGTACCGTTGGCTTGCTATAATTTTGTCATTTGGCATTAATATGGCTCACATTTAACTTGTTAAATTTTTAACCTATTTGAAATAACCACTAATTCTAGATAAATCAGTCCCAAATAAAATGATTTCTATACATATGGAAGCTATAGATTAAGGAGGAGACTTCTAAAATGTAAAAAAAAAACCAACTAACTTAAGTCATAGCTGTTAAGAAGAACAAATATTGGTCTTCTCACTTTCTAGATGTTATTACAATGGTAAAAGACTTTGCTTTCAAAGAGCCTCAGGTGTCTCATACCTGTGGAGTAGGACAGCCATGGCCAGGGCGTGGCCCCAGTCATCTGGTGTCTCCAGGCCTTGTGAAGGGTCAGGTGCCTGGATGCACCAGTGTTTCTCGAGTCAAACTGAACTTTGGTGGGAAATAGTAAAGGAGAAATTCTGAGAAAAAGCTATTTGTTGGTTTGCTCATTCTAGTATCCTTTTTGCTTTGTTGTCATCTGATTCAAACCCTGTTCGGATTTTTCTCACCCACAATATCGCAGTCGCAAATGTTCCTTGACTCCGGTGAGTTGTTGCTGGCTGTCAGGCTCTTCTCTATCCGGAGCGCCCAGCGCTCCTTACAGGTGATATCACTTAGTGCACACACAACCCAGTCATGGGGGTATCCTGGCTGTGCTCGTGGAGTCTTGCCTATTTCCAGGGCTCAGTGCATCAGCAACAATAGGAGAAACAGCTGTGAGAGTAATCCAAGGACCAATTTGTTGTAATAAAGCAAAACAGGGCTTTGCCATATGGGAGATATATCTAAGATGGGTTTAGTAGTTGTAGGATGATTTTTCTTGTAGCCCAAGGGCTTTCTGGAGGGAATCTGAAATCTTTTCACTATGCCCACATCATTGCCAGATGTGGATAGAGAGAAAGAGACCTACTCCTCTGTGTGTGTGTGTGCGTGCGTGCAAACGTATGCGCCTGAGGAGAAGTGCTGAATTCTGGCTCGTATTCCTAGCTGATCTCACATTTATTTTCGGATGCAAAGATTTCTTTATGAACCTTCTAAATATGCAGCAGGACTCTCCCTCCTCCCAAGTCAGCTGAATAAATGAATTTATATTTGTCAGTGTGTAAAACCAGAGGCAAGCAAATAATGTTAAAACATGGCTATTTCATAACGGAGCTTGTGAGTCTCGTGCTGTAATAATAGAATAAGATGAAGTGCTCTGTGAAAACTTAAAAATTCATAATGATTAGTGACCCTATTAATCAGAATTTTTCACGTGACCAGCTCAGGGATCTGCTGTCTTAAGCTGTCATGTGGCTGCAATCATACCTTTTTACCTGCCATCAGAGGTGACTGTCGGCAACCAGCATATGGTCTCTGCAGTCTAACAGCTTCAGTTCCCCAGGGCTCCATCCTGAGTCCAGGGCGATTTGTATGGTACACTAATGATCTGCTGATTGTCTGCACAAAAGCGAAATCATACACTGTTCAGGCAACACAGTGATTCTACACAAAAGCAAAGAACTGTCTGGTGTCAAAATAATACCATACTCTAACCTTGATAAAGGTTTTTTAACCGACTGCAAGGTACTGTTTGGTACTAAAGTGTGTGGCAGAAATAATGTTTAGTCAGGGAACTAACAAGTTAGCAGCAGGTAAATTTCAGGAGTGTGTGTTGTGTGTGTATGTGTGTGTGTGTGTAAAGATAACTGTTTCAATAGCTTTTCCTAGAAGTTCAATTTTTTATTCTGAATTCTGAAGAGTATAGAAACTATCCAAATAACCTTATTTTAGTTGAATATTGATTATATTGGTGACTATTACTATACATTTTCAATAAGCTGTCATCAGAGGGTTTGTTTAATAGGTTTTTGAAAATGTGTGGTGAACAATATATGGATGTATCTACTTACTGATCTATGGATCAGTCTCCATGATTTGCTTCAGAAAGCAGGTTTGGGGTTGGGGATGAAACCATTTTAGTAATCTCTGTGGGTGTGGCTGCCCTATGATACCTCCCTTCTGAGCCTAAGAACACAGAAGAGAACCTGGATTGGCACTGGAAAACCATTGTTAAGTCCTATCCTGCCCCTCTTTTGCCATCCTCAGGCCCTGCAGTCTCTTCTGTGTGTGTGTGTGTGTGTGTGTGTCCATGGCTGATTTTCCCCTAGGAGACTTGTCACAGAATCATTTCTAGAATACCTGAGACTGTGACCTGGATTCCAAAGCTTTATTCCAAGACCTGCCTTGTTCGCTTGCTCACTTGTTCAGTTCTTTATTCTTTCATTCATTCAGGGACTATTTTAAGTCCAGCACTGTGGTAGGCACTGGGATGCTGATGTTGAACAAAATTCTTTCTCTTCTCTCAAGGCCTTCGTAGTCTGGGAGCAAGTCATTGGTCAACTGGCGATTACCAAATGCTTAACAGATGGGTCAAGGATTCTTTGTCAGATCAACCCTGAAAATATTTAAAGAACATATGAACTGTACCATGTTGGCAAAATGAAGATTCTGCCAACAGACTGAGCTGGTGATGAAGGGGAAAAAATGAGTATTTTCTCTGTAATTGCTCATAGCTCTGAGCAGAGCAGCCAAATAGAGCCTATGTTCCATAAATTATGGTAAATTTTTTGAGATGTCTGAGAATCTTAAGGTATATATGTATGTCTGAAAGTCTTCGGATATGTATTTTATATATATCAAACCTACCAAAATCAAATTATTAATGTATAAATCTTCAGACTAAAAATGAATAATGAGATTAAATCAGTAATAAAAAGCCTCCCAACAAAGAAAAGCCCAAAACCTGATGGCTTCACTGATGAATCCTACCAAAGCTTTTAAGCAGAACTAATACCAGTGTTTCTTAAATTATTCAGAAAATTAAAAATGAGAGAACTCTTCCAAACTCATTCTACAAGGCTAGCATTACCTTGATACCAAAACCAGACAAAGACACAGAAACAACTACAAAACTATAGAATAATAACCTTGATGGACATAGATCTAAAAATTCTCAAGATAGCACTATCAAACCAAATCCAAAAGCATATAACAATGATCACTATAACCAAGTGGGATTTATCCCAGGAATGCAAGTTTGCAATGTATACATATCAATAAACATAATACATCACATCAACAGGATGACGGATAAAAACCATACAATCATCTCAATAGATGCAGAAATAGCATTTGAACCATCCATTTGTGATAAAATCTTGTGAACAAGCTAGGAATAAAAGGAATGTATTTCAACACAATAAAGGTGGTATGCCACAAACCCATAGCCAACATCATACTGAGTAGGAAAAAATTGAAGTATTTTCTTGTAAGATCTGGAACTTCATAAACATGTTCATACCTCTGTTCTTAGTTAATTTAGTGCTGGAAATTTTAGCCATAGAAATTAGGTCAGAGAAAGAAAAAAAAAAGGCCTATAAAAAGGAAGCCAAATTATATTTGTTTGTAGATGATATGATCCTATACATAGAAAAAATTAAAGATAGCATTAAAAGATTATAGAACAAATAAATTCAGTAAAGTTGTGGGATAAAAAAATAAACATTCAAAAATCAGTAGCAGCCTTATACACCAACAACAAACTCATTGAGCAAAAAAAATCATAAAAGCAGTCTTGTTTACAATAGCAACCAAAAAATAAAATAAAATATCTAGGAAAAAGGTTAAGCAAGGATGTGAGAGACCTTGCAAATGAAGGTCTGGGGGCCGGCGCTGTGGCGCAGCGGGTTAACGCCCTGGCCTGCAGTGCCCAGATCCCATATAGGTGCCGATTTGAGTCCCAGCTGCTCCACTTCTGATCCAGCTCTCTGCTATGGCCTGGGAAAACAGTAGAAGATGGCCCAAGTCCTTGGGCCCCTGCACCCACATGGAAGACCTGGAAGTCCTGACTCCTGGCTTCAGATCAGCTCTGGCCATTGCAGCCATTTGGGGAGTGAACCAGAGGATGGAAGCCTTCTCTCTCTCTTTCTCTCTGGCTCTACCTCTCTCTGCAACTCTGTCTTTCAAATAAATAAAACAATCTTTAAAAAAAAAAGAAAGAAAATGAAGGTCTGATGAAAGACGTTGAAGACAAAAAATATAAAGATCCCCAATCTTCATGGATTGGAAGAATTGATATTGTTAAAATATCCATGTTTCTTAATGTTATTTACAGATTCAATGTGATCCTCATCAAAATACCAATAAAATTCTTCACAGAACTGGAAAAAAAGAAGCCAAAGATCCACATGGAAACTCAAAGGACCTGGATAGCCAAAAAATGTTTTTAATGATTGATTGATTGATTTGAAAGGCAGAGCAAGGAGCGGGGAGAGATTTCCATCCACTGGCTCACTCTCCAAATCACTGCAATAGCCAGGTCTAGACCAGGCTGAAGCCATGAGCCAGGAACTCCCAACCTAGCCTCCTACATTAGTAACCAATGACAGTCTCACTCCATCACATTTGTTCATACATTCAAGCCCTGTGATATGTGAGGTGTGTGCTAGGTGTGATGAACTCAAGGGTGAGCCAGATAGAAAGCGGACTTTACCTCTTGGTAGAGGCAGTATGGGGACCTCAGGACAGGTAGAAAGGATTGTAACCAAGTGTGTTAGGTTTGGTGAGCTAGGTGAAGTACTGTGGGGGTGAGAGGGGAGGGGAAGGGTGCTTCAGGCATAAAGGACCATGTATGTGAAGGCCTGGAGTTGAGAAGGAACACAGTGCATTCTGGGACTTAGATCTATTCCAAGTCACTAAATCATGCCCCACATTGAGAGGAGCTTGAGATGAGACCAGGGAGGTGGCAGGGCTAGGTCCCTAAGGGCCTTTGCAGGAATGCTAAGCAGTTTGGACTCCATCCGAGATGAAAGGGAATGTATGGAAGGGATTCAAGTAGGGCAGCACTGTGATGGAATTTGCATTTTGGAAAGATTTCCCAGGCTACACACTGGGTGAGGAGTTGGGGAGGGTGAGAGAGGTGCAAGCCAGCAGGCTTCTGCAGTGACCCAGGTGGAACAGGGCCCTCAGTCCAACAGTGTGATGCGGTGAGAACAGCTTTAGCCTCCAGTAGCACTTGGCTCTAAAACTGTGTATAGATTTGACATTTCCTGGGAATTGATTTTATGTCAGTTCCAGGTATTTTTCTTTCCTTAAATTTTTCTTTCTTTATTTGACAGAGAAACACAGAGAGATCTCTTATCTGCTGGTTCACTCCCCGGATGCCTGCAACAGCTGGGGCTGAGCCAGACCAAAGCTAGGAGCCTCCCAAGTTGGTGGCAAGGACCCAGGTACCTGAGCCTTTACCTGCTGTCCTCAGAGTTTGCGTTAGCAGGAAGCCGGAAGTTGGAGAAAAGTCAGGACTCAAACCCAAGCATGCTGATTTGGGATAGAGGCATCCAAGGTGGCATCTTCATCACTATGGCAGAGGCCCACCTTTCTACAATTTTGTTTGGTAAATGGACCATCTTTATCCATTATGGAATTTTAATAGAATACTGTAGGTGAGAAGTTGGGCATTGTATAACACACTTGTAAGTGGTAGGCCCTTCCTGTTGCTGTCAATGACACTCCTTCCTCTTGCCTCCCTGTTTTCTTCTCCTTTGATGTACAAGTTGATGTTTTCCTTAAGAAACACACTACTTATTTGAGAGACAGAGAAACAACTCCCATCTGCTGATTTACTCCCCCAAATATTCACAGTGGCCAGGGCTGGGCAGTGCGAAGTCTGGAGCTTAGAATTCAATCCAGGTCTCCCATGTCAGTGACAGGGCCTTCTTCCAGTGGGGAATGTCTGGCCTACGGGTCCCACAAGGCCTGTGAAATCATCTGGTCTTGTCTTGCCAAGGCAACTGTAGGTGGGACTTGAAAATCAATAAATCTGTAATTTTTAAGTTGATAATTTTGTATGGCCCATGAATGATGTTATAAATATCCAAATGGTCCTTGGTGGAAAAAAAGTTTTCCACCCTACAAGCTGGAATCAGGAGCTGCAATTGGGCACTTGTGGGGAGCAACCCAGACTGGACTGAGTTACTGGAATTAAGACTTATTCTATGCATCTGCTCTCCCACAATATGGCGCTGGGAGAGGAGAAAACAGCTTCTACGCAGCTGCCTCTTGCCAACTTGAGTGCTGACCTCCAGGAGCTGATCCTGCTCCTGATTGGAGGAGAGCAGCGTACTTGGCGTGTGGGTAGCAGAGTTGGGATTGGCGGAAGAGGACTATAAAGGAGGAGAGAGACAACATGCACCAGGAACATCTAAGGGGAACATCTATCTGAATAACACCTGTGCAGCCCCCGAGAGAGCCGGCCGGCGGTGTGCCGCTCCCCTGAGGAAGTGGGGAATGTGGCAGGGGGAACCGCCCTTCCACGGAGGTGGAAGGGATGGTAGCCAACCCGGGAAGAACCAGCAGCAAACCTGGGGAGGGCCGAGCAGACAAAAGAACAGTGCAGGGTCCTGTGTCGTTCCTCCGCGAAGAGGGGGAGCGACATAATGGTGCCGTGACTCGGATATGAAGCCTAGGCAGGGTCTAGTGTCGCTCCTCCACGAAGACGGGGAGCGACAGGCACTGAACACAGGTACTCCAGTGTGCGGAGTGGGCATCTTAACCAATGTCTTAACTGTTTTGCCAAATAGTCACCTGAAACTTTTAAAGATTTATTTGTTTAATATTTATTTGAAAGGCAGAGTGACAGTGACAGAGAGGGAGAGGGAGCAGGGAGTATAGCTCTTCCATCTACTGGTTCACTCCCCAGATGGGTCCAATAGCCCTAGCTGGGCCAAGCTGATACCAGCAGCCAGGAATTCCATCTTGGCCTTCCATAGGGTCACATGGACAGAAGTACATGGGCCAGTCTGTTGCCTTCCCAGGTGCATTAGCAGGGAGCTGGATTGGAAGCAAAGCAGAATTTGAACTGCATTCCAATATGGGATGCTGATATTGCTAGCTTCTACCCCACAATGCCCCGTGATGCTTTTAATTAGGATATTATGTTATTGGTGCAGATGGTCCTTTTAATCTCAAGGCCACAAGGATGGCAAAGACTCCTCTTTTCTTCAGTCTTCTTGCCTACTGCTGTTTTCCCAGAACGCCTTGGGCCATCACGAGGTCACCTCTGACAAGGTCAGTTCTTGGAACACTTTATTCCGATGTGGGTGATGTTATGACCACGGACAACCTTGCACGGCAGAGACGAGCGTCTGCTCTGTTTGGAACATTCTGGTAGCTGCCTTCTTGTCCTCACGCCCTCGGAATGCAGTTCCCTGTTGTCTTTGGCTCCCCTCAGGGCCACTTCTTAAGCACTTGTGGAGAGAGAACTTTGCATTTTTTTATAGACCAGACCTTAGTTTTACTCTGAGCATATTCCAGAATCCCGTCATATGTTCCTTTCTGACATCTGAGGCTCATCTCTTCCCAGTGGTCTCCAGTCGCTCAAATCCTTTCCCACATTCCCGCCTCTTCTCTTCTTCCCCCTATAAATCCTCTGGCTGCGGTGTCTGTTAAAGCAGTCTCTGTGGTGCCGTCACATCTTTCCAGAATGCTGTCCCTGCTCCCTCGGTTGCCGAGCCTGGACCTGAGGGGTCTCCACTCTCCTTTTTTGTCTGCGGGTTTCGCCCCTGCCGGCCTGCCATGTCGCCTTTCTGAATACCTGACCTCCGTGTGTGTGTGTGTGTGTGTGTGTGTGTGTGTGTGTGTTTTCTTTCCCTCGTCCACTTTCACTTTCCTGGGCTGTTTTAAAGCTGCCTCCTCTCAAGCCAGAACATTTCCCTTCCTTTTTTCTATGCCAAGCCCCGCCTCCAATAAGCTGTATCCCAAAACCCCTGTTTCTCCCCCAGATCTCTTCCTCACGTTTCCCAGGTTTCCCAGGGGCTTCCTCTTCAGGGTCACAGGCTTTTGTTTTGAATGAAGTGATGCTGCCGCTGTGTAATTAATGGAGGGTGCATACCTGCCCTTTTGATATAAGCAAGTCCGTCATGAGTTCAGGGAGAGCGTGGCTGGTGGTGACGTAAGTTCATTCCCGCTACCTGGATTCAGGGCGGCAGCTGCGGGCACAGCACAGCTTCTGTCCTTCACCCTCAGCGATGTTGCTCTCCCTTTTTAGACACAACAAAACAACCAGGCTTCTGCCTCTCCCTGGCTGGAGAGTTGAACTTCCTTAGGTGCGTGTCAGGAGTCTTCTACCCTGGCCTTTCCACACTGTTGCGCAATCAGCCTGTTGTCGTCCACTGCACAGCCTAAATCCCTACCACACAGACCTGCTCGAGCAGGACTTTCTGGAGGTCAAGAAGGCCAAGACCAGGCTGCAGGTTGGGTTTTTTTTTTTTTTTTTTTTTTTTTGGTCATCTTTTAAAAGCCAAAAGATTTCATTTAAAAATGTGTTTATCTCAAGACTGGCGCTGTGGCACAGAAGGCTAAGCCTCTGTCTGCAGCATCCCATATGGGCGCCGGTTTGTGTCCTGGCTGCTCCACTTCCAATCCAGCTCTCTAATGGCCTGGGAAAGCAGTAGAAGATGGCCCAACTGCTTGGGCCCCTGCACTCACGTGGGAGACCTGGAGGAAGCTCCTGGCTTCAGATCAGCTCAGTTCCGGCTGTTGCTGTCATTTGGGGAGTGAACCAGCAGATGGAAGACTTCTATCTCTCTGTCTCTCCCTCTCTCTGTCTGTAACTTTACCTTCAAATAAATAAATACTTTTTTTTTTTAAATTCATTTATCTCAGAAACTATGGCAACACTGCACCACATGCCTACCTGGCACTGCAGGGTCGCAGCTGAATGATGGCTGTCCCTTTAGACAAAGCAGACTCTCCCTTTAATTGACCAGTTTATGTCCTTTGTCATCTGTCACCACTCTTGTGCTTTAACTGCTGGTGTGAAGAGGAAATCCTATCACAGATCCAAATGAATAAATGATGGGCAGACATTGTCTTGTGTTCCGAGATCTGTGTAGGGTCCTCCTCGTGCTTCCATTATTTTGTTATTGAAAGACAGAGTTCCAAGCCGGCGCCTCGGCTCACTAGGCTAATCCTCCGCCTTGCGGCGCCAGCACACCGGGTTCTAGTCCCGGTCAGGGCACAGGATTCTGTCCAGGTTGCCCCTCTCCCAGGCCAGCTCTCTGCTGTGGCCAGGGAGTGCAGTGGAGGATGGCCCAAGTACTTGGGCCCTGCACCCCATGGGAGACCAGGAGAAGCACCTGGCTCCTGCCTTCGGATCAGCGCGGTGCACCGGCCGCAGCACGCCAGCTGTGGCGGCCACTGGAGGGTGAACCAACGGCAAAGGAAGACCTTTCTCTCTGTCTCTCTCTCTCACTGTCCACTCTGCCTGTCAAAAAATAAAAAAATAAATAAATAAATTAAAAAAAAAAAAGAAAGAAAGACAGAGTTCCAAAGAGAAGTAGAGACAGAGAGAGGTCTTCTATCTGCTGGTTCACTCCCCAAATGACCACAATGGCTGGAGCTGTGCCAATCCGAAGCCAGGAGCCAGGAGTTTCTTCTGGGTCTCCCACGTGGGAGGAGGGGGCCGAGCACTTGGGCCATCTTCCTCTGCTTTCCCAGGTGCATTAGCAGGGAGTTGGGTTAGAAGCAGAGCAGCCAGGACTGGAAGGGTAGCCCATGTGGGATACCAGCCCTGCAGGCCAGGGCTTTAACCCTCTGTGCCGTGGAGTCGGCCCTCCCCTTTAGGAATCTGAGTTGGGATCTCTGACTCAGTGGCTTAGCACTAAGGGGCTGTGCTCAAACCCTGGCTCCATCACTGGTGGTCTTTAAATTGCAGATGTGGACATGACAGGTGTTCTGTGAAGTTTATATGAGCTAATCTATGCAGGGAATTTAGCAGAGGAATTAGAACATGGAAGGTGTAAGATAAAATCTTAGCTATGTTGTTATCTCAGTTATGATTATTGCATTCATCCCAAATCTAATGTGGAAGTGTTAGAACTAGGAGGGACATCATTTAGGGCAGAGGATCATTTGATCCCTATTAAACCCTAGCTCTTAGTTTTGCCACTTACTTGCTGTGGGCTTGACCCAATCATTTTCACCTCACTGTGCCTTTATTTTAACAGCTTTAAGAGGTTAGTTGTAGGGACAGGTGTACGGTGCAAAGGATTAAGCTGTCACTTGGAAGGCCTGTATCCCATATTGGAGTGCCAGTTTGAATCCCAGCTGCTCCACTTCTAGTCCAGATCCCTCTAATGCACCTAGGAAGGAAAAGATTATGGCTCAAGTACTTAAGTCCTTGCCACCCATATGGGAGACCTAGATGGATTCCTGGCTCCTGGCTTCTGGCTGGCCCAGACCTGATTGTTGGAGCCATTAGTGGAGTGAACCAGAATATGGAATCTCTCTTTGTCTGCTTTTCAAATAAATAAATAATATTTCTAAAAAGATGTTAGCATCTTTTTGTTATTATAAAAATAATGGGGGCTGGTGCTGTGATGTAGCAGGTTAAGCACCCACCTTTGGCATAGGCATACCACATGGGTACTGGTTTACTCCCAGCTGCTCCACTTTTTCCCCCCCGCCCAAAGAAACCTTTTATTTAAGGAATACAAATTTCTTAAGTACAACTTTAGGAATATAGTTATTTTTCCCACCATACCCACCCTCCCAGCCACACTCCCACCTCTCCTCCTCCTCCCTCTCCCATTCCCAGTCCCATTCTCCATTAAGATTCATTTTCAATTCACTTTAAACACAGAAGACCAACTCTATACTACGTAAATTTGCACACAAATACACACAAAAACAATCTGTTTGAGAACTAGTTTTACAGTTAACTCACAGTACAACTCGTTGAGGACAGAGGTCCTGCATGGGAAGTAAGTGCACAATGACTCCTGTTGTTAATTTAACAGTTAACACTCTTACGTATGACATCAGTGACCACCCGAGGCTCTTGACATGAGCTGCTCCACTTCTGACCCAGCTCCTTGCTGATGGCCTGCGAAAGCAGAAGATGGCCCAAGTGCTTGGGCCCCTACACCCGAATGGGAAACCCAGAAGAGGCTCCTGGCTCCTGGCTTTGGATCTGCCCAGCTCCAGCCGTTGTGGCCATTTGGGGATTGAACCAGTGGATGGAAGACCTTTCTGTCTCTCCTTCTCTCTGTCTGTAACTCTGCCTCTCAAATAAATAAGTGAATCTTTAAAAAAAATAATATTATGGTTTTATAACAACAGTGCCCACATCTTTGGTTATGACATGTTATCTAGGAAAACAATGTGTAATGGTGTGTTCCACACAATCAGTGCACAATAGCTGGCAGCTTTATTGTCATTGGCTGCCCTGCCTCTTGCCTGGGGAACACAGGCAGCCAGGTGAGCCACCTGCATGTGATATGTGGTACCCATACATCTCCATGGGTTTTCAAATATGAGATGGAATTCACATACCATAAAATTCCCCCTCTTGCAGTGTACAGCATTGTGGTTTTTAGTATAGTCACAAAGTTGAGCAATCATTGCAATGAGCTAATTCCAGAATGTTCTCATCATCTCCAAAAAGAAACCCTATCCCAGCAGCAGTCACCCTTCATTCCACCTTCCCTCAGCCTTTAGCAACCACTAATCTGCTTTCTATCTGAATGGATTTTCCTATTCTAGACATTTCATATAGATGGAATCATACAAAATATGACTATACATGGGCTTTTGCCTGTGTGCTTTCCTGAAGAATAAAGTCACCTATTTCTACTGGAAAAGGAAGGAGGCCTGAAGTAGGAAGTATCCAGTGGAAGAGAGCGTTGGCTAAGACTGACCTAAGAGGAACAAAACCAAGCAAACTTGGGTTCTAAGGGCCGGTTTAAGTAGCTTGAGAATACAGGAGCTGTACACCGTTAGTATAAACAACCAAGCCACAATCCCCTGGATTCTTCACAGCCTGGCCCTCAACACATTATAAGGGTCTCAGCGGCCTATCTGTGGACCTGCTGGGATTCATGAGGGAGCTGTTTAAAATACAGATTCCAGACTTCCTTGGGCTCACTGAGTCAGAATGCCCAGGGCTGAGGAATTGCCTCCGAAGATCCTGCCAGGCAATGGGTTTGGCAATCGTTGAGTTATCTGGAACATGCTTGCACGACACCCAGCAGCCCTGCTGTGTTCCATCCTTAGCAACTCTGCTCCATAATGTTGCTATTCTTAAGTATGCATGTCTGGGCCGGCGCCGCGGCTCACTAGGCTAATCCTCCGCTTTGCAGCGCTGGCACACCGGGTTCTAGTCCTGGTCGGGGCGCCAGATTCTGTCCCGGTTGCCCCTCTTCCAGGCCAGCTCTCTGCTGTGGCCAGGGAGCGCAGTGGAGGATGGCCCAAGTGCTTGGGCCCTGCACCCCATGGGAGACCAGGATAAGCAGCTGGCTCCTGCCATCAGATCAGCACAGTGCGCCGGCCGCAGCAGCCATTGGAGGGTGAACCAACGGCAAAAGGAAGACCTTTCTCTCTCTCACTGTCCACTCTGTCCAAAAAAAAAAAAAGTATGCATGTCTGATCTTCTTAATTGATGACTTAAGGTGGATCTTACTCTGCTGTGTCCCTCTCAGACCCCTGCACACACGCTTACATCAGGACATATTGGGAGACGGGTTGTACATGAACCTTGAAGAATGTGGGCAGCCAGAAGTCATTAAGGGCCATGGGCCCGAGAGGAGATCTTTCCCGACCGTTCTAGCATCCTCTGTTTGGGATTTCAAGGTTGGTGTGTGTCTTCCAGGCTCTGCCTGTGACCCCTGGTCAGCAGCCCTTTTGCACTTGGGCTCAAGAGGCGCTCTCAGAACAGCTCCAGCCGGGAGACCTCCCAGCCTCGTGCCTGGCGCTGGTAGATTGAGGAGTGGCCAAGTGCAGGGGGATTCCCACACCTGAAGATCAGAGCCCTCAGGGAGCCTTTTAACCCGCAGCTTCCTGTGCCTTGTCCCAGACCCACCCAGCCAGACTGTCATTCAGGAAGGGGAAATTACTACCTCGCTGCTGCCCAAACACTGCTTGCGAGTTTGAGGAATACGACTTTCCTGCCTGTGTCTGGAACAAAGCCAACGTGTGCTCACTGGGATTTACTTGGGCAGGGCTGAGGACGGGGGTCTGGGAGACCTGGGCTCAGTCCTGGGCTACCGGGGAGACACCGAGGAAGCCACTCATTCACCTTTCGGTTTGCTTCTTTGTAAAGTGGAGGATTCGGATGAGGGGAGACTCTGGACAAGCTGAGATCACTGGTATCTGCAGGAGGCTTTGCTATACACTCAGATGATGCTAAGCAAGAGTGTGTGAAGACCCTGCTCTTTCATTGTGCTCCTGTTCCCTCCCTCCCAGTTCTTCCCAAATTCCAATAATTCACTGTCCTGCATTCAAGCTCCATGTATAAGGTTCAAATAGCTCAAGGGCAGTGTTCAAGTCACCATTTGTTAGTACTCTAGTATGAAGTAATCAAGGCTAGTCATTGGAAGATGCTCTGTTTAATGACTACTTGTTGTAGTAAAGAGATTAAAGCGGGTAGATCATAGCACATGAACCCAGGTGTCCTGAGCCTCCGGAAGGGAAGAGGGGGCAGTGAGGAAGGGGACGGCAGCCGAGGGTGGTCAGGGCATGGGCCCTTTACCTCCCTGTGACAGTGGTGCTCGGATTCATCACCCCTGTTGCTCTTGACAGATGCGTGATTTACTGACGCTTCATCTGCGCCACTTTTGGGTGAGGACCTCGTCATTTTCATTTTGCAGAAGACTCTGGGAATCAATTGCATCAATTGTATAGGACCTGGACAAGGCATAGGCTGCTGTGCTTGTAAATTTTCATGGGATCTTAGATCCAAGTTTGTCCCCAAATACAATCATTGATTCAGCTCTTACTCTGGTCACATGATCACTATCCAGTTCAGGTCAGCCCTGTTACCAACACTGAAGGAGAATGATTTTTTGGGATTCTTTCTCTTCTCTTTCCTCTTTCCCCAGTATGTCCCACTGTAGCCCATTCGTGGTGTACACTGTACCATGCAGATTCATGTATATGCACATTTGTTTATTTAACTGCAGTTATAACTTCTCCTTTTCCTTTGGTACAGCAAAATTAATGAAGGCATGGAGAATGCTTAGGCATATTTTTTGTGTCCCTGTAGTCTCTGCCCCATTGTCTGCAAAAACCACAGACTTTATTTATATGCCAATGAATCCATCATCGGGTTTTGTTTAAGCCATATATTTACCAAGATCCTCACTTGAGCAGTGACTTAACTTTTTAATCTTTGATTTATAATTTTACAGTTGCTGAGACAGAAGGAAAACCCAGTCCTTTGGAGCTTTTTGGCCTTTTACTAAATTGCTTGCCCTGCTGCTGCTGAGTTGTTTGAAACTGGCCACTGGACACCATCATCAGGAAGACTCTGGATGGACTGCCCAGAGCCCAGAAGAGGCAGGACATCAGCCGCAGCTCCTCACTGGACCGCCTGCTTCATGTCAAGTAATGGCTGGGATCAGGGTCAGATGAAGAATGAGCCCGCTGGACAACTGCTGGCCAGTTGTCTCTCTCCCTGAGAGAGCTGTCTTCCATCCACTGGTTCACTCTCCAAGTGGGGTAGGCCATGCTGAAGCCCAGAGCCTGGAACTCAGTCCCGTTCTTCCATCTGGGCAGCAGGGAGCCAAGTACATGACCCATCGCTGCTGCCTCCCTGGGGATGCATTAGCAGGAAGCTGGATCAGAAGCAGATCAAACCAGGCAACTCAGGTGCAGACTACTGATGTCTCAAGCACCATCATAACTGCTGTGCCAAATGCCTAGTCCAAGGACTGACTTTGAAGGGCACCCAAACGAGAACAGCGTGCTAACACAGCCACAGAAACACAAGAAGGAGACGGATCTGCCATCCCATCTCGGGGAATTCCGGGTGGGTTTGATACATTTCTTAGGGGTGGGGAGGACAGAATAATCATATTATGGAGGAGGGTAAGGCTGTTTTCCCATAAGTCTCCTCTTTCCTGCTGGGATGTTTTTGCGCATGGAGTGTGGTTTGAGCATCGCAGTTGTTCTGCTTGGTTCTTCTCCATCAGAGCTCAGCCTTTCCTCCAATAGTGACTGAACAAGTTGTGATTTGAAGGAGGCACTGACTCATTAGCTTCCATTTCTCTTCTCTGCATTTTAGGGCTTGACAATGAAGACATTACTATAGACTCTGTCTTCCAATTCCAGGATGTGTGTCCTTAGAGTGCCTTCATTTATTGGGGGTGAGCCCTCTTGCTAAAACAGTAGTTCAAGTCAACTGGAACCTGAACTCTGCTAATGGGCCAGGAGGTCAGACACAGTGTTGAGTTAAATCCATGGAAGAAGATACCAATGGAGCTGAGACCTTCAAAAATATTTGGCTTAAGGATGACATTGCTGGCTATTTGTAGATGGGGACATCATTGAGCATGTTTGGAGTCATGGTCATGACTCCAAACTGTGGTCACATTTAACAACAAATAGGTACTAATTTAGAGTTAGACTTCAGAGTAGACACGGTTCCTACCCCCATGGAGCTCTCATCTTCTAATTTTTTCCTTAGATATGAAAAGCAGTGGCTACAGCAAACTACTGATCACAAAGATATTCTTGAATTCAATATGGTCATTCTTATTGCTTTTAAACATGCCTAGTGACCATGTGCTGTAATCCTGCATTCTAGAAATGCCCTAAAAGCTATTTTTTCCCCTAACAAGCTATGCAATATCCTGTGGAATCAGAAGTGGGAATTTGGATTAGTAGGGCTTTTAGGGTGGGAAATATAGAGTGATTTGGGTCAGGAAGTAGGAAAGAATAGAATTCTATTTCTTTTGTTTCTGTTCTATGTAGGAATCAGCGTGGAAAATATTGAGCTGGAAACCTTGAGATCTGAATTTTAGTAATTAAAAAAATGCTCTTGAAATGGAGAGAGAGAGAGAGAGAGAAGAGAGAGACACCTTCCTTCTCCTTCCATCTGCTGATTCAGCTCTCAAAATGTCCAACAGCTGGGGCTGGGCCAGGAGCCCAAAATTCAGCCCAGGTCTCCTACATTACCGGCAGGGATCCAAGTACTTGAAGCATCACCTGCTGTTTCCCAGGGTTCGTGTTAGCAGGAAGCTGGAATCAGAAGTGGAGCCAGGACTTGAACACAGGCAGTCTGATATGGGACGGCATCTTAACTGCTGCATCAAATACCCACTCTGAGTCTAGTCTTTATCCCACTACTGAGGAACTGTGTGACTGGGTGAGTTGCTCCAAGGTGCCCCTTGAATGACTCCAAACCCCTAACAATGTCAGGTCAGGCCCCAGGCCATACCAGTGCTTAGCTTTCCAGTTCCCAGTTAGGTCAAATAGATCTTCAACACTCACTTGACTGTGAGTTTTTTGGAGAGGGTGTTTTACTGGCCTCTTAAGCTACAATGAGTCTGTTTCTGTCCTCTGGAGTTAAGAAGGTTCTGGCAGCATGCCCTGTTCTGCTCATAGAGGCTTTGTTCCCTTCTTCTTTGCCTACTCTCTGCCTCTCTGCTTCCTCACTTTGCATCGAGCACAATCTTGGAACGCCCTGAAATACCCATCAGTAACCTTTCAGGCAGAGTCACCAGGGAAAGAGCTATCTCCAGATCTAAGGAGGAGACAACCTTTTACTTCTTGGCATGAATCTCCATGCAGTGAAGATCACCAACGACTACTACTCCCTGCCCCCAGCAACCCAGCCCTGCCCAGGTAGGGAGTCTGGGCTACTATTTCTTGCACTTAAAACAATGCCTCTCCATCAAGAGACATCTTTCATACACACAGTGCTTCATATATCCACATGGCTGGAGAAGTTTTTTGTTTTTTAAAAAGATCTATTTATTTATTTGAAAGGCAGAGTTACAGAGAGGCAGAGGCAGAGGCAGAGGCAGAGGCAGAGGCAGAGGCAGAGGCAGAAAGAGAGAGAGAGAGAGAGAGAGAGAGAGAGAGAGAGGTCTTCCATCTGCTGGCTCACTTCCCAGATGACCGCAACGGCCGGAGCTGTGCTGATCCAAAGCCAGGAGCCAGGAGCTTCTTCCTGGTCTCCCACACGGGTGCAGGGGCCCAAAGACTTGGGCCATCTTCTACTGCTTTCCCAGGCCACAGCAGAGAGCTGGATTGAAGAGATGCAGCAGAGACTCAAACCAGCACCCATATGGGATGCCGACACTATAGGCAGTGGCTTTACCCACTATGCCACAGCACCAGCCTCTGGAGAGCTTTTTAACAAGGAAAAACACTTATCAGATAAGAATCTGTTGTTATGTGTTCTTGCCTCATTATGAATCCTATATAAGGAACTTCTCATCACTGTTTCTTTCACCACCAGCAAATTTGTTTAATATATAGTTTTGGGTGCAGAAAATATAGAAAATTAAATCCGTGGAATTTCAAATTCAGAAATGCTGACACAAACTATTTGGTTTGAGAATCTCACCGTGGGATCTAGTTTTAGAGATTTCAACTTCTGCCTTAAATGGTGGAATTAGTTATTCTTCACTCAGTTTTACTTTATGGTTGAAGTCAAGGCATGGGTGACGCTTTCAGTTCATGTCTATACTTCTCCAGTGCCAAGGGCTTTAATCTTCTCTATTACCTTCTCTTTTGTGTATGTACATTATTATTAAATTTATTGGTTAGTGTTTTGTCTCCTCGGCTTGTGCTTTCTTTCCCTCTGGTAACTACATTAAAAACAGGGTAAGATTCATAGACAGAGTGGCTGGTAGAACTTTGAAGAGCAATAGCAGGCCTGGGTAACTTCTATAAATGAAAAGTTGACCCTGGAATAGTTGACAATGTATTCAAATAGTTTAGAGCAGTGTTCCTCCCACTAAGCAGACACGGCATCAGTAGACCCAGATGACTCCAGACATTCTATGAAAAAGGGCTCATTCTGTCTAGCATCTCACATTTTCAAATATCTGGACATTGGCCATTGAGAAGACAAAGTATACAGATGATAGGCTCGTCTTTCTACCTCTTGTTGGATGGTCTGGAGTCTGGTCACTCCAGCCTTGACTCTAAGGCAATTTACATTTGTTTTCCCCATCCTCCTTGAAAGGAAAGAAAACAAAAATCACATTTTTCCAGGCAATTAAAATGCTTCTGCTTCAGCTGAGATGAAAGAATTATGAGTTCTGACTCCTTGTATGTAATTGCATGTTTCATTTTTCTTGTTTTGATGATTGACAGAAAACTGATAAACCAAGACATCTCTGAATCAGGGTTGAATATACTCTCTTGGTGGCCTCCTTGCTAATTTGTTTGACTATTTTGTAAGATTTCTTGTTCTGTAATGGAAAGGTTTATTAAATATGAGGGGTGCAAAGCTTTCTGAATGCTAATGAACTTATTTGCCGAAATTTAAATGCTCTTCTTGTCAGTGAATGCCTGTCTCACTTAACAGGATCCAAATTGAATAATGAAGAAAATTAGACTTGATCGTACCCTCAAGAGAAATCATGTGTGAATTGTCATAGAATACTGAAGGGGAGAGGGGTCATATTTTAGAAAAAAAGAATAGATAATTTGGATTATTTCCAAAAAGGGATTAATGTAGGGAAACCCAATTCTTTTCAAAGCAACATCTTCATAGCCAGTCCAGGAGCAGAATCACCAAGGCAGGACCAGTTTAGGAGAGTCAAGTCATAGCCACATGGAAGCCATGCAAGCTTTCGGTGGTTATAATTCCCTGACCTCATTCTGCTAAAAGTCCCTCCCATGCCTGTGATAGAAAGGGAAAATCAGGCCGGCACCGTGGCTCAATAGGCTAATCCTCCGCCTTGTGGCGCCGGCACACTGGGTTCTAGTCCCGGTCGGGGCGCCGGATTCTGTCCTGGTTGCCCCTCTTCCAGTCCAGCTCTCTGCTGTGGCCCAGGAGTGCAGAGGAGGATGGCCCAGGTGCTTGGGCCCTGCACCCCATGGGAGACCAGGAGAAGCACCTGGCTCCTGCTTTCGGATCAGCACGGTGCGCTGGCCGCGGCGGCCATTGGAGGGTGAACCAACGGCAAAGGAAGACCTTTCTCTCTGTCTCTCTCTCTCACTGTCCACTCTGCCTGTCAAAAAAAAAAAAAAAAAAAAAAAGAGAGAAAATCAATCACCTGGAAAATGAACCCTGGTCCCCCTGGGCGTTCAACAGGGCGATGGTTGGAGCTCGGGCAACTGCTGCAGTTCTTCCTTTAAGCATTGTGTCATGAGGCTGTGCTCTCATCACTGTGTTTTCTCCCATCGCCTTGGTGTCATCACTAATAACGTAGGCAGCCATGATGCTTTTCCCCTGCCAGCATCTGCGGGGCATTGTGGGAGCAAGATGGCGTCCCCTTGCCCAGGGAGCCAGGCTGGGAGAAAGCCCACAGCCACAGAAACCTGCTGACTGTGGCCAGGGACAGCATTGGTAACGCAGAGTCAGACAATGACAGAGGGGAAGGGAGGGGACAGCAAGGTGGGAATGCATCCTCCTCGTAAACCCGCAACAGGTTGGCGTCACCAGGAGGGCAGGAGCTGGGGAAGGCTCCTGAAGACGGCACAGGGCTGAGCGGGGTCTCCAGGGTTGGTTAGAATTCCTGCTCCTGAGAGTTCAGGAGGGAGCAAAGATAGATCAAGAAAACCAGAAAACACCTCAAACCTGGGAGGGCTCAAAGCAAAACCAAACCAAAAAAAAAAAAATGCTGAAAACTAAAATTGTACTCTTCTAGAAAAAGAGAGTGGGCACTAACAGTTTGATGCTGGTAGATTTTCATTGAGGATTTTTTCCTTTGGCTAAGAGGGAAGGTTTATAAGACAAATTTCTAAGATGTCGGTGTGTCTTTTGAACATTGTACTGGATGTTATTCTCAAAGGACGAGGAGAATGGTCAACACAGCTAAGGTGAGCATCAGCCTTTACAAATGTATTGCCTTGTATTACCTTTGATTAAATAAAAAGACTTCTTGTGTGTTTGGTTGCTTCCGTGGGAAGGTTGGAGAGTTAGGAGCCTAGTTTCCCCCTTGGAATGATAGGTGCGTTTTTAAGAGTATGCGAGTAACTGGAAGAAGACGAAGGCTCATCGCCACGGTTTCAAAGCATGCTCTGCACCTTCAGAAACAGAGGGGAGCGGGCAAAGCAGGGAGGTGAAGGAGGGGGAGGAAGCAAGCCGCAAGCCGGTGAGACCACCCAGTCTGTGAGAAAGCTAAACGAACAGGGTTTGAAGGATCCGTGGGTACTGAGGAACACGAGAAGAGGAGATACTTAAAAACGGGAAATTTCTCAAGCAAGTGAGGATGAATGATGAGTTGCATGGAAGCTGACTAAGGGGCTCGGGGAGAGGCAGTGGGAGGGGAAGCAGAACACGACCAGTGCCTGCAAACGGCCAAGCTGGAACCCTCGATGGCCTAGCCGCCGAGCTGTGGCGCATGTGCACAGCCTAGAAATAAAGAGGGAAGAGATGGAAAGGTTCATGGTTACCGCGAAGTCCTGAGCACGTTCGAGGAAGCCGTAATGTGGCATTAGTCCTCAGGAATGAAAGTGCTCCTAGAGAAATCTCTCGGTCTGTGTTCTGCACTCATTTAAGCACGGAAGAGTGTTCACGTACCTTCTACAGAAGGTTGATGTATAAGATGAATGCTATTAAAAGAGAGAACAGCTCAGCATCATCGGGGCAAGTTGAAGAAAAGATTCCGTTTAGAACAACCGAATAGGGAGAAGGCGAGCAAACCTGCTCACAGCCTTGTAGGTACAATTTTAAAATTCAGAGTCTGATGAGAGCACTGGAGACAATTTATCCAATAGAAGCTGGGTGATGACGAGGTTTCAACTGCTGTCAATATTTGAAAATATCCTCTTCCAAAACCATTTCTCCCATAAAAATGAGCGAAATAAAGTTAAAAAGCTTTGGGGGATTGTTCTAAAAATTTTGGATAAGAGGATTGATAACAATGTAAAGTTATTCCCAGTGGTAGGAATGACAATTTTTCAGAAAAGCTGATATTTGGAGCAGGTGTAAATGCCTGTGATTATCTCTTTGCTTCCCTGTATTTGTGCAAGGGATTCCTTCCAGCCAGCCAGTACCAGGCCCCTTCAGAGGGAAGCTGATCGAGTAATTGAGGTGGAAAGCCTTAATGAGATAATGACGCGAAGGCCAGTTAACACTTAATAAGAACATAACCACGAGGGATGATATTGTTGCTTATTAATTATAATGATGACACGGAGGAAAGAGACAAGGTGGCACTCATTTACAGAGAGTACTCAAGAGGAAGACTGCTTTCCCAAAGGGCAAGCTGCAGTCAGCCTTAGAAGTAGGTCAACATCTAGTGGGGTTGGGAATTTATGGCCGTTGGCTTCTTCTGGCAACCGCAGAACTGGTGGCCAGGCAGGAGGCAGTGGCTGCCTTCCTGGTGGTGGCCAGGACTGGAGCAGGGGATGCGCATGGAGTCCCGGACTCCAGGCCGAGCTCTGGGGCGGTCTCCTTGCCTTCCATTCCACAGTGTCATTCGTGGGCAGACAGGCAGGTGTCCAGAACTGGTCTGGGTGTTCTCCCAGTTCTGCGACCTTCCCTTGCCCACACTCGGTGCGTGAGTCAGACCCAGAAGGCGTCTCCTCGCTCGGCATGGGCGCCCTGCCCTTTGCGGGAGCCCAGAAGATCCTTTCTTGTGTGTCAGAGGCCCAGGTCCAGCCATTATCATAGACTTGAATTTCATTGCCCTCACTGTGATTCCAGAATTGATTGCTGACCTGGGCACCTCCATGTTCACCCAAGGCAGGGAGTTGCAGGCTCAGCACCTCACAGCAACTCCACTGTCCCTATCCAAATGTGAGGAAGGGGCGGCCATCGGGGAAAACCTGGAGCTTCTGGAAACCACAGGACTCCTGTAGGCAGTCTTGGAAGCTGGAAAGAAGGGCTAGCCTGGGGAGGCTGACTTGGGGCTCAGTAAGGAACATAAAACTCCCCTCCTCATTCTCCATCATCTCCCTCACTCCTTTCTGGGTCATTGGATGCCACCTTTGCAATGATGGGGTGATTGTCAGGTTTTCCGTGCCATGAAGTTTAAATCACATGGGATTGTTCTTATCCTGTGTGATGGTGTCACTGACCCCTGCAATAGAAAGGATAGAACATTATCATCAATGACTTTTTTAAAGCATGCATATTTCATTTTGTATTACATGTGTGGTTTGAGGAAGGCAAGACAGTTAAACCAAAGATACAGCTCTGGTCCTCGTCCTTAGGCTGGGAGCTCTGTGGCCTTGGCACAGCTCTTCCCTTTAAAAAAGTATTTATTTACTTTATTTATTTGAAAGGCAGAAAGACAAGAAAAGAGATCTCTCATCTACTGGTTTACTTCCCAAATGCCTATCACAGCCAGGGCTGGCCAGGCTGAAGCCAGGAGCTGGGAACCCAATCCATGTCTCCCACATGGGTGGCAGGGACCCAGCTACTTGCAATAGTAGGAAGCTGGAATTGGGGGCAGAGCTGGGGCGCACATCCAAGCACTCAGACGTGGGATGTTAGCATCCCAGTGGCATCTGCACTGCTAAACAAACACCCTCCCTACATCTCTTGCCTTTCTGAGCTCACTTTCCCCATTCATAAAATGAGGGGTTATTGAGGATAATGTATAATTCCAAAGCCATTTCTGATTTAAAAGTCTGACATATGCACAAGAGGGGTCTCCAAAAAGTTCATGGAAAATATGTATCATGAAAAGCTATGCATGGCTTTCAAATTTTTTTTGGATTAAATTAAGCTTTTGTTTTATCTCCATTTTCCATGAACTTTTTGAAGCCCCCTTGCATGTGCTTGTATGGGCCCTACATCTATTGCATCTTCTTTAAAAAGCAAAATTACTTATTCATTCGAGAGACAGAGAGTGAGCAGATGGAGAGTGAGCTCCCATCTGCTGGTTCACTGCCCAAATGTCCACAGTAGCTATGACGGGGCTGGGTTGAAGCTGAGAAGTGGGAACTCAATCCAAGTCTCCCAAGTGGGCGGCAGAAATCCCTGGCACCATCACTGCTACCTCTCAGGGGCTGCAGTAGCTGGAAGCGGAAGTCGTGAACTGGAGTCGGAAACTGAACACCGGCACTCGGATCTGGGACACGGGCATCTTAAGCACTAGGCTAAATGTCTGTCCTATTAAATCTTTTTGAGAAAAAGTAGTTGGTAAACCTCTCTGGGAAGAAATATTACCTTAATTCATGGTTCCGAGGGGACAATTCAGGCCAGAGTTGCCAAAGACCCAAAGGCAAAGCTATTTATTGAATATATGGTTATCTAGAAAATGTCATACTTGGGAACTTCCTGCTGTGCTGCAGGTTCATGTTCTGATGTTTCCAGCATGTTTCAGAGTAGGAAGAGGCAATGAACACAATCTTTCCTCGTCTTCCAAGTGGAAGATTGAATCCCACAGGATACTGTCTGCCCAGCCAATCCAGTTAATAATGTTTTTTTTTGTTTGTTTGTTTGTTTGTTTGTTTTTTTGTTTTTGTTTTTGTTTTTTTGACAGGCAGAGGGGACAGTGAGAGAGAGAGAGAGAGGGAAAGGTCTTCCTTTGCCGTTGGTTCACCCTCCAATGGCTGCCGCGGCTGGCGCTGCAGCCGGCGCACCGCGCTGATCCGAAGGCAGGAGCCAGGTGCTTCCACCATGGGGTGCAGGGCCCAAGCACTTGGGCCATCCTCCACTGCACTCCCTGGCCACAGCAGAGAGCTGGCCTGGAAGAGGAGCAACCAGGACAGAATCCGGCGCCCCAACCGGGACTAGAACCCGATGTGCCGGTGCCGCTAGGCGGAGGATTAGCCTGTTGAGCCATGGCGCCGGCCAATATAGTAGGAAAGGGTCACTTTTTTTTCCTGAGTATTTCCTGGTAAATGCATTATTTCAGTGACATTTGTTTAATTGCAACATAGGTAAAATCAGCCTCTGAAAAATATCAACAGTAACAGCACTGACACGTGGAAGAGAAGTTGGTTTCTTAGCCAGAAGTTTCTGTGAACATATAAATGACTTTCAACGTTCATTGATTCCAGATAAAGGCTTCTTTCAGGTCGTTAAGAGGACTTAGGTGCCCTGAACAGAGAGGGGCTCTTTATTGCTTGTATCTTATTTGGAAGTCAGAAAAATAATCGATTTTTTTTTTTAAAGAGCAAGGCCAGACTGAAGCCTGGAGCCAGGAACTCCATTCTGATTTCCCACATGGGTGGCAGGGGCCCAAGTGCTTGAGTGATCGATCACCTGCTGCTTCCCAGGCACATTAGCAGGGAGCTGGGTCAGAAGCAGGAAAGCCGAGAATGAACCAGCGCTTCAATAGGGGGTGTGGGTGTCCCAAGCCATGGCTTTACCCCTTGTGACACACTGCCCTCCCCATCAATCCACTTTTGAAAATAAGAATATTAGCACCTGGAATTGCAAACTGCCTTAATTTATAATTCTTAGCCATCTAGAATGCCTTCTTTTGATCTTCTTTCAAGGTTGGTTTCTCCTCTTTTGCTGATTAAATTCTAAATTGTTCAGTATGGTTGCATTAAGCTGACTGGGCAAAGTTAGAAACATTCAGATACAGAATTTGATTAAATAAGAATACAAGAGAAGCGGCAGCTCTATTTATGCAACACCTACGTATCAATATTTGAATGCAGTAGCTAACTGTGGAGGACAATGCAGGGATGGAGAATAGTGGCTATCCCTGGGGAGCAACTGACTGGCTGGGAGGTTGGAGAAAGACTCTCTATATATCCTGTTGTCCCTTTTATACAATGCATCATATTCATATTTTACCTATTCATATTTTTTATAAGAGGAAAAGCTATTTTTACTGAGATGGAAAAATACAAAAGACACATTGTTGGGTATAAAAGCAAATTGCAGAATAGTGTAAATAGTATTTTTGCTGTTTTTGTAAAGTAATTACGCATACACACACACACATATATACACACACACATATGTGCACACCCACATATCTGTAAGAACACACACTGAATTACATGAACAATGGTTCCCCATAGGGAGGGAGAAAGAAACAATATGGGTATACTGTCAAAGCCTATGTGCTTTGACAGTCTGAATTTTTAAAGTCCTATGTATTTATTTGCAAGGCAGAACAAGAGAGAGAGAGAGAGAAAGTCTAACTACTGGTTTAGTCCCCAACTGCTTGAAGCCAGGGTGGGCCGACACCAGGAGCCAGGAGCCCCATCTGGGTCTCCCATGTTGGTGACAGGGGCCCAGGAACTTGGGCCAACATCTGCTGCCTCCCAGGTACATTAGTAAGAAGCATGATCAAACCAGAGGCAAGGGCCTGATGCCAGGCACTCTGGTTAGGATGTGGGCATCCCACATGGTGGATTCACACACTCCGCCACAATATCTACCCTGAATTTTATTTTCTTTTACCCAAAGAGCAAACATATGAATTCAGTTTAAATAATTCATAAAAGCCCAACACAATCAAAAGTTGGCACTTGATTTCTACACACCCGTAACAACACCTTTGTCAGCCTTACTCTGGCTTGCTGTAATCTCCCAAATTCACTTTAGACCTCTCCCTGGCCTCTTTTAAGGCTTCCAGAACTCTCTGTTCCTTTACCTCTGTTATTCATCAACAGGTTAAAGCCATGACTGACAGGTCACGGCAACACTACTTCCAGCTCCTGTCCCTACCACTTTCCTCTTCAATTCATCCATAACAACACAGCTAACATTTTTCTCATTCCTACTGCGGGTTAAGCCGAACTCTCTACCTCTTTCAGGAAAATTTCCATGCTCTCAAGATCATCCCTGTTGGTACTTAAATATGTCTCCAATCTCACGCAATGAAATCAAGAAAACTTCCTCCAATTCTGTGTACTTCTTTAGAGCAATTTCCCTTGAAAAAGCTTTTCTTTGATAAAGACACTTTCTTCCCTTCCATTCATTTTTTATAAAGAAATTTTATTTTTATCTATCTGAAAGACAGAGAAATAGACATAGTCAGTAAAAGAGAGAAAGATCATCCATCTGCTGGTTCATTCCCAAAATGTGCACAACAAGCCAGGCTGAAGCCAGGAGCCAACAACTTGATCTGGGTCTCCCAAGTGGGTGGCAGGGACCCAAGTGCTGGGGTCATCCTCTGTTGCCTCTCGGGTGCAATAGCAGAAAACTGGATTATAAGTGGAGGTGGGACTTACCCAGGCACTGAGATAGGGGATGTGCGGGTTGAAAGTGAGAATTAACCCAATGTGCCAGGACACTCACCCTCTCACCCATTCTTAAACCCATGCCTCTCCAGCTGTCAGCTCTAACCACTCTCCCCAGACTCTCGTCAAGGTCACTTGTGGTGTTTACTTGTGAAATACAATGGTCAAATTTCAGTCCTCATCTTCTCTACCTCTCAACTCACTGGCCACAGTGGATGACTTTCTTCTCTTGGAAATCCTTTTCCCTCTTGCTCCTCTGCACACTTGTGTCCCTTAGATCTCTTCCTACCTCACAGACTGCTCCTTCTAAGCTTTACCTTTGTCCTCTTCGTCTTGAAATGTTGTGACTATTCATGGCTCAGTCCTTGGGCCACCTGCTTTCTTTATTTAAACTCAGTTCCTTGGTGATCTCATGCAGCATCTTGGCTTTGAATACCTTCCCCACGCTGATGTCTTCCCAGTTTTATGTCTAAATTCCAACCTGAACCTAAACTATACATTCGCTATCCTTTGTACATCACTAACTAGCTTTAGCAGGAATCTCAAACTTAACACACCCCAAAGAGGCAGACATTTCTCACATCCTTTCCATAGCTTCATTAAATCAATGAGCCATATGTTGCCAAATGGTATGTTGTCTCATATATATCACAGATGTGTAAAAGCCATGACTTCTGTAGTTGCAACAGGCATGTATCACACTTGTTATAAAAGCCCCTTCCAAATGAAACATTCGTTAGAAACCTGCCAATCTCCTTTGCAATATCAGTAGGGCGGTCCTATGCCCTTATTGGCTTGAACTGTCCAGATGCACACCTGTTGTTGCAGCATAATTGTTAATTGCAGTCCCTCTCACTCTCTAAAGAATCTTGGTTTGGACGATAAATTATATGTTCGACCCAAGTATTAGGGTCTCCAGGATAAACGATCAAGGCGCCATTCCTATTTATTGGTATTACCTTGTCACAAGCTGTGAAAACAATTTTCCTTTTGATTGTTTCTTCCTGAGTTGTCACAAAGACCTTCACATAAAATCGCTCTCTCCCATTAAAGTAATTATGGAAACCCCCTTCAGTAATGACCACTTGTTTAGTTTCCCGCCTCAGATTCCAGAGACCCAGTGCACACATTGCATTTGCTGGGTCAGGATCAAAATTGTTCTGAGGCACCCATCTTGGACAGGGAAAATTTTATCTAATCCACAAGGATCTCAAATAAACATTTTTTTTTTTCATTTTTTTCCCTTTGGTAGCGTTATCTTGTGGAAATGTGATTCTAGCGTGTGGCCAACTACTGCTTTTAGCCCAGTGAATGGAAGACACAATGCGATATACTTAGTTTCCACGGGACATGTGTATTTCTGGCGTAAGGAGCTTAATGTCTTTGGAGTTGCTACTAGGGAATGAGTCATTGAAAGGTGAATCTGGGTGGCCTCCTTAGACATAATCTCTGTAAAAACGATTTAATCTCTGTGATTCACAAGGGAAGATTTTCCTGAGTTGAGAAGAATGACATTCCTGGGACTACGTTTCCGCAACTATATTCTTGACTGATGGTTGTAGCAACTCCATTGATTCACTATTTAATGTTGAAAATTGATTTCTACTTTTTCTCATCTAAGGCTGTGTCCTTCTCGTACTGCTCTCCCCAGTCAATTTGCTGGGGAAAAAAAATGTCTTTTTGAATAACGTAGACTCACAAAGACAAAGCAACTAGCACAGAAAAACTACATTGTTTTTTCTCTAATTGTTCTGCTGTTTTGTAACCCATCTGTAAGTCATGGATTATTCTGCTGGGGTTAGCTTTCCTGACACAGTTGCTGCAAAATAAATGATACACTTAGCAAAATATCAGGAGTGTTCAGGAGAAGAGATGAGGAATGGCTTCATTCCTGTTCGGAGCTGGCTTGGAAATTAAATTGAATGAGGTAAAGTGGTTAAAGTGTGTTTTTCTTCTTCTTCTTTCCAGTTTTTTTTTTTTTTTTAATCTTCTCTACTTCAAATGAAAGTACACTTAAAAAATACTCTTAACTGGCATGGTCAGCTTCATCCCAAGACACTGATCGGAAATCAATGGCATTACCCTCATGTTGACTGGCACACATTCTCTGCTTTTAGCAACATTAAGATTTCAGGAAAACTGGGCTCCTAAGTCCTTCTTAACTCAAAGAACTGGGTGAAATGGCTGAAGAGACTTTTCTTAGATTGATTGCTTTTTCTATTTCAGACATCAACTTCCCTTTTTTCATCCCACCTCACCTGCCCCACCTAGGTGACCCATAATGGTCCTGGAGATCTCTCTCCCATAGTAGTCCAGAAAGGTCCTTTTCCAGGGGTGCAAGAGCCTGTTTACTAAACACAGCCTTGACAATTGCCCCAAGAGCCCTGCAGGCCCCGAGTCCATAGGGAAGTCCCATGGCTTGGAAGCCAGGGGCCTCAGGTGGTTGAAGGGGATAGAGCCATAGACCAGGCTTCCAGCCTTCTGGGAAACCCATGTTGCATTGGGATCGTTTTATTTTTTATTTAAAAAATATTTTTTTTGTTTATTTGAAAAGTAGAATTACAGAGAGAGGAGGAAAGACAGAGAGACAGGGAGCTTCCATCTGCTGGTTCACTCCCCAAATTGGCTGCAATGGTAGGAGCAGGGCTACCGTGAAGCCAGGAGCCAGGAGCTTCTCCTGGGTCTCCCTCGTGGCTGCAGGGGCCCAAAGACCTGGGCCATCTTCTGCTGCTTTCCCAGGCCATTAGCAGGGAGCTGGATCAGAAACAGAGCAGCTGGGACTCCAACCAGCACCCACGTGGGATGTCCGCACAGCAGGCAGTGGCTTTTCTCTCTATGCCACAGTGCCAGCCCATCGGGATAATTTTACTGAGGCCTATTATATATTATACAGCATAACGATGTACAGTTCTCTTAAAGAATAAAGGCCTGCAAAAAGGAAGGAAAGAGTTGACAAGAGGGGCCGGTGCTGTGGTGCAGTGGGTTAAAGCCCCAGCCTGCAGCATCGGCATCCTATATGGGCCTGGTTCAAGTCCCAGCTGCTCCTCTTCTTATCCAGCTCTCTGTTATGGCCTGGGAAAGCAAAAAAAAAGATATCCCAAGTCCTTGGGCCCCTGCACCCATGTGGGAGACCCAGAAGAAGCTCCTGGCTCTTGGCTTCGGATCAGCTCAGCTCTGGCGGTTGTGGTCCTTTGGGGAGTGAACCAGCGGAATGGAAGACCTCTCTCTCTTTGGCTCTACCTCTCTCTGTAACTCTTTCAAATAAATAAAATAATTCTTTTTTTTAAAAAAGAGTCAATAGGATCAAGTAAGATTTTTTCCCCCTGTTTAAAAAGAATGACCAATTCCTAATTATAGGACAGGACTGACCAAGAATACACCTTTGGTTGGGTTACTTCCAGGGGCCCGTGTAGATCTTTGCAATTCCCAAGAGATCGACACACTGCCTCCCGGCCAACAAGGTGACAAGGATTCATGCTGTGCCACAGCCAGGGGTTGCTCAGCATGGAGGAACCCGGGACAGGATCGTGGGCTGTTCTAAGCCTGGTTCACGAAGCCCAGACACTGCTGGAGCCGCTGCGAAGCTCCCAAATGAGACACAGGCAGAGGCACAGGGCAGGAGGTGGAGCACACGCTGGCCGGGAAGGGGCGACTTGGGGCCGTGTATGTGGCTGGCAGTTCCACTGGCAGGGCCTGCCTTAAGTCACACCAGGCAGTCGCTGCTGGTCACCACGCACGTACTCTGAAACGGCCCTTGCTCTGTCCCACTGCCCCAAACTCAGAGGTGTAGACGCTGGTCACCCAAGGTCCCCGCCGTGTCCCTCTCCTGATCGGCCATGCTCTGCACCCCGTCTGTGCCCCATGTGGACCACATTCCCCGTGAAGTTCCACCTGTGTCACACCCCATGCGTGTTGAGAGTTTACCCAGGGGACGGGAAGTTACGTGACAATCCAATTGGGACGCGAGCAGGAGGGGTCAGAGCGTTTTCCTGCACTGTTGCTGTCCCGTGTGGGGGGGGGGTGTCCATTCCTTGGCCCCCCTCCAGCAGCAGTCCTGTACGAGCACGAAGGTGGGAACTTTCACTGGGGAAATTTCAGCGTCCAATGGGTAGGAGTCATACTTTGGGGGCAGTGACATCACGCTTAGCACCCTTAAAACTGTGCGCAAAGACAAGGCTTGGCTCTGCTGGAGGCGACCGGGCCGGGAGTGTGGGAGAGTCCCTGGGTGTCTGGCACAGCCAGGGCTCAGCCCACGGGAGGGTGGAGGCGCTGGTGAGGAGGGAGACGGCCCGAGAACGTGCTGGACCGCTCTGTTCACCGCAGGGGCAGCGCCCACACGTACCTGTCTCCTCCAGGGGCTGGCACCCAGACAGGGCGCTGGGCACAGCCATGGCCTCTCCCCATGGTGTGCCTGCAGGCTGATTCCTACTTAGACTATGTAATCTCACCATCCGGGCCTGTTTTCTTTTAAGTGGCCGCACATCAAATCTTTACTGCTCTCCACCGTCCCTTTGAAAACAGCAGCCATGCTTTGTTTCTGATTACATAACGACTTAAGCCGGAGAACTTTTTCTTTAAAAGAAAAATGCCCACAGCAGTTTTGATTTGACACTGTTTATGTTTCATTTTTGCTCTACTAATCCAAGATTTTCTGAATAGCTTCATGGCCTAGCCAGAATATATTCACTGAGTTATTGACTGGGCAGGGCTTTGCTTTAACTTTCAACTCTTGGGAAAATTTCCCATGTGATTTATAGTGATTTCCAGGGAGAAATCAGGAGGACCATTGTTGGTTCTGAATAATTATGTGGTTTGTGCATCTCGCACAGAAGTGGGCCTGAGGCCTGGGGTTTCCAGTGTTGGCACAGGGCACACGCACACGCTCACCCCACCAAGGTCCATCTTCATTGACCAGGCGTTCTCCCACTTGCCGTAACTTCTCTGCTTCCATCACTGTTCAGTAATAGTACACAGAGAAGATGCATCAGTAAAACAACCTGCTGTCTCACTTGCTCCCTTTCAGAAAAGGCTGACACTCGTGCCTAGACACAGGCAATTGGGCAGGGATTGTTCTAGGAGAGTGGTGAGGCCGCGGAACTGCAATACACGGCGTCCGCCTTGCTATCTCTCAGAAGCGGCCAGTAGGCAGCTTTGCCGTTCCTCTGCGGGCGACGCCGCCTGCAACACGCACGAGCGCCTTCCGGGAGGTTTGCTCCCCACTGCGGCGGCGATCTCTGTGCGTGCTGCTTCCTTCCAAGGAAACCGCGGCCTCTGCGGGGTGGAGAGACTGCTTTGCAGGTGCGCCGTGGTGCGGGGTTCACGGACTGCTCAGTAAAGCTGAGCTGGAGAAGGTGCGCGTGAGAAACAAACTGAAGATGGACTCAGTTATCCACTAAGCGCAAGGCTGGCCCTCCCTGCTGGAGAGGAGGCTGTGGGTACCGTTACTGCACCACAGTTAAAGCATCCCCTTGAATCTTAGCCTACATCATAACACAGGGAGCAATTCTCGAGGGCCGGCTGTGTTCTGAGCCCCAGGTTCACTGTGTCACCCACTTTCTTCTCATTTCAGCTTCCTAGTTACTCGGCAGGCCGAAACAATGAGCGTGCCCATCTTATAGGTGTGTCTATATTTCAGAAGTATGCAATGTGAAAAGCAAAACCTGGGACACATCATTGCATCATTCCCCCCACACAGAGCTACGTGGCTTACTGGGGAGGTGCAGCTGGACACGGGGACCGGTTCATGTCTTTTCTCTTCCACTTGCCACCGAGGAGCTCGGTACATCGTGGTGTGTGTGCACACACAAGTGCAGCACACAGTCCAGCGTTTGTCCCCGGTTTTCCCCTTTGCTGTATGGGTGATGGAGAAATTGGCTCACTCTGAGGCCTCTTGCCATGGAATCTCATTTCCAGTAAAACCTCTGGCCGGTTCACGTTTCTTAGGAAGTCACCTTTAGAAATTCCAAAGGGGTATTAGTGTTTCATAACACAGACACGTAGAAAGTCTTAAATTCACAATAACAGAAATGTTACGGCTCTTGGTGCCACCTTCCTGGTCCCTGCATGTGCCAGACGCCGCTCGGTCCTTGTCTTTTTTTCCTGTGGGTTGGGGGCCTTTACAGCCTTTGCATCCCCTTGCCCGGCTTGGCGATCAGGCTCCCTGACATTGTACCGCCGTGTAGCTTAGAGAGGCAACTTAAAATATACAATCTCCAGACAGGAGCGATTTTGCAAAATTGAAAGCAGACAGAGGCCAGAGGAGGCAGGAGGTGTCCCGTGTTTCTTCTACCCTGCTACCATTTGGATGTGGTGGCCTTGTTTCTACCTAGTCCACTCTTTGAAGCTGAAATGCCACTGTCGCTACCAAAGTGCACAAGGTTAGAGACGTGCGTGGCCCTTCCCTACTCCCTCCCAACCTAACACGTGGAGTTTTAATTGTGGCTTATTTCCTCTTATTTCTGCTTCATTCTTAGGATGAATGTACCTGTATTACTATGTCTCAAGAGACAGTGTAAAATAGAGACAGATTTCCAAGAATCAGCTTAACCATACCCAAGGACAATCATTATTTTTTTTTTAATTAATTAATTTATTTTTAAAGGAATACAAATTTCATATGTACAACTTTAGGAATACAGTATTCTTCCTGCCATACCCTCCCTCCCACCCACACTCCCACACCTCCATCTCCTCCCTCTCCCCTTCCCAGTCCCATTTTCCATTAAAATTCATTTTCAATTAACTTTGTACACAGAAGACCAACTCTACACTAAGTAAAGATTTTAACAATTTGCACACACATGCATACACACACAAACTGTTTGAGAATAAGTTTTACAGTTAATTCTCATAATACAATTCATTGAGGACAGAGGTCCTGCACTGGGAGTTAGTGACTCCTGTTATTAATTTAACAACTAACACTCTTATGTATGACATTAGTGACCACCTGAGGCTCTTGATATGAGCTGCCTAGGCTCCTATGGAAGCCTTTTGAATCCACAAACTCCGTCAATATTGACAATCATTATTTTTGATAGATTATTTGGTTTTGGAATGAGCTTCCTTCTACTTTCCAAACACAAATATGGTCCTATCAGTGAGTAGATGTCAGCGTTGCTGGCTTTCTAAGGCACACATGGATTCATTATGAATGCAAATAAAATCTCTGATCTAGTTAGAAGCAAGTCTAACAGGAAGTGTGCAAAAGCGCTACATAAAGGTAAGAATTCCCACACCCTTTTCTTAGTCACTGCCTGAGGCAAGACACAGGATACGGCAGCCCAACAGTGCTGAGATATTTGATCACAAATGGACAATTTCCCAATTACCCCAGATCTCACAGTTAGCACGGTTCAGGGCTGGCATTGCGGCACACTACTTGGAATGCCAGCATCCCAGAGCAGAGTTCTGGTTTGAACCCCAGCTGCTCTGTTTCCCATATGGATCTCTGCTAAGGTGCCTGGGAAGATACTGAGTGGTGGCTCAAGTGCTTGGGCTCCTGCTACCCCCATGGGAGAACCGGAAGAAGCTCCTGGCTCCTGGCTCCTGGCTCCTGGCTTTGGCTTGGACCAGCTGTGACTGGTCTTTGTCATTTTGCCCTTTGAATAAATAAGTGCATACATAACAATGTCTAAGAACTCAGCATGGGTGAGCATGACCATGAAGGCCAAAGGTGAAGCATCATATTGGCCTAGACAACTACCACTGAGAAAATGGCTCTTGTCTGGCCACTGTTTTCTCCTTACCATTGCCCCACTGTTTTCAGATCTTGAGTAAAAGGCATCAGATTTCTTTCTATGTTTGGAAGAGAAACCAGGGGCAGGCACTGTGGTGTAGTGGGTTAAGTCACTGCCTGTAATGCTGACATCCCATAGGGTACTGGCTCAAGTCCTGGCTGCTCCACTTGCGACCCAGCTCTGAGCTGTGGCCTGGGAAAGCAGTGGAAGATGGCCCAAGTCCTTGGGCCCCTGCACTCATGTGGGAGGCCTGGAAGAAGCTCCTGGCTCCTGACTTGGGCTTGGCAGTGTCCCGGCCGTTGTGGTCATTTGAGGAGTGATCCAGCGGATGGAAGATTCTCTCTCTCTCTCCTCTCTTCTCTCTCCTCTCTCCTCTTTCCTCTCCCCCGCCCCCCACAGTCTTTAACTCTGCCTTTCAAATAAGTAAATAAATCTTTAAAAGGAGAAATAGGAGTACTGTTTTCATTTTTTAAAAAAGATTTATTTATTTATTTGAAGGCAGAGTTACAGAGAGGCAGAGGCAGAGAGAGAGAGAGAGAGAGAGAGAGTCTTTCATCCTCTGGTTCACTCCCCAGATGGCTACAACAGCCAGAGCTGCGCCGATCCGAAGCCAGGAGCCAAGAGCTTCTTCTGGGTCTTCCACACAGGTGCAGGGGCACAAGCACTTGGGTCATCTTCTACTGCTTTTCACGGGCTACAGCAGAGAGCTGGATTAGAAGTGGAGCAGCCGGAATTCGAACCGGCATCCATATGGGATGCTGGCACAGCAAGCAATGGCTTTACCCACTATGCCACAGTGCCAGCTCCTGTTTTCAGATGTTATGTTCATTTTAAATCCATACCAGGCAAAAGGCTATTACTGGCTAGACTGCACCTAATGTCCAACGTGCCTCCTGCTCACAGCCATAGCATGCACTTACAGAGGTTTTAGGCTGGGATTTCACAGTGGTTTCAAGCCCAATTTTTGAGATCTAGTGGGGGATGCAAGCCCTTGTACCCTGCTCTTGTCTCTTGTTTGTTAGTGCTTTGCATGGCTTTCTGCGAGGTTCAACCCATGGATTTCTGCAGCACAAAGAAAGATAAGATGCTCAGTATCTTTCATTTTCTGCAAATAGTCTGTATTTACAATACTACCCCAGTGGCTTCTGACTACCGCTTAGGGCAATTTTGCTTAGCCTAGCGGAATGTCCTGGAAACTACTGGCAATGATTTAGCCTCCAAAATTGGAACGCATTTAGGAGAGACAGAAAGCCTATGAACAAATAGTGGGCATGAGCCAGAGTAAATAAGAGTGGTTCATGGGCTGCGGTCAGAAATGTCTCTCTTTCAGTATGCAGGGCGAAGCTTTGGCCAGCATTTGCCATAAAGTCATCACACAGAGCAGTTTTCCCTTTCAGCCAGACAGACTCAATGAAATAGGGCTGCCCGTCTCGCAGACTACTACTGGGGCACGGTCGTCGGTCAAGGCCAAGGAGATCTGGGCCTCGGGGTCTTTTCCTCTGGTTGGCCTTTCTCTTTCAGTCTCCAACTTTCTTTGAAAAAGAATGAAGGAGGTTAGGGAGGAGGAGGCGGCTGGGAGGGTTGGCAGAGGAAAGACTCTTTGTAGCACTCAAAAGCTCCTCCCAGGATCTCCTAACAGACCACAGAATCAGTTTGCTTCCCCTCTTTTCCAAACCCAAACGTTGGCCCTTGCTGCAGAACTCCGGAGCCCTTGGTGAGGGCTCATTACTGGGCAAAGCGTTAGGATGACATTCACATGTTTGCCACCACCTTCCTACCGAGACCGAGCAGACAGGCATCTATGGTTTCCACTCCGGGCTGTTTGCATTTTCCTTTAGAACTTAACTCCTTGACCACACATTACAGGAGGATTTAGTACATTTGGATTGGACTGACATGATTTCTGGTGCAGCTGTATGCTTGCCCTCTGAGTTTGGAGTCTGGTTTCATGCAGTTTTCTACTCCTGTGTAGACTGTGTCGTCTTAGCAACCACTGAAATTCAAGAAGTAACCGTTAAAGAGAGAGAGAGAGAGAGAGAGAGAGAGAGAGAGACTGAAGGAACCATCAGTCAATAGCTGTTAAGACTTATTCACCATGGGGGATATTGTTATAGGGGCATATGTAGTTTGCTTTTGAAAAAAACATATCGTAAGAGATATCATTTGCCAAAGCCTCTCTTACGATCTCTGTCATCATCTCACGATCGAATAGTAAAATCTGAATGAATGCTTTAGAAATACTTCCAACATGCCAACTTGAAGAATGAAGAAATAAATCCAAAATACTATTTCTGTACTAGGTAACAGGTTTCCTGACTCACTCCTACTACTATGGATCCCACAGTTAAATTCAACCAATGCTCACTTGGCACCCGCTATATGCCAGGCAATATACTAGGTACCAAGGACACAGAGGAGAAAGATAGAAAAAAATATATCAAAACATTGGCAGTTCTGACACATGAGACTTAAGAGTTCACACTCCATTCAACTTAGAAACTTAAATGTCTTTTTACTATTCAACAAGGAACAAAGGAAAAAAAAACCTAGTCCCTCATTTCAAGGGTCTGAGATTTATTGGTGGAGGCAAGGATGGTCAACCGAGTCATTCCAATGCTGTGGGATAAGAGCATTGTAGAGGGATGGCCCCAGGTGGCACCGCTTTCTCAGTGCCACAGTGCTAGGCGGGATATGAATCTCGTGTTCTACTATGGAGGAAAGTTAACTGGCTGGAGTTAAGAAGGTCAAGCTCATGTTAAACTCTTGTTTCTTGCTTATCCATGTAATCGCAGGCAAATTACTTAACCTCTCTAACTTGTGGCTTCTTAAGAATATTTGCTATGTTGTTTAGTTGTTTTGGTGGGGAGGATTAAAGGTGAAAATATATGTGAAAGGGCACGCAGAACTGTGCCCCTAAGGTAAGAAGCTGTTTTTCTTATTTATCTCAGAGTTGTGTTTGCAGGGCAAACCTACACAGCCACTAGTACTTATCTATCTATTTATCTATCTATCTATGTATCCATCCATCAATGAGAGGACTTCAAAATATTTGTGGGAAGTGACGATAAAAGGCAAAAATAAAAATATCAACTTTATTTCTCAACATAAACTCCATCAAATTCAAGAGACTTTTGTGAATGATGATACCAGCCATTGGGTCAATTTCTAGAGAACTGTGTGGATCCTGGGAATGTAACCATGTCAGTCAAATCTTCTGTACATTATCAGTTCAGAGAATGCTTGTCTTTTAAAGATTTCTCTAAATTAGGATAAAAAAGAAGTCAAAATGGAGCCAAATCAGGACTGAAAGAATACCTGGGGGCCAGCACTGTGGTATAAAGGGTAAAGCTGCCACCTGTCGTGCTGGCATCCCACATGAGCTGCTCCACTCTGATCCAACTCTCTGCTATGGCCTAGGAAAGCAGTAGAAGATGGCCCAAGTTCTTGGGCCCCTGCACCTGCATGGGAGACCCGGAGGAAGCTCCAGGCTCCTGGCTTCAGATTGGCACAGCTCCAGCCATTGTGGCCATTTGGAGAATGAACTAGCAGATGGAAGATTTCTCTCTCTCTCTCTCTCTCTCTCCCCTTCCTTTTTTCTGTGTGTAGCTCTTTCAAATAAATAAAAAAAGATTTATTTTATTTGACAGGCAGAGTTACAGAGAGAGATAGAGACACAGAGAGAGGTCTTCCATCCGCTGGTTCACTCCCCAGATGGCCGCAATGACCGGAACTTCGCCAATCCGAAGCCAGGAGCCTGCAGCTTCTTCCAGGTTTCCCACGCAGGTGCAGGGGCCCAAGGACTTGGGCCATCTTCTACTGCTTTCCCAGGCCATAGCAGAGAGCTGGATGGGAAGAGGAGCAGCTGGGACTAGAACCAGCGCACATATGGGATGCCGGCGCTTCAGGCCAGGGCATTAACCTGCTGAGCCACAGCGCCGGCCCCTAAATAAGTAAATCTTAAAAAAAAAAAAAGATGAATGCCTGATGATTTTCCTTCGGAACTCTCCTTGTATTGTTTGTGGATGAGAGAGATGAATGGCAGTGTGGAGGGTGTGCCCACCACAGCTTTCTCGTGAAGACTCAGTGGGCATTTTTCTGCTAATGCTTTGGGTAACTTTCTCAAAGCACTCTCCTAATAAGCAGATGTTATTGTTCTTTGACTTTCCAGAAACTCAACAGGAAACATGCCTTGAGCATCCCAAGTAACCGTTGCTAGGACCTTTGCTCCTGACCGGTCCACTTTTGCGTCCACCTATTTGAAGCCATTGCTTAGGCTGGGTGTTATCTTTCAGGAGCATGCTGGCCAAGCCATGTTTCCTCTCCTATTCCAGTTCTTCAGAGAAATGCTTGGCGATCCTGCACCCACTTGCCGAAAATTTCCATTGAAAACTCCTTTCTCGTCCACTGCTGATCTGGGCACAACAATCTTGGTACCCATTGAGCAGAAGGTTTCTACACTTTAATTTTCTGTCAGAATTGTGTGAGCTGAACCAGTTGGGATGTCTGTGGTGCTGGCTATTAATCGTTGGTCCTCTGAAACTGGGCGTGGACACAATTGATGCTTTCTTCACAAATTGACACGTGTGCGGTGTCACTGGGGAGTTTGTCTTCAACATCATCGTGTCCCTCTCACGGTGAGTTATCTGGTCATAAACTGCTGGCTCCTTTGGGTCTTTGTCCCCATAGACTTTAATGTGTCAGTGATTCCATATTTTTCCCACCCAAGCTTCACCATGAATGTAATGTTTGTTCTTGCTTCAATTTAAGCAGAATTCATATTGCTCTGAAAAGAGCTTTTTCATTTTGGTGTCTTATCTTTGTTACTCCCTCCAATAGATCCTATAACAAGACAGTGTGAGTTATTTTGGTGCAAAAAATCCCTTTGAAATCCATGCACAATTTTGTCATACTATGAACTTCAGAAAGTAGTATTTTACTTTCTTTTCACCTGAAGACCTCTGAAGTCTTTCTCAAAAGTCTCCCCATCAAGGACTGAGGTCCTAAATGCAGAAATATTTGGGCTCATGTTGCTGAATAAGTCCAGTCCTCAACCAGGAAAATTAATAGAAGAGTACTACCTCCAGTGAAATTGGGGGGCAGAGCAAGCTTGAGAGGGAAGGAGGGATGTTGGAGTAAAAGGATCTGTAGGTTCCGAAGATCCCTGCATCTTAATTCCCCCCTCCCCTCTGCAAAGTGGATAATAGAATCTATCTCGAGTTTTTGTGAGGACTAAATAGGTGTATGAAACCGCTGGAACGTGAGCACTCGGTAAGTGCAGCCCATCCTCCGGCACCAGTGACAATGGTCCACAAGAATCCTAAATTTTGTTTTAAGGTGGCCCAGTCCCTTTCTTCTATAAACCAATGTTAAGAAGTAAAATGACCTATTTTGATATTTCAGGATGAGAACAGAAGTGACAGCAAAGAGAAAAGGAAGAACTGGAAAAGGAAAATGGAAGGAAACCTGCACCTGCCACCTGGAATCGGCCGGCCTGGAGCTCTGGGTTGGCCCGAGGACGAAACGAATGGTGCAGTGAATCTGGACTGCCAGGAGCCATAAGGAAAATGGGCCTTGATTGACAGCTGGGCACTCCAATCTCACTCTGTGTATTTCCCCTAAACTTTATCTCAACAGAAGGCAAACACCTTTCCTTTCCAATTTCCTTTCGTTTTTACTGGACTGGTGACCTTTGGTGCTAGACCCGGCAGGCCAATACTAATTTTGTTGGCCACGTGTATGTGAGGAGAAGCCTGATGCCCACAGAGACTCTGCACTTGTGTTCCCTGGTCAGTCACAGAGAACAGGATGTCACGCATTCAAAGTGCACCAGCAAACGCACAGCAGCTGATTCCTGGGAGGACAAAATGGCACGGTGTGTGTGACACTTCTGTGAAACTCAGCTCCTTCGTCATCGCTGGGTTCCTACCCCCGACCCCGAGCACTGTGCTCCAAAGCTGGGGGGAAGCCTGGCTTACAGATGGAACAATGCAGGGGCTGGCACTGTGACCCAGCGGGTTGAGCCACCACCTGCGGTGCCAACATCCCATTTGGGAGTCAGTTCATATCCTGGCTGCTCCACTTCTGATCCAGCTCCCTGCTAATGCACCTGGGAAAGCAGTAGAAGATGGCCTAAGTGCTTGGGCCCCTGAACTTGTGTGGGAGACCCAGATGAAACTCCTGGCTTTGGCCTTGCCCAGCCCTAGCCACTGGGGCTACTTGGGAGTAAATAATTCTAACTTTCAAAAAAAGGATTACCAGGTGACTCCAAAGTGAAGCCAAGGCTGAGACTCCTATTAAAAAAAAAAAAAAAAAAAGATGAGACAATGCATTCCAGGTGAAAAATGCGTGTCTCTTCAAAACGGTTTACATTTTTGCTTTACATCAATTTGATAATAGAAATAAATTTTCCTGCTTCTATGGGTCATTTTCTAGAATTTTCACTCTGGATCACCTATTATCAAAGAATCGTGAGATCTGATAAAATAAGGCCAAATCAAAACCTAGTCATTGGGGCCGGCGCCGCGGCTCACTAGGCTAATCCTCCGCCTTGCGGCGCTGGCACACCGGGTTCTAGTCCCGGTCGGGGCGCCAGATTCTGTCCCGGTTGCCCCTCTTCCAGGCCAGCTCTCTGCTGTGGCCCAGGAGTGCAGAGGAGGATGGCCCAGGTGCTTGGGTCCTGCACCCCATGGGAGACCAGGAAAAGCACTTGGCTCCTGGCTCCTGCCATCGGATCAGCGCGGTGCGCCGGCCGCAGCGCGCCGGCCGCGGCGGCCATTGGAGGGTGAACCAACGGCAAAGGAAGACCTTTCTCTCTGTCTCTCTCTCTCTCACTGTCCACTCTGCCTGTCAAAAAATAAAAAAAAATAAAAAAAAAAAACCTAGTCATTGGGGTGAATGTTGTCACTTGTGACACCTACATCCCATAGGCGAGTGCTAGTTTGAGTCCTGGCTCCTCCACATCTGATCCAGCATCCTAAGAATGCACCCAGGAGGCAGTAAATGATGGCCCAAGTACATGGACTGCTGCTACCCACATGGGAGATGTGGATGGAGTTCCTAGCTCCTGCCTTCAGCCTCGCACAGTCCTGGCCATTGCAGCCATTGAGGGAGTGAACCAATGGATGAAAGATCTCTCTCTCTCTCTCTCTCTCTCTCCCCCCTCCACCTCTGTCATTGCCTTTTAAATAAATAAATCTTTTTTTAAAAAATCCAGCCATCATTATTTTGATAATCTCATTCATATCCTATGATTGTGTTTTCAGAACATTGATTTGTTGGGTCTTTATTTTCTTTAAAATTTCTCAAAGGTATGGGTGGTGGTGGGGGGGAGAAGGTTATAGAACCTAGAGAAAGCAAGGTGCCAGGTTAAACTGGAACAGGCTAAGCATCAGGCTATGCTCTGTCCTAACTAGAAAAAGCAAAGGGATGTTTTTGGTGAAGACAATTCAAATACAGACACACACACACAAACACACACACTCACAAATAAACACAGGCACAGGCCTACACACATGCATGCACAGGCCCACAGAGTAAGTTTCTCTACCTGAATTTCTTTCCCTTATCTCTCCTGTCCTTGCCTGACTACACGCTTCCAATATTTAGAGTGTCTTACTCTCTATTTATTTTGGTAAAACAAAACAAAACAAAACAATACAAAACAAAAAATCCCACTGTTAGACTCCATCAGAGGCCTGAGAGCAGCACAGTTGAGAAGTGGTGTAGCTCGAACTGATCCACCTTCTGACTTGCAATGTGGTCAGGGCGTCTGGACACTGTCAGGGCATTGCAACTCACATCCCAAAGTGACTTTGTTATATGAAAGGAGTTTAATTTTTTCCCCTCTTTGTAACCTTGTGAAAGTTCTACATTAAAAAGCAATCACATCTTTCAAACTAGAAATGATTGTGTTTGGCACCACAGTCTCTGGTGTAATGGGCTGAGCTTGTTTTCACTGAAATGAAATCAGCTTTCAAAATAAATCGTCTGTAGCAACATTCTACCCCCCAAATCGTATAATCCTATTAACAGAGTTTCATTTTATTTATTTATTTTTTTTCATTGTCACTGGGCTGACAACGTTGGCCAAGTTTTAACATGGAGAAACAGAGTTTGGGAGAATCTGGCCTTGGCCAGGAGATCTACCCAGCTCTGGCACAAGCACTTAAAACATTCTCATCTGTGGTTCACCTGCATCACACAGGCTTCGGGCTAACTCGGTTCTTCACTAGCTCAGCAAGTCAAGCCGCCCAACAAATAGTCCAGCTAGCATGGTGGGTAGCCAGGTCCATCCCAGTGAATAAGCCCTTTATCCAAACCACAGAGGACGGCCAACGTGCTTCATGCAATGGATCCGAGTAGCTGTTCAGAGACTCTGTCAGAAGCGGTAAGTTACATGGCAAGATCTGAAAGAGCACCTTCGAATTTCAGACTTCTCAGGGAAGCGCATTTTTCTTTGGGGATGAAAAGAAGAAAAAGCAACATCTTATAATGACCAAGCAGGCTTGTTTTCTTCATCTACCAGAAGAAAGAACTCCTAGAAAATGTGGAAGGGGTTCCCAGCCCAAAGCGGGTGTTCCTCTGGGTCTTTGCGCCTTCCAAACCTGTGAGGCACTATTTGCATTTGGGTTTATCAGCCAGGCAGTTGACAGCCCGAGGGCATATTGTTCTGATTAAAGTAATCAGGCCCACGCACTTGGAAGCTGGGGGCAAGTTCTAATTTTCTAGAATAAGTGACAGATCACAACCACTGTTAGCCCAAGCCAGGTTCTGGGCTGTTCCTTCCTGGACCAAAATTCACATGGAAGTCATCTCTTCTCCCTGGAGAGTCCTCCTTCAGGTCAGTCTTTGGGGACAGCTTTTCTGCGATCCAGTGTGTTCTGACATAACATTTACATGCTGGCTGAACCAGTAACTCCGTTCTTCAGTCAACTCGAACTTGGTGCTGGTCTGATTTTGTCCTCGGGCAGCCTCCCCAGGGGCGGGGTCTCACAGCAGCCTCCTTGGTTTTCAGATTCTCTTGCTATAGTGCCAAGTAGTTCCCTGACTAGACAGTCTTTGGCTCGAACGCCAAGTCTGCTGCGGCATCAACTTGGCTGACATATTCAGTCTCCTACGACTCAGTCTTTCAATCTACCGAAAGGGCACAACAATGCCACCTGGCTGAAAGGCTTATCGTGGGGGGATCCGGTGATAACCAGAAACTATAGAAATGAGCAGCTCGCCACCCCTTTGAATACCCGTGGGCCAATTATGCATAACATTAATTCTCTAAGAGAGCAAATGCAAACAGCAGGAATAATTGATTTTGTGATCTCTTCTGAAAACATTTCTCTCAAGGACTTTTATAAAAAGTAATTAGATACAAATGGAGGGTTCTAGATGTTCAACATTTGCCTTCCTTAATTCCCTAAAAATATAGCGGTTTTCTTGCATTACAGACTAAACAGTGCTCGAGAGGTGATTGATTTCCTAGACCACAAGAAAAGCAACAGTTCTCTGTGGGAAGTTTCTTTGGAGTCTGAACTCGCTTTAGATAAACTGGCGAGAATCCTGGCGCTTCAGTGAATGAGGACTGATCTTTGTAGGGCAGTCCACTGTTCAAAGATTCATGCTCACTGCTTCAATAGGTGAGAATGGAAGGCACACGAGAGAAAGATTTCTCCTTCAGTGACGACTTGAGAGGTTACACTAAAGTGGGTGCAGAGGTCTTTCTCCTTCTGTGTCACAGCCTTGCAGGGTTCAATTCTTTCAAATAGTTAGTACTATTTTCCCGAGAGAGAAATCAATGTACTTCACTTTATTAGACTATCAGACAATCAGAATATACCTGCAGGGGATGGTTACAAGGGCTTTTTTTTTCCTGTGATCATTCATAAAATTATTCTCATTTTTATTTTTTTTCCTGGTGACTGGGAAATACTCAACCTTCTTTATGTACTCTCCAGCTTGAAAATGTATTTTTGATTTTTAAATACATTGTGTGTCTAATTGGAGATGTGAGTAAGCCAATGTTTATCTTGGTTTAAAAAAAGGCTCAGTGTACGTAAACTAAATTCTATTTTAACAAATCATTCCTTATGAAGAATTGGAACATTTAGGAGCCACATAATGCCATACTCCTTTATGATTGATGGGGCCGGGCATGAAGTTAACTCAAACTAGTTGTTAAAATATCCAGCAATATCATATAGGCTACTTATATTTTTCTTTTTCCACAATATTTGCTGTTTATTATAAACATTAACACTTATGAGGAATATTTTAGAAATTATAAATTCTCTCACTGTGAGTGCACAGTCCAGTATTTTAAAAGTCAGTTTACACAGTTGTGTAACCATCACAACAAGTTTATGATCGATTGAGAAGTTATTGATCTTGAGTTTAAGGCTGCGTAGAGCCCCGAGGAGGTGCAGGTGAACTGGAATGTTCTGAAGCATTCACTGTTGTCAGATCACGTTACTACTCTTCATCATACAGTGATGAGACCACTCCTGCACACGTCTGTCCCCTCGACTCCGAGCCCGGAGCCCTGCAGGGGCGAGAGTCTGGCACAAGTGAATGCTTTAGCATCCGTGTCAGAACCTCTGCGGCTGGTAGATCCAGTACCGATACCAGAATAGTGTTCAGTTCCTCAGGTTCTCTACCATTTGATTTCCATTCCTTCAGGACCAACATATCCTACTCACTTTAACACATTTGTGCAGAAATGGAACTAAAAGGTAAGGCACCCCGCTTTTTCATAGTCGATATTTTCCATGAGCATTTTGAGGGCTCCTCATACATGTGATTTCAAGATTCTTTTGCACCACAATAAACTTATCTTTCAATTCCTTTAATTTTTCCCACGGACATGATGACGTCCACTCATACTAGAGCTGCTTTTGCCAGCGCCAAACAGGTCCAGGCTTCCCCCAGCTGTGCACTGCTGACTTGGTATTTTTACGCAGCAGACACTTCTATCAGTACACAAGAAGTCAGTGGTCTGAGAAGCAGCACGTGGGACTTCTGAATCACGGGGCAATGGCAGTCGGTGCACCTGCTTTTCGGGAGCAGCTCCATTGTTCCAGGCCATGTCTTCACGGAGCAGGGCATATCAAGTCCACAGTGAAAGCCAAAAGTGGTGGCTGGAAATTGCTACTTCCAGACAGCAATCATTGTGCTTCCAAGCAACCAGATTTGCCTATGGCACTGCAGGCGTTGGAACTGGCACGCCTCACTGATGACAATAGCATGCAGCTGGAGACGGATCGCCTGACCCCTTCCTCAAGCTGCCCAAACAGCTGGTGGAAAAGTGAAAATGCAGCCCGTCGATTGAGTCCTTCGAGCCATGATGGATTTCCTCCTCATCCCCACGCCTCAAGATCCAACTCATTGGAGCAGCTTTTCTTACAGAATTGGCAGCCGCTCTGGTTGTGAGGGGAGAAAGCCTCCGTGAAAAACACCAGGAAGCGCTTCCTGGCCTCGTGGGGTCTGGTGATTTAAACCTCATGCTGCGGTAGTCGTGGGCGAGACCCAGAGCTGCAGCCAGGCCAGGTATTCCCATTACACGGAGCCTGCCAGGCTTCTCTAAACAAAGCGAAAAGGCTGTCAGCAGAAAACCCCCGCTCCCCGAGTCTTTGTGTCTTGGAACCGGGGGTGTGTGTGCAGCCTGCTGCATGCAAAGAGGGACAGACGCCCCCTGGAAAGTTAAACTCCCGGATTCCCATCAGAACGGTAAATCCTGAGCGCCGTATACAAAAGACAGCACCTGCACTCCGAGTTTGCGAAGTGAATTTAGCTCGGAGCTGGAGTAAGCAAGGATATTACCCCATTAACCTTGGGCAGACAACTGGGCTTATATCATGGTCTGGAATCGCGCCCTCAGAATCCACAATTGCTGTGTATTACATGATCACTTGCCTGCTAACAATTACTCCCATGTGGTAGGATGCCATTTTCCCTGTTCGTAATGAGGACGATTTCCTTGGGGCACAGGTGTCATCCAAGGAAGGCTTTCTCTTCTGCAGGATTTGTTTTTTCAGAAGTCTGCCTGGCCAAATGGCTACCATTTATTCTGTCTCCTCTTCAGCTCCATTAAAGTTTGCTGAACCAAGCAAGACTAAGTAAAAGAAAACCAGAACGGGACGTGGGGCTTTCAGCCTGCATCGAGTGGGCATGTCAAAGGCCAGAAATCAGTAAGTAAGGCTTCTCATCGATGAGAACAGTGTGAGTTTTGGACAATTCAAGATGGCAGCCTCCTAATTTGAGTACCTCAAACTTTCAAATCATGAAAGAGGCTCAGTGTGTTGTGATGGCTGGCCAGGGGGACATAGGATGATGGGCAGAGGGGAGCGGGACTCAAACCTGAAAGCTTTAGGCCATATTTGCAGAACACACGTATGGTGGAACGTAGAACGTTATCCCAAGCTCCTACTCCATACTACTCTGTCACAAACGAGGGAGCTTGGGATGCATTTTGACTGGTGCATAGTCGAATTATAAATATTGCTGTGTTGGCTCTGGGAGGACAGCGGTTTATCTTACACATGGCAAAGGCTTCTTCTAGCCCAGGTGCTCAGCAAGTATCTCGTCAGTGAAGAGCCGTGGCAGTGTGCCGAGACGGTGGTGGGCATGATGGAACACATACTGAAGGACATGGGCCAAACTTCATCCAAGTCAGGTTGGAGACTTCGAGTCTGATCACCAGGAGAAAAATAATTCATCTCCCTTTAGCCTTCAGACAACCAGCATGTGTTTGTCTAACTCTATAGAAGCAGGATCGAATATAATGTCAGGTTACCGTGAACAGAAATTCATGGAAAATCAAATTAGCTTAAAGTACACTTGAAAATATTCTTCTGGATTCTGAAAAGAGCACAAAGAGGACTCATCTCTGGTTTTCAAAAAGCTAGAGATTGCATCAAGGTGCCTGCTTTCAGAAGGTCTTTCAAATACTTCTGGGGACTGAATTTCCTGTCTAGCTACCCCTTGGGTAGAAAGGCTACATAATTTTACACACATCCAACTAACAAGGAACCCAGAGGTTGACAGTTTGATGAATTACATTGTTATTGAACAGTTACTGACTTGTCTTAGTTATTAAAACCTCTTTTAAGAAGAAATGAAGATATAATTTTTACCTGCTTAATATTCTAGATAATGCTCCACACTCCCCCTTGGGTACATTGCTGTAGTGACTTGGGGTTCTTGGGTCCTAGACACCTTCGAGTTTTATGTAACTTGACTTCTACTGGGCTTGTGTTTACTGGGTACATTAAAAACTTGACTGTGCTTATTCTGTGCTTAGCTTTGAATCCCCAAGGAGCTCAGAGTGGAAGGTCACACAATTTGTTAATCTTCACTGCATTTCAACAGAGGAGTAGATATTGTGATGTTAATTACAGATTTTAAGCATTGAAAACAGAAGTTACAATGTCATAGGTCAGTCAGATCCAGCATTCGTTCATTCTGTGTTGGATAACCTTTCCTGATACCTGCCCAGCAACATCAGAACAGAAAGGAGCAGAAAAAGAAAACAGAACAAGTGTTTCAAGTTCCTGTGCTTTTTCTCTTGCAATATTCATGCTCCAAATATTTATAACTTAGGATAATGCTAGTTGTATTGGTTGGGGGTAATGCTGACTCTTAGAACAAGCAGATGGCACAGTGTACAAAGGCTCTCAAACAATAGGAGTTTAATTTTGGCTTGTAAAACGTCCTGAGTTGTAGAAGGTAAGTGGGAGTGGGAAGGACAGGATGTTCTCAGTCATCAGGGACCGAGGCTAATGGAATCCTCGGCATGTAGCTCGTGAGAGCACTGTGCTGGCCTCTGTCTGCTGTCTGGAAGAGAAAAGCATTGTTGGGAGGTTTTACAAGCTGGGCCTGGACATGGCACCCATCGTATCTACTCCCATCCCATTGGCTGGAGCTCAAGCACACGGCACTGCTAGATGCAAAGGCGACTTAGGGAGAGGTTCCTGGCTGAGCTGTCTCTTTTGCCTCAAGTTTGTGCCATGCAAGGGGACGCACACCTTTGGGGGAGCATTAACTGTCCTATCACCTAAACTAAGTCATAGGCAGGTGTTTCCAATTGACCCCTTTAATGGTTTTCACCAGCCTTGTCCTTTCCTTGTCGGGTCATCAGGGTGATGATTTGATGTCAGAGCAACCTGGACTCTGATGTACAATAACAGCCACCTGTGCGCCGTGGTTTGCATGTGTCTGCCGATTTCTATTGTTTCTCAAAGCTGGTGCTGTACACATGCTGAAGCTCACGCTAGTGACACAGTGGCACTCCTAAGTCACTGCCGCTGACTGCAGACTGGCTTGCGTCCCTGTGTGTGTTGTGCAGGTAGACCCCATGATGTTTGCTGTGTATTGCTGCTTGTTGTATGTCGTTTAAATTTGTTTATAAATAGCTGTCTCTTGTGTAGAGTATCATCATCTGCTACTTTTCGCTGCTGATTGTTGGAACGCCTCTTGGGAGCTGGGAAAGAGCAGTTTTTCATTTTGAAAAAGATTTTTTTCTCCTTCTAGCCCTGTTTCCTCTCTCTCTTGTACCATAGCTCCTGAAGGCTTGACGTGTGCTTGTAGGGTCTGCTTGGATTCTACCCATGAACCAGAAAGGAGTTTTCCCAGGATAAACACAATCCAAAGTCACCTCTGTTTCAGATGCCAATAACAAGGGCTAATACATATTGAGCACTTAGCACTTTCAAGGTGTGGTGGCTGATTTGATGCATCCATTTGACTAGACCAGAAGGTACCCAGACTGCATGTGCCTGGGAGGGTGTTTCTGGGTGAGCCTGACATTTGAGTTGGTACACCCAGTAGCTGCCCTCCTCAATGCATGTGGACACCATCCCACGTGTGGAGGGGTGAGTACAGCAAATGTGGAGGAAGGAGGCATCTGCCCCTTTTCCTGCCTCTCTGCAGGAGTGAGGCCATTTCCTTGCACCTTCTGCTGCCCTTGAATGGGGCCTTGCACCACTGGCTCCCCTGGTTCCCTGGCCTCCAGACTCCAGCTGAATTCAACACTGCACCTGCTGACTTGGGTCCCAGGTCTCAGACTGTGGGACTTCTTCCTAATCCTTCCTCATCACATGAGTCAGTTCCTCGTGGTAAGTGTTTCTCTCTCCCTCTCTTTATATGGAACCTATTGGTTCTATTTCCCTGGAGATCCCGGACTACTCCACCAGACAAAATGCAAAGCATCCTGCAGACATCACTCCATCTACTTTCTACCCTCACTTACTCTTCCCATTTCAGACCTGAGGCTGAGCTAGAGGCAATAAGTGACTTGTCTAGAAGGCCCCACTAGGAAGCCACAATGCTGAGTGGAGCCCATGTTCCAGTGACTTCAAGTTTGTGTTTGCTACCACTTCAGTATCCTGCCACAGTTCCTCTTTTCCATATTCTGTATATAAACTCGACGTAGTCCCTCAGTACGCCTTGCAAATAAATGGTATGCTAAATAAAAATAGATATTTCAAGACATTTTTCTTGATTGTCTTGTTCCTCCCATTAAATTATATGCGTTGAGGAAGGAACAGGCTTCTTGGAACCCAGAGCACATTTCCCACCAGATGAGCTGTGATTGTAGCTTCACCACCACATTTGACAGCATTGCTTAATAAAGAGATTTAAATCCACCTACAGCTTTATACTCAAAAACAGATGACACTGTCCTTTAAAGGCAAAATAGTATGAGGAAAATGGTATTGAAATTGTTCCCTGGTGTGTATTGATTAAATATGAGCATTTTGATCTGATTATGTTGGCTGTTTTGTATTGAGGTTCTCAAGTTAGGTTTCATTTGATACTACCAACAAAAAAATCCAGAACTAGGAATGGGAAGAATAAGTAATGCTTGCTAGCCATAATACAACTTAAAAGTCTTGACACATCTTGAAGATACCTTACATATTTTCATTTATTTGCTGTCCATCTAAGGTCAGAGAAATTTGATGCTGTGCATATATCCTTTCCCAGCCGCAGTTTGCTCATATTTAAAATGGGGATAACAACAGCACCTGCCTCACAGGCTTATTGTAAAGATGAAATGGGGGCCAGCGCCGCGGCTCACGAGGCTAATCCTCCGCCTTGTGGCGCCGGCACACCGGATTCTAGTCCCGGTCGGGGCGCTGGAGTCTGTCCCGGTTGCCCCTCTTCCAGGCCAGCTCTCTGCTGTGGCCAGGGAGTGCAGTGGAGTATGGCCCAAGTGCTTGGGCCCTGCACCCCATTGGAGACCAGGATAAGTACCTGGCTCCTGCCATCGGATCAGCGCAGTGCGCCGGCCGCAGCGCGCCAGCCGTGGCGGCCATTGGAGGGTGAACCAATAGCAAAGGAAGACCTTTCTCTCTGTCTCTCTCTCTCACTGTCCACTCTGCCTGTCAAAAAATAAAAAATATCAAAGACCCGAAGCCAAGGTCAAGGTGCTGTCTGGCTGGGTTCCGGTGAAGCCTCTCTTGGTCCTCTGTCCTCATACAGCCCTTCCTCTGTGTGCGCATGGAGGGCTCTGTGGTGTCTGCTGGTTCCCTGGGAAGAACATCAATAAGGCCTCACCCAACCTCTATTCCATCCCCACAGCTCTCAATCCAGTCATGCAGGGCTTTGGGCTTCAACATATGAATTTTGGGGTGACAACAAGTTCATACCAGTGCTCAAAAAGAGTGCATTTTTTAGTGGTTCATTTGTAGGATGTATCTACTCAGTACCCACCCAGCTTTGTCTTACATGCATCTGAGACCTTGAAAATGGTTTTAAAGTTATCCTCAGCTTAGATTCATTGAGACAATCTCGAGAGCGAAAGTAGCTTCAGTATTGACTATTGCCTGGAGTTAGCTGGCAGAGGGGACAGTCCCTGATCTCTGGAGACAAAGGATGCTGGTGCTGATGGCGTGTGTGTGTGTGTGTGTGTGTGTGTGTGTGTGTGACAAGTTGCTAGCCAGAGATGACACTACAAAAAGAAGTGGCTTAGGTCTTGAAAAGTTTGGCTAACTAGAATTAAAATTTTGAGGCAACTTGCCTGATTAAGGCTCTTGTGGAAAATGAGTGTCTCTCTCTCTTTCTTTCACCATTTTCCCTCTAATTAAAATTGAGCCGGAACTGTGAGTGCCCATTTCGCCTGAAATGGAAATCTGGCATCAATGCTCAGCTAAATGCGATTTTCTTCTTTGTGTTTTTCTACGCTGCCATCCACTTTCTGCCTCATCGCATTCCTAGCATCTGACAGGTGGTCGGAGTCCCTATCTTATCAAGCATCTATTCTGAAGTTCAATGTCTGAATTCTTCATTTGGATTCTGGCATTTGGGGGTCATTTTGTTGACCACCAAAGACAGACAACACAGAGCAAATGTTAGCAAGACAGCCGGCTTTGGTTTCTTAGTCAAAGCAATTTTGAAAGAACGTTCCAACTTGAAAGAGCTCTTCTCAAGGTTTGGAAGTGAGAGGCTGCCTGGGGTGGGGATGAGGGTAGGGGTGGGAGTGGAGTAGGAAGGAGGAGTCTGTCGCTGGACAGAGCCACCTGTATTTTCCTGCAGAACAATTTTGAAAATTTTTTTCTTGTTCTTTTGGCAGGATATTAGTCATCATATAAAGATCTGTTATGCACCAGGTCCTTTAAGATAAATATTCTGGAAGCAAAAGGAGGAAATTTGCAATAACTTACAATCAGCTCTTAAATTCTAGCTGTTCAGATTTTTTTTTTCACAGTATGCCTTTATTGAGCAGTGTTTAGACGAAGTTCAAGACTTTCACAGGCAAATCTGCTCCCCTGAAGGTGAGCCCTTGCTCACGACAATGCCAGGGTCTCCTGTCACGTTCTAAGAGTGGTCGGTCTACACATGGGGCGGGGACCACTCTGGGGATGCTGCTCTCACCAAACCCAATATTTCTGTTACGTTAGCTTTAAGATAAATGCATGCAGATCTTTGCTGGGAGGTTGGAAAGGATGATGAGTAGTAGATCTGATCCCTAATCTAGATGCATATAAATGAGATGAGATGACGTCACCCAGCCGAGGGCCTGAAAACCATAGGAGGCAGCGCTGTGCCCTGTGAGTGCAGGAGTTTCTTTAAGTGCTCTGTCCAGAAGAGGCAAGATCCTTCCAGACTGAAGTGGAAAAGATGGGGCCTTGGAGAAGACTCTTCATTCCTTGAACACTCTCTCAAACACTTCAGTAGTGTGGACAGGCAGGGCCTCCATTAGGAGGTGCCATTTTGGTGCCTGTTAGAGGAAGAAAGAACCCACCACTAGGGGAGGAGCACTGCACGGTGGGGAACCACCCAACCGATCGGTAAGGTGATGGATGCACAGTGGCCGAGCGTGGCTGAGAGCAGGGGCAGGGCTGGGTTGGGGTGTGAGCATGTGATTTAAGGTGCTGATATACTTACCTCTCAGAGGTAAGCTAGTAGCATGCCCAGAAGTTCTTGAAGCACAACCAGTCTAGTGAAGCCAAAGACTGACTGTGGCCATCACTTGATCATTCACAGACCTGGGGATCCCAGTCTCTGTTGTTGGTTCCTTCTAATGACTTCCCATCTATCCCATACTTAGAAGAGGAGGCAGTTTACCATCACCGTATTTGCCTGTCATTAAAACATGCAATGTGCCTTCCTGAAGACAGTTGCTATCCGTGTGTATGTGCGCATGTGCACACCCGCTCATGCACTCGCAGGATGGTCTTGCGTCTCGGAAGTCTGTCTCAGGGTGGGCCCTGGCATCCTTCCCTTGCCTCCTGCCATTCACTCATACATCAGCTGAGATCTGCCAGAGCCCCTCTCCAACAGCTCCCAGAGCTGTGCTTGGGTCTACGGAGCCAGGGCATACTTTTTTCCATGGGAGCAAATCATGGAAGTCCTTTCTCTTGCTGCTCTGTGAAAGTGTCACTTTGTTAAAGTGTTTCTGGCTCCCATTCTTTGGAAACCATTGTGAAGGGTTTTCATCACAGTGCTCAGAACTGGCCCACCTGACATGGCATTACATCAGCAGAAACTCTGCCTCTGACTCGAGTGCTTGCTTCATATACCAAAACCCTGCAGAGTTCCCCACTTGGTGCTGTCCTGAGCAGAGTGTCACCTTGGTCTGTCTGTATTTGTAAACAGCCTCAGGCTTTGAAGTCAGAGAAAGTCCCAAACCCATTAGCATCAGACTCACATGTCCTCCATGGTTTACCCTGGAAAGAACTCGGTACGTTATTCTGCAAAGACCACGATCTCCACTCTTGAACACTTTGCTTCTTGGACTCCCTTCCTACAACTCACTGTATGTCTCAGAAAAGAATTAATGGTATTTCACTTTTTTCCCTAATAAAACAGGAGAAGAATAAAGTAGAAGGCATGCCAAATCTTTATAATAGTGACTTCTTCCTGATAAAATCTTTAGAAAATAAATCCTATAGATAAGAAGAGGTGAATTACCTGGTCTCTCTAACTCACAGAACAGAGGATGTGCTAATGTTATCATGATAGTAGGTACAGATGCAAACTTTCTCAGTAGTAGAGTTTATCAGTATAAAGTATAAAGATCAGATTGCAACTGAGGAATATTTCAAAATATAGCAAAATTGCATGCAGTCTATCTTTTCATGAAGGCAATCTTTCTTGTCTCTATACTCAGAAATATAGAATCATTCATGAAAATACAGTTTCTCCTATTAATGATAATACTGTTAAAGATACAAGTTCTCTACAAATCTGTATTGTTCCTAGAATCTTTTAAAATGCTGAGTTTGAAACTCCCATTACTTTGAACTCTATAAATGTCGTTCCTCTGGAGAACGTCCCCTACTGCGAGTCGCACATCCCAGGATGAAGGATGGAGAGGGCTTTGTTGAACAGTTCAGGTGATTATTCGGTGAGGTGTTTGTGACTCACCTCGGCAATCACCTGGGTTAGGAACAGGGGGGAACCCAGGGATGTCTAGTCCAGGGCTTTACCACTGGTCCAAGAGGAGCTGAGCAGTGCATCAGTGCAGCCAACTCCATACGCAGGGAGACAGAGGAGGTGACAGGTGCTGAGGCCATGCTGTACCGTTGTGGGACAACAGCTGGGTTGTCAATTGTGGCTCCCTGCTGGGCACCAAAGGCTACAGGCAGCCTCCTCAAAGTGCACCCAGTATTTAATGGAGTCTGCATGCTCTGCTCATCCTGGGAGATTACCGGATTACCTGGGATAAAAGAGGGAAGGTCATCGGATCAGCTGACACTGGGTCCAATTTAGGCTTTAAAACTCTAACAGCTTCTCAGCTTTTAAACAAGCCTATCAACAACTTTTTATTTTTCAAGGCTAAAGCCATCTTCTCAAGGGCTTCTTGGAGTTGGAAGGCAATGAATTTACAAGTGTTCCTGAGAGTCCACAATGGGTAGGTATCCAAGGTTCCTTATCTGTAAAAACAAGAATAATAACATCTACTTCCAATGAAACTCATAATACTGTCTGGAATACAGTGAAGCCTCAATAAAGATAAACAATTAGTACATACCAGAAATCACGGTTGAAGAAGTTAAATGGACACTACACTAAAGTGCCTACCTGGAACCAAAGCCGATACAATGCAGTGTGTACAGCCAATATCCTAGGACACGTCTCCAACAGAAAGTGTTTTACTTAGACACTCCATAAAATCAGGTGAAGCAACTGGCCCACCAGATGCACAAATGTGAAAGTGAGGTCAAAAGAATGAAAAAGTACTGCAACTCTCTCGCAACAGACCCAAAAGAAAAGCAAGTCAGTGAATTTCCTGAAACAGAATTTTTCCAAAAGGATTTTGAGGAAACCATGAAATACGAGAGAATATGGGATGGGAATTTGACCTAGAGGTTAAGATGTTACCTAAGATGCCTGCGAAGTGCTTGGGTTTGATACCTGGCTCCGGCTTCTGACTCCAGCTTCTTGTAGACCCAGGGAGGCAGAAGTGGTGTCTCAAGTGATTGAGTTCTGTCATCCATGTGGGAAAGTGAGGTTGGGTTCAGTTCCTGACTTTGGCTTTGTCCCAGCCCTAACTGTTGTGGGCATTTGGGAAGTGAACTAGTGATGGAAGATCTCCTATGTCTGTCTCTCTGTTTCAAACAAAATTTTAAAACATTAAAAAAAATACAGTAGATTCAAAAAGGAGTGTCAAACTCTAACAAGACAGAGGACCATCAAGTCACAAAGATAAATGACAGATTAAGAAAGGAACAAAGGATACACAAAACAACTAGAAAAAAAATGAGCAAAATGACAGGAGTATCTTTACTTATTGATAATAGTCTTGAATATAAAATGATTAGATCCCCAAAATAAAAGATATAGACTGTACTAAAAAAGATTCAACCGATGCTGCAAAAGCATCCAAATAGGAAATAGGAGGTCAAACTACCTCTGCTTGCAGATGTGATTTTCTGTAACAAAAACGTAAAGATTCCAACAAAAACTGTTAGAAATCAGTATTATACAAGATACAAAAATATGCAGCTTTTTTTTATACATTAACAACAAAATTTTGAGAGGAAATGAAGAAATCCCATTCACAATAGTGGCAAAAATAAAAATATCCAGGAATAGCCTTAACCAAGGAAGCAAATAACCTCTACAATGAAAATTATAAAATTTTATAGAAGGAAACTGAAGAATGCACACAAAAAATTGGAAAGACCGCCCATGTTCACAGATTGGAAGAATTAAAATGTTTAATGTCCATACTACTCAAAGTGGTTTACAGATTTAATATAATTCCCATCAAAATACCAATTTCATTCTTGGCAGAAATGGGAAAAACACTTCTCAAATTCATACAGAAGCACAAAAGATTCTGAATAGCCAACAGAATCCTGACTAAAGGAACAAAACTGGAGGCTTTACAATACCTGACTTCAAAACATGCTACAAAACTATAGTGACCCAAACAGTTTGGTACTGGCATAAAAATATACACAAAATCTAATTGACCCAAATAGAGATGCTGAAATAAATCCACGTATTTACAATCATCTGATTTTTGACAAAGGCAGCAAGCACACACTCTAGAGAAAGGAATGTCTCTCCAATAAATGGTGTTGGGAAAAGTACACAACCATATGCAGAAGAAAAATCGAGACCCTCATCTCTTACCATATATGAAAATCAACTCAAAATGGATCACAGAGTTAAATGTAAGACCCAGAACTACAAACTACTGAAAGAAAACATAGGAAAATGCTTTAGGGTGATTGTTTAGGCAAAGATTTTTTTTTTATATGCTCCAAAACGCACAGGTAACAAAATAAGAAATTGACAAATGGGATTAGGTCAAACTAAAAAGCTTCTGCATAGGAAAAGAAACAATCAACAGAGACAACTTAGACAAAGGCAGAAGATGTTTGCCAGCTACTCAGTCTATAAGGGTTTGATGTCCAGAATATAGAAGGAACTCAATAGCAAAAAAACAAATAATCTAATTGAAGTGTGACTAGCCAGTTCTCAAAAGAGGACATACAAATGGCCAAAAAGTACATGAAAAAATGCTCAGTATCCTGAATAACAAAAGTAATGCAAACCAAAATCACAATGAACTATGATCTCACTGCAGTTAGAACAGCTCCTAAAAGACAGACAAGAATAATGAGTGCCGGAGAGGATGTGGGGAAGGGAGAACTCTCATACCCTGCTGGTGGAAAGGTAAATTAGCATGGCCATTACGTAAAAAAGCATGGAGGTTTCTCAAAAACCTGGAATTAAAACTTCCAGATGACCCAGCAATCCCACCACTGGGTCTATATAGCCAAAGGATTTAAAATCAGTGTGTTTAAGAGATACCTGCATTCATATGTTTGCTCCAACAATATTCACAATAGTCAAGATGTGGAAGTGAGTGAATAAAGAAAATGTAGTGTGTATGTACAAAGAGAGATTATTCAGCCAGAACAGAGAATGGAGTTCTGTCATTTGCAGCAGTGTGGATGACACTAGGGGAGGCTATATTAAGTGAAATAGGCACAGAAAGCCAATACCACATGTTCTCACTTCGGTGTGGGAGCTCAAAAGCTGATCTCAGAGAGGTTGAGAACAGAACAGTGGCTACCAGGGCTGGGCAGGATGACAAGGAGGTGGGGCTGGAGAAAGGATGGTTAACGTGCACAGGGCTGCAGCGGGTAAAAGGAAGAATTTCTAATGTTCCATAGATCAACAAGATGCAGTCGACAATAATTAATTGAATATTTCCAAACAGTTTGATACAGAAGATTCTGAATTTTCCCAACACACAGAAAAGACGAATGTCTGATATAGTAGTTACCCTGATAGATCATTGCATGTTATATGTACGTGTATTGAGATGTCACACTGCACCCCGTCAACATAAAAGTCTATTAATATAAAATTCTATTAAAATAAAAGTCAGTATTTCAATGACAAAAAGAAAAGGGAAGCTCTCGAGGAGGGAGTTTTGTGTTTAACATTTTCAAGGCAAAAGAAGAGACTCTCAAGATCCTTGTTCACCTGCACAGCTGAGGCAGTGGCTACCCTTGCCTCCTTGCCTTGGTTCATGCTACAGTCAACTCTCCAAGCAGCCAACACAGCACTTTTCTAAAAATCTTAAATCAGATTATGTCATTTTCCAGATCATAGCTTTATGGTGGTTTCCCATCTCATTTAGTGTTCACGGGACACCCAAGAACACCTGGCCCCGCCTACCTTTTCGACCAGCAGCCTTTGTCAGGTAGTCTTTGCTAGGAGGGAGTGAGGAATATGATGTTGAGATAGAGGAGATTTGTAGTAGTCAAGGTGAGACTCGAAGGCTCTGCTGAGATGAAATGGCATAGGGAAATTCTGTTCATTGAAAAATAAAACTTTACATATATCAGCTCTTAGTTTGTCACTAAGTAACCGTGACTCCGGGAGGACAGGAGGCTCAAGCTAGGGGCAGTGATGGGTGGTAGTGATGGGTGGGTCCAAGTGGGTAGACTGGGGAGAAGGTGGGGGAGATGCTGACAGGTCTTGCCACAGGCTCTGGCTTTCTGGCTTCTTAGCTTCTCCATTACCATGTTGCTACCGGCTACCACTAGCTTGAGCCTCCTGTCCTCCCGAAGTCATGGTTACTCAGTGACAAACTAAAAGCTGATACATGTAAAATTTTATTTTTCAATGAACAGAATTTCCCTATGCCATTTCATCTCAGCGGGGCCTCAGAATTGAAGAGAAGTCTCCAAAATTGCAATACAGCCTGTGCTCTCTAGGGTGGACATTGTACCAGTGCATTGTTCAGGGTCCTGAAAAGAGGGATGGGCTGGGAAAAGAGATGCAAGTCAAATCTCTGTTGTCCTCCGCGTTTAGACACACCTCTCATTGAAGCGGATGTGCACATTACTGGCTGAAAAGGAGTTTGGGATTATCCGTGAGCCTATTTCTGTGAAACAGATCTTACAAGATTGAGGCTATTAAATGCTGAGAATGTATCATGCAAACTATCCGTGCCCCAAAACTGGAACCAGCCTCCTGGATCCATGTCATCTGATTCCCAGTCTCTCTCCACTTCCCCTTCCTCACACTCTCCTTCTCCACCCACTTCAGTCTTATGACCATTTCGAGAATTTGTCTCCTGCGGTATCCTGCAGTGGCTTCAGCGTTTTTGTCTCTCCTCTCCCATGCCACAAGGCTATATCTCCTTCACTTCTTTCAAGTCTTCTTCCAATGTCACCTCCTTGGTGATTGCTACCCTGAGCGATCTGTTGAAGTTGCGCCAGCTATAGCCTCCGGTCTGCTCCCTCCCTCCTGATCTCCAGTTCTCTGTATTCTGTCGCTCAGCTTCTAGGTCACCATGTAATTCCCCGTTCCATTTGATCTGCTTACTGTGTGTCTCACTAGGATGAGGTTATGAGGGCAAAGATATACGGTCTATGTCACTCCCTGAGAGAGTCCACTCACCTACAGCAATACTTCTACAAAAACCAGGCAGTCAATGAATTCTTGTCGAATGAATGAACTTCTTTTTATTATAACATGGTGAGCAGGAGAGCCGAATAAAAGAAATCCCCAGCATGAGCATCTAAGCTGTATACCCACCACAAATTCAGATATATTTTCCAGAAGGCCAAAAAACAAACAAAAAACAACACAGCGCTTAGACGATGGAAAAATGTCTGTACTGAGCTACCCAGCTGATCCTTGGCTTCCTGGCCTCGCCCTGCTGAGGGCTAAGAGGCACTCTCAAGTCCTGCTGGAGTGTGCAGGATCAGGACGACCTCATCCTGGGGAGAGAGTTCTAAAGCCAGTACATCAAAGGAAGCTGCCCCCTCATTGCCAGGGACCCCTCCCTGTTTGAATCAGGGCCAGAGTCCTAGGAGATGGGGCTGGACAAATAGTGGGGCTAATACAACTCTGTGTCGCGAGGCAGCCCTGTTTTGCGGCCCACTGGCCCAGTGTGGCGCTGTCAGGGAGGAAGTTTGCCTACACACCCACTGGAGTTTGGGAACGGTTGGCATCAGGGAAAAGTGATCTCAGAGGAAAGCAGCAGGGTGGGTGATCCAAGAATTTCTTCTTGTAGCTGGGTCTTCCAAAGGACAGCAGGTGCACAAGGATGCACCCTGTGGTCATAATCCCGGGTCAGAAGGCCACAGTTAGTGGCAGAATTTGGAAGGGATGGTCCACCAGTCACTTACCTAGGGTGGGGGAAGGCCCAGCCGCTGGCCTATCATCTCTGCTGCTAGAGCTTTGTTAGACCAAGGCGCTCAGGTGCTGAGGAAGTTCCCACTACACAACGCTTACTGCTGGTGGTCCCTGTGAGATGAGAAGTAAGAGCTCTGGGCCGGCTGCCGGTGACAGATTTCCCAGCCAAGGGAGATTGTCCCGGGTTCCTCATCACGTAGCCCCTGCTTCTCCTGCTACTGCACAACACTGGCAGAAATGAGCTCCTTCTCAGGGTGATGGCAAGGAGTCCAGGTCACTCTGCAAGAACAGCCAGATTCCCCGAGACTGGGGAATTGGGAGACAGATCAGAGGTGGGATTCGTGAGCACGCTCATCTGGCAGATTTCCTGGGCAGCTTCATCCGCTCTGGAGTTCTTGCTACCAAACTATGGGAATCACATTTGTAAATGGGGCTGGAAGCTCCAAAAGGAAGAGAGAGAGGGAAAAAAGCCCAGCTAAGCAGGTGCATTTCTCCGGGATTTCTCACCTTTTCCTCTTGCAGGCCGCCTGAAAGTGGCACAGAAAGCAAGCTTCTCCCTAGAACTTCGGCTCTTTTCTTCCCTCTGGAGAGAATAAGAGAGGAAGTCATGAAGCAGCAGCACACTTGCTTGGGGTTTCTGAACAAAATTCAAAGGAGACAAAATCACAGTCTTCCTTCACTCCCTTGAGGAAGGTGTCTGGAAGTGAAATCAAATGAGAAACAGAAAAATGGTAGAAATTTAACTCTTTGCTTGTACGGCAAAACAGGGCTGACTTTGCGACCACAGGGAGGAGAACACCCAAGCTTAGCGCTCACTGTGTGCTGCTATAATTTAAACACGTGAACCATGCAGCAGAACTGACATTTACAAAACCCATACCAGCCTCTGTTCGTTTGGCTACATTCCTGTCTTCTCACCACAGCACTTTGGCCTGACTAGCATTTTATCAGTGTAAGTGATGTCTTAGGAAATGCAATCTGATGGCACAAGGACCTGCCGACTCTCCTTGAAGCATGATGAAGCCCAAGGTTGTACAACTTTCAATTAGGAAGGGCTGATTATCTGATGGATATGGACTTTGTGAAGTTCCATGTCTTTTGTCGACAGAAAAAATATTATTGTCCCAGAGGCACCCTAAATTGTTTCAGAAGGACATAAGGCATAAGCCAACACACGGCTAAAAACACTCAGCTCTGTGCTCCCTTCCCTGGTTTGCTGTCCAGTGGCCCTGGGAAAGGAGTCACAGTCTGCATGGTGTTTCCTTTGATTCTCTGGAGCTCTATGTTTGACCTGTGGGCAGCAGCTCCCAAGCCTGACAGCTCTGCCAGGTTAGGTAGGTGATTGGTTTTGAAAACTATAATCATTGGCTTCCACTCCAGACAGTGGGGCACAGTCATGTGTATTTTAACAAGCTCCCCAGTGACTCCCAGGGAATCCAAGGATCCAATATCTAGAGGTCCCATGGAAGGGCTGGTTGGTTCCAGGGACTGCTCTGAGATGCTTGATACACTTCTGTGGGATGTGAGCTGTGTGTACGTGTGTGCGTGCATGTGCTTGTGTGTGCGTGTGTGTGTGTGTGTGTCTGTGTGTGTAGCTGGGGAGGAGGAGGGGTAAAAAGTCAGCAGTTACATCCTGGGATATACAGAAGGAGGGTAAAATCTCACAGCTGTTCCTGTAGAACAATTACAACCTCAGACATCCTTTGATGCTGGACTTGACCTGAGAAAGAAGTAAAGGAAACCCGATTAACCTTCATGGAAAGTCTACCGCCCCTTTCACTCTGTGTGGTGGAGGAGTTCTTTTCACTTACTCAACAGCAATCATAGAGCACAACGATCCTAAGTGCCCTGCACTGGGCTGGTGTTGGAGTTTCAAAGACAAAAATGGGGGCTGGTGCCGTGGCTCACTTGGTTAATCCTCCGCCTTGCAGCGCCGGCATCCCATATGGGTGCTGGGTTCTAGTCCCAGCTGCTCCTCTTCCAGTCCAGCTCTCTGCTGTGGCCCGGGAAGGCAGTGGAGGATGGCCCAAATGCTTGGCTCCTGCACCTGCATGAGAGACGAGGAGGAAGCACCCGGCTCCTGGCTTCTGATCGGCACAGCTCTGACTGTAGCGGCCATTTGGGGGGTGAACCAACGGAAGGAAGACCTTTCTCTATGTCTCTCTCTCACTGTGAACTATCTATCAAATAAAAAAAAAAAGACAAAAATGATAATGCTCATCTTTAAGGAGCCTGCAGATGCTTGCCACCCGGAGACACATGTGCTATCAGGGAGTGTGCTTCGGGACGCTTCGGCAGGAGGCTGTCAGGGTGAGTGCAGCGACAGGGTGAGTCTAGGAGGATTTCTAAGAAAAGGTGGCACTTGAAATAAGTCTTAAATGATTCTGATGCTGATATTTACTACCTCAAATAATCCAGTACGGTCTGTGCAGAGGGACTTGAGACAGGATGAAAGGGGTGGGGTTGGGGAGATACAGCCACAGATGAGGTGGACAGGTAGGTATGCTGGAGCTAGGGGATGGGTTGCTGTGGCTCCTCTCTGAGTGCAGGAGGCGTCCAAGCAGACGACACTGCAGCACATTGGTGACGGAGAGAGCACAGTATAGTGGTGGCATAGAGACTGCATGGGACATGGGGGTGGTGAGACGAGATGGGAGCTTGCTGGCCCGAGAGGATGCAATGGATGTGAGAGTGGAGAGGCAGGGAGCAGCAGGAGCTACCGGTCAGTTGTTTGGGTACAGGGGAGAGAGAGGAAGCAGTTGAGGATCCCACTCAGGTACTTTTTGGTAGCTGGTTACATCATGCTGCTGTTCACACGCACTGTTCGCTTTAACATAGCTCTTCATGTTACCTTCATAATAATCCCATGTCATTTTGCACAGATCAGATAGGAGGCTTTGTGAGATCAAATGGCCAAAGGGAGGAAAGTTCAAATTTTCCAGCTGGTTAGCGGGAGCTGGAAACCAAATTCAGATCAGCCTTAGTTCTGAGACCTGGGCCTCCAATGCCCCAGGCAAATGCAAAACTCAGTAAGACTAAAAAGGAAGAATGTGACTTTGAGTAGGCTCCATTCACAATAGCAACAGCGTGAGCCAAGACCCGAAAAGTAGAATCGAAGCCCTTGAAATGTATTCTTGCCTGCAGTTAGCGTGGTGAGATGTGACCTCCTTTTTGAAAGGAAGTCAGTGGTCTCTCTCCTGTGCCGTACAGCCTTCGTATATGGCACCAATGGCAAATAGGATCAGAGCAAGAGTTTTAAAGAGGAAAAAAATTGCCATTACAAAATGTCCTTATAAAAAAAGTGAGATGAAGTGCCTTAACCTCTGTCTCAGGCGTTTGCTCATCCCGCCTTCAAGAGCCATTTGTTTAAAGACAGTGGTCTCACTGGAGGAATTCAATAAATACTTGTACTTAGCAGTCTTTCATTGGTGAAATAGGCCTCTTGCAAAATCTTGTATGACAGCACACACTTTAAAGATAGTATATTGTGCATTTAGGCTCTCTGAGCCAAAGGATTTTTGCAAAAGATCTCATAGTATCAGGTCGTTGAGAGAGACTCTGTGAGTCCGACCTACCTGGATAGAGACTAAATCACCCCTGGAGCCATCAGGTAGGCAAACATTTGACTGTTTCACAGTGAGGTATGACCTTGAACTCATGCTGGTGTTTGGGTTGAAGCTGAATTTAGTCGATGAGCCTGGTTGAAGCAACTTGTTAGTTACTTGTTAGTTAGTTACTGCTCACTTGTGATATTCTGATAATCCACTTACCTTGCTTTGAGGTGTTTGCGTACAAAAATAGACTTGACTTAGCTTCATCCCCTGTATTTATCTCCCTGAAACTTTTCTTTATCCAACTTGTCTCTCTGTCTGTACTTTACTTCTCCTACTCAAAAATGGATAACCTTCAGGGCTGGTGCCATGGCTTACTTGGTTAATCATCTGCCTGCGACACCTGCATCCCATATGGGCGCCAGGTTCTAGTCCCAGCTGCTCCTCTTCCAGTCCAGCTCTCTGCTGTGGCCTGGGAGGGCAGGGAAGGATGGCCCAAGTGCTTGGGCCCTGCACCTGCATGGGAGGCCAGGAGGAAGCTCCTGGCTCCTGGCTTTGGATCAGCACAGCACCAGCTGTAGCGACCATTTGGGGAATGAACCAACGGAAGGAAGACCTTTCTCTCTGTCTCTTTCTGTCTATAACTCTACCTGTCCAAAGAAAGAAAGAAAGAAAAGAAAGGAAAAAAAATGGATAACCCTCATTTCATTGTTCAATTGGTTGGCTTGAACAGTTTGTTGGTCTGTCACTCCTTTTCTTGGGCTGCAACTTGGGGCCTATACAGGGGCCCCTGACACTTGAGCTTCCCTGCTGTTGGATTGCTTTCACTCCCCTTGGGAGATGACTGCGAGGCATAGCCCATAAATGTCATCATAAACGGCTCTGCAGACGTATGTGTCAACGTCAGTGATGCCAGATTCAAAAGAGTCCAACTGTGTGTATCTGGGGAAAAAATGAGGTGGCCTGTTGCCACTGGACAGTGTGGTGAGGAACTGTCGCTCTTCCGGTCTCTTGTGGCTATTTGGAGGCTATTTCTTCAGCTGTCCTTGCTAGCATGAATTGTAGCATTTTTGCCTGTTAACAGCAGCCAGTGGGCTTGCAGGTCAAAATGGTTTGTCTTTTGCTTCAGAGAGTTGGAAGGGCCTGCTTCCTCCTGATTTTAAGAGCCGAGATGTTTGAGACAGGAACCCCACCCTTCCGTAGCAGGTCACATAAAATGCCTAGACACCACCCTCCCCCCATGGGCAGCTGGCCCATTTATGCAAGAGAACAATAAGGAGATGGTTCCTTTGCTTCTGGGTCTTTGGCAGTGTGCGAGGAGGAGGAGGCTGAAGCCAGACACGTTGGCTCCACGCACATGCCCAAGCCTTTCTCAAAGTCGCACCTTGTTGAGCAACAAGAAGGCAACTGTCTCCATACCAACACCACCAATGACGACCTTATAACTGGATTGGCTAGTTTTTTTCATTGAAACTCTGGCTTACTGGGTGTGTCTATGTGTTTGCAAACCATAAATGGGAAGAACCAAAAGGGAAGAGAGGTGAAAGTGAAATCACAGTTTTCTTAGCAAGAAAAATAAGATGCCATTTTAGAATAAAGGTAATTATCACTCTGACTGAACTAGTTTGGGTTCTCGGTGTGTGTGTGTGTGTGTGTGTGCTAGTTTGAGACATTAACCAATCATTTACATGTACGGTCTTTGAGTATGTGAAAGCCATTCACATACAAATTGAAATATCTGGGCAACTGCTGATCTCTCATTCAAGTCAAGTGCTCTTCCCACCATCATTTCCAAATTCTTCTGCTGAGTTACATACAACCTTGCCACAACTATAGTAGTTGCTTTTTTTGTATTCTTGCCTTTGGGCTTATTGTTCTGTCTACTAGAAAAACTCTTCCTACTTTTTTTTTTTTTAAGATTTTTGGTTTGTTTATCTGAAAGGAAGAGATACAGACAGAGGAGATACATACAGAGAGAGATCTTCCATCTGCTGGTTCACTCCCCAGATAGCCACAACAGCTGGGGCTGGGACTGGGGCTGGGCCAAGCCTAAGCCAGGAGCAAGGAGCAGGGACCCAAACACTTGGGCCATCCTCCACTGCTTTCCCAGGCGGGCGCATTAGCAGAAAGCTGGATCGGAAGTGGAACAGCTGGGACTTGAACTAGTGCCCATATGGGATGCCGACACTGCAGGTGCAGGCTTACCTTCTATGCCATAGCGTGACCCATCTTCCTAGCTTTTTACGTGTGGGGAATGCAGGTTCACTTTCTGAACTCCATCTCAAAGCTCTCACCCCAGGCAGAATTGATTGCTCAAGAGGAGCCCTGTTCAACTTAAGATTACTCTTGGCACATTTATTATCCCATGGGATTGTGACTTTCCTGAGTTTGGAGCCTGCTTCCTGTTCATTTTTGCATTTTGAGTGCTTTCTATGTTTTTTTTTTGGACAGGCAGAGTGGACAGTGAGAGAGAGAGACAGAGAGAAAGGTCTTCCTTTGCTGTTGGTTCCGGCACCGCGCTGATCCGAAGCTGGGAGCCAGATGCTTCCTCCTGGTCTCCCATGGGGTGCAGGGCCCAAGCACCTGGGCCATCCTCCACTGCACTCCCTGGCCACAGCAGAGAGCTGGCCTGGAAGAGGGGCAACCAGGACAGAATCCGGCGCCCCGACAGGGACTAGAACCTGGTGTGCCGGCGCCACAAGATGGAGGATTAGCCTAGTGAGCTACGGCGCCGGCTGCTTTCTATGTTTTATCACACTGGTAGGCACCAAGCTAGCTTTGATGGTCTGAACCATGAAATGGAAATCTTCTAGCTATTCAAATTCTAGTTATAATGATATTTCTTAATGATCAGAAATGATTTTTAAAGATTTATTTCTTTATTTGAAAGGCAAGAGTTACAGAGAGAGGGGAAGAGAGAGTGAGAGAGCAAGAGAGAGAGCCAGAGAGAGAGAGCAAGAGAGAGAGTGAGAAAGAAAGCGAGAGAGAGAGCAAGAGAGTGCTTCCATCCAATGGTTCATTCAACACATGGCCACACTGGCCGGAGCTGGACCAATCTGAAGCCAGGAGCCAGGAGCTTCTTCCAGGTCTCCCATGTGAAAACAGGGGCCCAAGCACTTGGGCCATATTCCAGTGCTTTCCAAGGCCATAAGCAGAGAGCTGGATCAGAAGTGGAGCAGGGGCCAGCGCTGTGGCGCAATTGGTTAAAGCCCCAGCCTTCAGTGTCGGCCTCCCATATGGGCACTGGTTCAAGTCCCAGCTGCTCCTCTTCTGATCCAGCTCTCTACAATGGCCTGGGAAAGCAGTAGAAGATGACCCAACTCCTTGGGCCTTTGTAGCCACATGGGAGACCCAGAAGAAACTCCTGGCCTGGCTTCGGATCAGCTCAGCTCTGGCCATTGTGGTCATTTGGGGAGTGACCCAGCAGAATGGAAGACCTCTCTCTCTCTCTCTCTCTGGCTCTACCTCTCTCTATAACTCTGTCTTTCAAATAAATAAAACAATTCTTTAAAAAAAAAAAGTGTGGCAGCTGGGACTCAAACTGCTGCTCATGTGGGATGCTGGCGCTGCAGACAGAGGCTTAGCCTTCTACACCACAGCACCAGGTGCCCCCACCCCAGTGCTGATTTTCAACACACACTCTGCATGTTTGGTTTTATGTTGCTTCTCCTGCTTTCATGCAGTCTAAATGAGAATGTGAGGCATCACTATTGCTTTAACGAAAAATTGAACTCAAAGTATCTTCGTTTTGAGTAGAAGATAAGACTCTAGCATTTTGCTGTGTTAGTGAAGGAAGAAAAAGGTTCAGCCATGGCTACGAAAGCCAGTGTGGGTAAGGCAGTCTGCTGGCTTTGGAACAGAATAGCGTTTCCTCAGCCTGCCTGTGCAGACCCCAGCTGCCTGCAGGCAGCCTCCTTGCAGAACCCGCGTGCATCCAGGCGCTGGAGCTTTGACTGACCTTAGCTTCAAAGGCAGGTGGTGTTCTGCGGTCAAACTCTTTGATCCACTTTAAAATCAATGACAAGTCTTCTTAGGACTCCAGGTATGTTCTCCCCTCTGAATTCTCCCAAATAAAGTATGAAAAACCTAGGTCTCTGCGCTCATCTAGCTCCTCTCAATCTTCTTCATTTTTTTAAACATGAACTAGGGATTGAGCCCAGGTACTTGGTGTGAGATGCAGACACATCCTAACCTGGAGCCTTAATCACTAGGCCAAAGGCCAGCCCCGATCTCTTTGTTCTTCATATGAATTTATTTAGAGTTATAAATAATCTCCACCCTAGTTCTTTGTTTCCTGTCACAGAGGCTCCTTCAGTGCAGAACTATTAACTGAGTGTAATTATTATTATTATTACTACTACTGCGTATGATTTCAATAGGGATACAATTATTAATAAGAGTGTAATGCACAATCTGATCTTTTAGGAAGGTGAACTTTCCCCTCATGCACACTGGGGTCAGAAGCATCGCCTGGGGAAGGCCCACACTGAGCAATGCCCCAGGCCCTGGAGGCAAGAAAAGGCAGTTTTGTTTTGTTTCTTCAGCTTGAAGGTGGAGCTCATACTTCACATGCAGCAGTTTGGAAGTAGAACTTGCATAAACACGGGTGTCAGAGAGGGAGCTGCCGACGCGAGCAGGAGAGTGAACGCCTGGGATGCCGTGGCAAAAGTCATCCTCCACCACTGATCTTTCTGCAGGGCACCTGCTTGGCCGTAGTGGATCCTGGCTTTGGTTCTTCAACTATTGCATACAAAGTTTCAAGCCAGTAGGGTCGTAGTTAGTGTACTGCAAGAAAGACTTGTGCTTTCTTTTTCTTTTTATGGAGGTTTCTACTTTAGAACAAAAATCCATGCTGGTTGTTCTGTGTAGCATCCGTGAGATCCAAACCTGGTGTTGCTAAGTTCTTATCTGATTGTAATCTTTAGACTGTAGGAATGAGAGATCAAAATCCCCAGGAATTCTCAGGAATTCCTGAAGGCATCAGGTGTTGTCTTTTAAATACTTCTGAGGCAGGCACCTTGGTACAACAGTTAAGACACCTCTTGCGATGCCAGCATTCCAAACCAGAGGGTCTGGATTCAAGTTCTGGCTCTGCTTTTGATTCCGGCTTCCTGCTAATGTGTACCCCAGGAGGCAGCAGGGGATGGCCCAAGCAGTCTGGTCCCTGCCACCTGTGTGGGAGACCCAGGTTGAGTTTTGGTCTCCAGGCTTTGGTCTGCCCTAGCCCCAGCTGTTATAGGCATTTATGGAGTGACTCACATATGGGAAGATCTGTTTTTGTCTCTCTCTGCCTCTATCTCTCTGCCTTTCAAATAATAAATAATTTTTTTTCAAAAGGACACAAAAATAAAATACAGCATTATTTACATTATTTGCATATTATTATAAACACCTAAAATTGCAGTTAATAAATAAATATTACATTTAATAGTTTGAGGGGATCTTCAAAAAACTCAAGGAAAATGTGTATTATGAAACAACTGTGCAGTAATTTCCAATTTTTTGCACCAAAATAGACTTATCTTTTAAATCAATGTTTCCACAAACTTTAGGAAGTAACCTCATAAAGATTTTTTTTGCCCAAAGCAAACATTCAAATATTGTAAAAGGCCAGCGAGCATTATTGGATAGTATGTGAATGATGTAACATTCAGATCTTTCAGCACTTCACAGAATCGTGTCCTGAAATTGCCAATTTAAAAACTTATATTGCTTTCAAAACTTGTTTTCTTAGAACACAGCTCGAAGGATTTGTTTAAAGTATCCTACGTGTATAAATACACCAATATTTATTTTATTTGCAATCATGACTCACTGTCAGCACCAGCCAGAGCTGTGAACACTCACCTACAGCAACAGCTCCAGGCAAGACTGGCACATTCAATGGGGTCCACTTCTCCAGTCCCAACTCTCCGAGACATGGCCCACCTTGACTTCCACTCTGCTCACACGCGTCATCGGAACCCTTCAGCTCCGAAACAGCTCCTCATTAACGACCACCTTTTTAATTCTTGCAGGAGAATGGGAAAAAAAATTTTTCCCCAATTTTCTTGATTTCTCCACAGATTTTTCTCAGGACTTAAAAAACACTCAGTTTCCCCCAAACATCCTAGGAAGAGATTCTCACATGGAAGCGCTACCCCAGCCTGACCTTCCATGGCTGACGATAGCTGAGGCTTGCAGCTGCAGATTGGGTAGAAGGTTTTAATCCTACACAATCCTCGGTAGAAGGCTTAACTCCTCTAACTAGTATTGTAGAACGTGGAGTCTGTTTCCTAACTTGTCAGAGCTTCCACTTACCCTTTCTTTTTTTTTTTTTTTAAGTTTTTACAGTTTACTAATTCCCATGAAAAATTCGCACAATCACTGTAGATAAATTCACTGCAAAATCTTTACTCCTTCGGCTTTTTGCCAGCACCAACGTTGGCCTTGGCAGTTCCCCTGACCTTCTTCATCCTGTTCTTATGCTCCTTTCGCTGCTTTCTTGAAGTCTTTTTCTTCTCATACAGACCATGTCTTGCAAGTCTGTGTTTGGGTTCATTTTTCTTAGCATAATCCAAGGAATCGTAAATCATGCCAAAGCCTGTTGTCTTGCCACCACCAAAATGAGTTCTGAATCCAAACACAAAGATGACGTCAGGAGTCGTCTTGTACATTTTGGCCAGTTTTTCCCGAATCTCTGTCTTCGGCACCGTCGCCTTGCCAGGGTGGAGCACGTCAATGACCATCTGCTTCCTCTGCAGTAGTCGGTTAGTCATGAACTTCCGGGTCCGGATGGTTACTGTGTCGTTCATGATGGCGGTAGACCCTCACACAGCCAGGGAGGAAAAGAGAGCCACCCTTTGCCGGCCAATCATATCAGCGCTCCCACTTACCCTTAAAATTGAGAGTTCTCATCAGTTTTAAGAGAAGCTTAAAGTTATTTCGTGAATATATGTGCAGGTCTTGGTTACACTTATTTTAGTTCTCTTTGATTATGTTTACCCTTAAGTGTTTAATGCTTTTTTATGCTACTATAAATGAGATGGTTTTCCTAATCTCCTGTATGGATGGTTCTTTTTAGTGCATAGGAATGCAACTGACGTTTGTGTGTTGATTTTGCGTCCTGCTGCTTTACTGAATTCATGTACTAGTTCCAACAGTTTGTTGTTGTTGTTGTTGGAGATGTTAGGGTTTTCTACACATAAGAACATGACCTTTGCCAACAGAGATCATTTTGCTGCTGCTTCTCTAATTTGGACATCTCTGATTTCTTTTTCTTGCCTACTTGTGAGGACTTGTAGCACTATGTTGTGTGGAAGTGGCGAGAGTGGGCATCCCTGCATTCTCTCAGATCTTAAAGGAAAAGTTTCCGGTTTTTCACCATTGAAATGGTGGCTGTAGGGTTTAATTGTGTGTGTGTGTGTCTGTGTGTATTTATGTGTCCTTCATTGTGTTAAGTTCCTACTACAACTGATTGTTGCCAGTTTTTATCATGAAAGGATGATGAATTTTGTCAAACTTTGTTTCTTCATCTATAGATAAGATCATGTGATTTTGTTCTTAATTCTCTTATTGTACCAGCTCTATGTGGAGTCTAAAATAGTCGCTCATACAGACAGAGGGTAGGGACCCAGCCAGGGGCTACAGGGAGCTGAAAACAGGGATGTGTTAGTCAATGGTACAGAGTTTCAATTGGACTAGCAGATTAAGTCCTAGAGATCTACTGTATGACATAGTGTATAAGTCAATATTGTGTTGTATGCTTAAAAATTGGCTACAAGGGTAGATCTTATATTAAGTGCCCTTATCGTAAAAATTTAATAATAATAATAAAGAGAGTGGAGAAATCTTTCAGAGGTGATGGATATGTCTATGGCATAGAGTGTGGTAATGGCCCCACAGGTGTAGACTTGTGTCCAAACTCAACAATTTGTATAGATTAAATCTATACTGCTTTGCATGTCTGTCCTTCCTTAATAACATGGTTTTTCTAAGAGAAGCTGGAGGTATGGGAGTGGTGCCAGGGCCACTATGAAGAGCAGAGGGTACAGGTCTGTGGGGACAGTGCTTGGGGGGACAGGGGTTCCCATGAATTCCCATGAGAGGCCAGGGTGGATACTGGCTCCAGCCAACAGCACTCTCCCAGGGAAACTGGGGGCTGCACCTGGCAGGAGACCCCAGCACCTTTGCTGGGTTCATTTCCAACTTTCTCTGTGCTCAGACATTACAGGATACTTCGTGCTGAATCCACATCTACAGGGAAGTTTGTTGGTTAGTATGAAACAGTGATAAAACAAGAATGGAAGTCTCCTCCTTCCCCCCGCGCTGTGTTCCCTACCTAAACAGAGCAGACATGTTATCACTCTGGATGCGTCTCCGAATGCGATGAGACTGGGGTGGAGTGGGAAGCGCTGAGCTTTTCCTGAGTGGGAGAGGGGCTGGCAGTTAGTGAGCTCAGGGTCGATTCGTAGCACACGTCTCCTCCTGCTTCTGGGACCACCGAGTGCTCTCTGCTGTGGCTAGGTACTGTCAGCTAACTCTGGCTTTGTCAAGGTAACTTGTTTGTAGCAGGAGGAGCCCTGGTCAGTGTGGGAAAAGCTGTATTAGAAAACTATTTGGCATAGCTGCTTTAGCTATGCCAGTTTCACATGTTTAAGTTTCCATGGAATGTTTACCATCCGCAGAGGAATGAGAACTTCCTGGCGAACCATCTCAGCTTCCCATCTATGACCGGAACAGATTACGTAGAAACAACCACACACTCACACCACCCACATCACGGCCTGCACCTGGCAGGCTCCTCGTCTTTCGCACCTCTGATGCTTGCCCAGAGACCCCAGGTCCCGAATCCCAGCAGGCCACATGCACCTGCAGTAGCTAGTGATCGTCATCCTAGTTTTGCTGGTAAAGAAACAGGTCTAGTGAGACCAAGGAGCTCACTGAGGATAACAGTGATGGGAGTGCCGGAGCCGACTTCTGAACATGGCTTATTGTCTGTAAGATGTGTTTACTGCAGGGTTTCAGCACGATCGAAACATTCTTCAAAGAGCTCGAGATTATACATAAGTATTCTGTCACAGCCGATAACTTTGGGGAATAAATGCAACCCCTGCTTTGTTTCTGAGACACTTTTAAAGAAGCACTTATTAGGAACATTTTGCATAATAAAATTTTCTCCCACATTTCCTGTAGGTTGAGGAACTGCTGCTGTTGTAATTTTGCTATAAAATTTTCATGGTTAATCAGCTGATTCTTTATAGCTCACTGACATTGACTGGTCTTCCTTAAAGTCAAGATTTTTACAAAAATCTGCCCAAACCAACTCAAACTAACAAGCCTAGAATGGAAAATTGCCTAGTTGTACAAAAGGATACATGCTAATAATCTAGTAGTTGAATGATAATTTAATGGTTACTTTGTGTCATAGTTGCTGAAAGTAACTTTTAAAAATATTTATTTATTTAATTACTTATTTGAAAGGCTGGGAGAGAGAGAGAGAGAGAGGAGAGAGAGAGAAAGAGTTTTTCCATATGCTTGAATGGTTCATTCCTCAAATGGCCACAATAGCTGGGGCTGAGCCACGTCAGAGCCAGGAACTCCATCTGGGTTTCCGGCAGGGACTCAAGCACTCGAGTCATCATCTGCTGCTCCCTGTGAACAGTAGCAGAAGCTGGACTAGGAGGACAGCCAGGGCTGTGTCCCAGGCAGCAGCATAATCCACTGTGCGCGGCAGTGCCCTCCCTGAAGGTAGCTTTTAATAACTCACAGAAGGATGAAACCTGCAGCGTATTGGAAAGGCATTTTTCAAGAGGTGAAGAGGTTCATGGAACCAGGAATCAAGAGCCATGGATGATGGTGTAGAGCTAACCCTCTTCTCTTCTCTTCTCTTCTCTTCTCTTCTCTTCTCTTCTCTTCTCTTCTCTTTTCAATTTAGTTATTTGAAAGGCAGAGTTACAGAGAAGGCAGAGACAGAGAGAGAGAGAGAGAGAGAGCTATCTTAGAGAGATCGATCTTCCATCTGCTGGTTCACTCCCTAGACGGTTATAACTGCCAGCACTGAGCTAGGCCAAAGCCAGGAGCCAGGAGCTTCTTCCCAGTCTCCCACGTGGGTGCAGGGACCCAGGACTTGGGCCGTCTCCTGCTGCTTTCCCAGGCGCATCAGCAGGGAGCTGGATCGGAAGTAGAGCAGCCAGAATGCCTGTGCGGAATGCCAGCAGTGCATGTGGTGGCTTTACCTGCTACTCCACAGCACCAGCCCCCAGCCAACCCTATTCCTTGTGGAGGTTTAAAGTGAAATCCATCAGGAAACCAACTGGTGAAGAGGCAACCTAAAACATTCGTTTGTCCAAGACAGTTCCCTAACCAAATTAGGGAACAGAATTAAAAGGCCATTTTGGGATGATGATTGGGGATTTTGAAAAAGAAGAAAACGCACCTTTCAAAGGATCCATCTTTTGAACTTGGGGCAGAGCCCTCCTTCGTTACAAGAGCTGTACACCTCTGCCCACCTGGCCACTCTTTGGTCCTAGTTATTGTGTCTTTGCATGCTGTAAATCCTATCACTTTGCACTGGATTCCCTACTCACAAGTTTCCTCTTGGACTCTGATGGTCTGTTATTTGGAGTTGAAACGTTTAAAGGTTTGACCTGGCACGATCCATTCCAGGCCACCTTGATTAGATGCATCACACTTGGTCACCTCATGCTTCAGCTCTAGCAGCTGGGTCTGGGTCTTTCCTTGGGTCAGTCTTTCCTGCTGTCTTGCCCCAGAAAAGCTCATGATGATCTTGCTGACCATGATGGACGAGAGATACCAGAGAAGGGCAGCCAGCATCTAAAATGCAAAGGAGAGAATGAAATTAAGGAGCATCTCAAATGAAAACTTAACAGAATGTCATAACTAATCAGATGTGGTTAGTGAAGAAAAGACTGCTGTGAAATGGTGTTTGAGCTTCGGGGACTGGGGAATGATGGTACCTATCATCAGATAAATAAAAGGCACATAGGTAAGAGAAAAGATATTGACCTTGGGCCATCAATGGGACTTCTTGTCAGGTAAGAATAACAGGATTTGTGGCCTTACAATGGAAGCATGAGAGGGGCAGATACGAGGATAGAGATTGGTGGTTGCTAAAGCACTCTGAGTAGAAGAGAATTCAACTAAAAAAGAAAAGATAGCCTGAGTCATGACCACACAGTGGGACGGGAAGAGCACAGGAGATAGTTACAATTAGGAAAAATGAAAGATATGAACAAAGTGAGGGCTTTGTAAGAGAATCCAAAGGAAAAGACAATGTCAGAAAGTAGATATCACGGGGTGGGCATTTAGGCAGCAGTTAGGATGCCACATAAGGACCTCCCCACCCCCCACCCCCGTCTCATACTGGAACACGTGAATCTGATTCCAGCTTCCTGTTAATGCTGACTTTGGGAGACAGCTGTTCTACTAGATGGCTCTAGGAATTGGGCTCCAGCCAACCAGGTGGGAGACCTGGATTGCACCCCCGGCTCCCAGCTCCCTTGCAGGCATCTGAAGTAAACCAATGGGTAGAGGCTCTCTGTTTCTCTGCCTCTCAAATAAATGAATTAATCATTTTCTGAAAGCAGGAGTGGCAGGAGGACCACCGTGTTTAATGGTGGAGGAAGCGCTGATCAGCTGGGGAGAAAACTTTCAGGAGAACTAGCAGAAGGCTGCCTCGCTGATGTCTGTGTCCTTCCTGGAGGGATGGTGGGAGGACAAAAGCTTGGAATGCTATTCCAGTCGGAATCTGAGACCAGCATGGGAGGCCATGGAATGTGCAGCATCATGGGTGTGAAAAAACACAGCCAGTCTTGAGATAGAAAGTCCCCAGTTCTGTGAAGTTAGTGTTCTTTAACCACTGAGCAAGATAACAAGCACAAAGGTTTGAAGCCAAAAGAGAAATCATAATGGCTTTGAGATAGAAAGTGAACCATATATAGTTACTGTAATATTTTAATCCAACAAATCAGCAGATTTTTAAAGAATCAGCAAAAGCAGTTATATAAACCTGCATAAATGTAAAATCCAGAGAGTGACAGAATAGGCTGAAAGACTTCATTTTGAAAGGATGGCGAATGCAAATGCTAATGATAAGAGAGAAGAGTGTGCTCTTAGCTGGAGATGTAAGCATTCCCTGGCCTTCTCTACACCCACAGCACCCAGTGACAACGCCACTGCCATGGGAAGGAGCCACAAACAGCCCAGTGACAATGCCACTGCCAGGGAAGGAGCCACAAACAGCCCAGTGACAATGCCACTGCCATGGAAGGAGCCACAAACAACCCAGTGACAATGCCACTGCCAGGGAAGGAGCCACAAACAACCCAGTGACAATGCCACTGCCAGGGAAGGAGCCACAAACAGCTGCGTCTGATAAGAAGTCTGTCACTGTCGCCAACACACGTGGTTGATTTCAGGCACCACCATCAGCTGCATTCGTGGTGAGCCCCTGGTGAGCGTGGGCAGAGATCCGATGGCTTCAGAGAAAGCACCATGGCTTCCCCTCACAGGGCAAAGGCAGGCCATGTTGCCCCTTTGTCTCCCTGGGCTTAGTTTTCCTTGTCAGAAAAATGACAGTTGGGTGACACTGCCTCTGGTCTCCTTCTAGAAGTAAAGGTATATGATTGCTTGACTCCTCGATTCTTCTTCCTGTACCCATTACAATCCATCTCAAATTTAAGATAACATGCTTGCTGAGATATTGCTTAATTTAAGTTTGATAATAGGATAGAGAACTGTAGGTCTTAAAGGCAAACATTGGGGTTTATTGGTAGTCCCCAAAATTCTGTATTTTGAACCTCTTAAAAATGGTTGGAATACAAACTTCTGAAATATACATATTTCTTGACAAGTTACATATATATACTATAAAGGTATACATACATTACAAAATGGACATAAAAAGCATTGGAAAAATATCATACAACAGTAAAAAAGCCTGAGGCATTCCACTCTGGGGTTAGCACATCCCACTAACAGATATTTTCTACCTTACACTAAGGATTTAGTAGTATAGTCAATAGCCTTCCCAAATTAGCATTTTTTAAATAAGAGAATCTCCCTAAAAGCTAACCACTTTAAATTAGGAAATAAAAAAGAATTAAGAAAATATAGGTTGGAAGTCTTTGACTCTAATAAATCTTGCTTTTAAATCTCAAAAAAAAAAAAGAAGAAGAAAATATGGTTTTCCTTGCTTTTCAAAAAGACAAACACTTCCAAACAGCATTTTTTGACAGCAGCCTTCAAAGCCCAGTCTGATTCTTACCAAGTAAAGTTAGCCAAAGAATTTGCATTCACATGAGAAAAAAAAAATGACAATTCCCAAAGTTTCCCCAAATCCCATCCACTGCATTTGACTGAAAACGATTGCGTAAGAAATGTGCAGGTTTATCGTATCTGTGCACATTAATCCTTATTAATCACCAGAAAGGGTCATTTTCATTGCCCAGTCTAGTTGTTTACTTGCCCACAAGGAGCCAGCCCTCGCATTGCCAGCCTTGTGTCCGATGTGAGTGTCTACACCTGCTGTTTTAGACTTTGAAGAGTGGATTCATACTCTGTCCTATTCCAGGCATGGCAGTTCCGGGCTCTAAGATGTCTAACCCTTACTACATCTTCAATCCTTTCCCTAATTCTACTGTCAGAACCAGAAGAGAAACGAGTAATTTTCTGCTTAATCAATATCAACTTTGGTGGAAAAAAGGACTTGTGTACAAGCAATTTTTTAAAGCAAAAACTAAAATAATTTTACTCATTTTAGAAGGATTGATTCCTGTCTCCCATAATAAACATAAGACATATTTTTATCATGTCAAGAATGGCTTTAAGAAATCACTGAACTTGTTGACCCTTTATTGTAGAAAATAGTTGTTTAATATCATCTTTATTAAAATGAATTGCTTGTTTCTAGCGTAGTATTCATCAGATAAATCAATTCACTCAAGTAATTGTTTCTCCATAATTAGGATTCAGCCCCAAGCTTGCTTGTAGAACAACAGGACTGGACAAAATAACATCTTCCATGTTCCATGATACAAAAGGTCTCCATGTTCAAGTACATGAGCAAAATCACATGTTTTCTGGAGGAGGGATGTGCTACATGCTGTCCTGGGGGCATGTTCATGCATTTATCTCTTTCTCCCCATCCCCCTCCCCTGTACTGAAGGGCTAGGTGGACAACATGAGCATTTCCCATATTCCTTGGAAGCTGGGATTCTGCATGAATTCTGATATGCACTTAGACGAGATCTGGAAAGTGGGAGGCAGGTGGGGCTGTCTTCTTGCCGCACAGCAGGCGACACAGAGCCCTGGATGAGGCAGCAGCTGCATGGGTGGGAGGCAGCCCCATTCCCAGCAGTCCCCACAGCAGGGACTGGTGCTGCTGGGCTGTGGCTGGTTCCAGTGATTTCCTAAAATACGCTTCCCAGCAGGCCTTGAAACCAGACTTGGGGCCGTTCCTTGGCTTAGGCTTTTCTCATCCTCCTATGTTGTGTAATCATCTAGTTTTCTGTATTAATTCCCTTTCTGTGGAGATACCTAGAGTTGTTTCTGTTTCCTGCATTCAAGTCCAGCAGGCACAGAAGTACTTTGGATCTTGTGCAGAACCTGGAGAGGTCCCTCTGGGGGTTGCAATGTCTGCTCTTGGGCTCAAGACCCCTAGCTTTCAGGGCACAATGTCGATGTGGTCTCTTTAAGTCTTTGTCGGGAAGACAAAACCTTGAATGCGGGTTCTGTAGTGCCTGTAAAAAGCCAATTTAAGGGCTGCGATGCCTCCTGGGCACAGGTGTGTCCTAGCAGCCGCCTAATTTCCTCCAGCTTGGACTGGCCCATCTCTGGGTCCTTGTCTGTCTGCTTGCCTGGGACCTGCTGCCGATTCACCTGTTGCCTGCCTCCTCCTGGTCCAGCTTCCCCTTCCAGCTCCACATTTGTGCATCCCCACAGAAGCTGCAGGCCGGAGAGGCCGGGCATGGCTCAGACGTGCCCACAGCAGGTGGTACAGACCAGGCGGGACCCAAGTTCACCGTCGTGAATGAGGTGTCGCCTCGATGACAACCTGTGGATCCTCTGGCTGAGGCCGCGGGAGACACAGGACACGCTGCAGCTGCTGGGGACCACCAGGTCCCACCTGGAGCCCGAGCTCTCTGGCAAGGCCAAATGCCTCTGTGTGGTCAAGGGTGCCGGTGTGCGCAAGATTTTCCCCAGCGCCCCATGCGTGGTGGGCTTGCAGCTACCTCTGGCCCTCGCGCTCTGCTTTGTGAAGCAAACAGCAAAGTGGAACAGTTTCGTTTTCTGACTTTCTTTCAATAATACTAATAATACTAATAATATAATAATATATAAAGAACCAAAATAAATGTACCCAAAGTTTTTTTTTTTAAAGCCTATTTACAAAGTATGTATCTGAGGTTTATTAACTCCTTCCTGTACACCCCTGCAGCTCTGCTCCTGCCACATAATTTCAGTGGGAGCGATTGAAAGTTACATAAGGGTCTTTCAAATGACACTTTACGATATAGGTGACCGATCCCTACTAGCATTTGTTACCAGAAAGACATTTGCTTCTCTCACTAATCCTGGTAATGACAGTGGGGGAATACATTTTTCTTTCCCATTTTTTTTTTGCTCTAATTTCCCCAAGCTCTAAGCCAAATTAGAATTAACCATAGCATCTTTCTGGAAAAATATTTCTCTTTTCTTCTTGGTTCCTGATGGTGTCTGCTCCACCTGCGATGGCTATTGGGAAGCATATGCATGGGGTTTACTTTAAAATGAGGAGTGTCTGCACAATGTGCAAGTGAAAACGGAGCCGTGTCCTCCCTGCTTTGCTATTTGAAAGACAGAGCCAGAGACTGATGTATATAGAGAATGCTCCCATCTGCTGATCTTCTGATCCACTCCCCACATGCCCATGACAGCAGGTGCTGTGGCAGGCCCACGCCAAGACCTGGGAACTCAACCCCCACCTCCTAGATGGGTGGGGTGGCAGGGACTCGGTTAGCGGAGCCATCACTGCCGCCTCTGGGGATGCACGTGAGCAGGCAGCCGGAAGCGGGAGTGGAACCGGGACTCAAACACAGGCCCCGGCACGCGGGATGCAGGCGTCCTGACCAGGCCTTACCCGCAAGGCACGTGCCGCCCCTCCTCCCCATTTTGTATGGAGGCCTGGTCAGAGCTCAGTGTTCTCTGCGTTTAGTTCAGTACTCTCCCCTTTTCTGCTTTTTCAGACATTCAAAGGGAAACCTCTTGGCTAGTGTGTCTCATGCAGGAAATAAGAACTCCAAAGTGAACTCTATTCCAAAACAATTATTTCCTCAATGTCCCTCCGGGGCCCACAAGCTCCTTCCCCAAAACAAGCAAGTCAAAGCAAAGCGAATAGGAATATAACTGACAGCAAAGAGTTAACTTTAAAAGCGAGAGTAAAAACGAAACACAGAAATCCTTGCCTGCCTTTCTCGCTCTAGTATTCTCCTCACACGGTTTCCCGCGAGTCTCTCTGACTTTTCTGAGAGATATCATTTTCCTTTCCAGTACCAATTTCAGCAGTGATGGCCTAAAAGGTTCTGGTGCCCCAAGTGAGACGAGATTATAGGACTCCATATGGGGTCAAAGACAGAAGGGTTCTTAAGGATTTTTACCAACAAAATAAAAGCGGTGGGGTTTCACTTCGCTTCAAAGTAAAGATACCAATACAAGCAAATTCCCTTCTTGTCATATTGATAAAGAAGCGGAAAGATCCTTCCCACCATGCCAGTAGGAGCGCTGATGGCCTGAGTGCAGAATTGCGCTATAAACTGGGGTGTTTCAAGAAATCCTCCACCACACACACACACACACACACACACGTGCACACGGGGACACACAGAGATATCCGAGGTTGCAAAAGGGACTTTATATCTGCAGCAGTACCTGTCTTACCCATAGCGAGCTCTTCTTTACAGACTACGACCTCCAGGAGATGGGACTTCAGTTCCTGCAAAGCGTTCCCCATTAACCTTGAGCTTCCCACCCACTGAGACACCAGGAATTGGATGGGCCTGAGGGGAGGGCAGGAGCAATGAGAAACGCACTGTTCCTGCCTTTTTGTGTTTGAAGAAGGCAGGGTTTCTGGGAGTCCCCGTGCCTTGCTGTCTGGGGACCAGGAAGCAGAGGGGCTCGTAGATGCCTTGTGACTTTTCTGTCTGAAGACACACAGCCACTTGCCATGACTGAGGGCCAGGGACTTCACCCGTTGCACAGTGGCAGTCTTGGAGGAGCGAGTGCATCGTTAGTACTTTTCGGGATGTAGGAGAAGGCTGCAGGATATTGGTTTTTGTTTTTCCATTTGGCATCTGGAGGTCTGATTTTGAGTTCTGCTGACTGGGAGCTTCTCACCTGCTCCGAGCAGCGTGTGTCTCAATCCCATGGCACACGGACTCAACAGGAGCGCAGAGGAGGCTTTGCTGTCTCGAGGGAATGCTGCCCTGCGTTGTCTGTGGGGCCGGGGGAAGGATGCTTAGGGCTGTGGCCCGGGGCTCTTTCTGGCTGTGCTTTTGCTGGCATAGGCTGCCCTTTGCATTGCAACCTGGCTGACCTTGGCTGGGGTTCTAGACACTTCACATCTCTATCCTCATATGAGACAGAGGGGCAGGGGAGGGTGTAACGGTGCAGCGGGTTAGGCTGCTGCCTGGGATAGCCGCATCCCATAGCTGGGTGCAACTTGTTGTCCCAGCTACTCTGCTTCTGACCCAGCTCCCTGCTGATACCCTGGGGCAGCAGAGGGGGATGCCCCAAGTACTTGGCCCTGCCACCCACATGGGAGATCCCGATGGAATTCCTGGCTCCTGGCTTCAGCCTGGCCCAGCTCTGGCTGCTGCTGCCACTTGGGAACTGAACTGGCAGATGGAATATCTATCTCTGTCTCCCCCCCACCCCATTATTCTGCCTTTCTAATAAATAAATCTTAAAAAAAGAAAAAAATAGGGACCCTAATGTGATCTATTACCCATGGCTGTGATCAGAAATACTGCAAGTCAAGGGTCCACCTCAAGGCCTACAGATCCAAGAGCTCCCTAACTCTGAGCCCCTGAGGCGGCTTTAGGAACTCACTCATCTACTCCCTTCCAGTTCTGCCCTCACGGCTCCCTGGTCCTCTCTGCATCTGTGCTGTGCTCGCGCCAGACTCTCCGTTCCTCCTGTTTCAGTCTGTGCTGCTGTAGCAAAATACAGGAGGCCAGAAAATACGTAGAGAGCACTGATTATTTCTCACCATTGTGTGGGCTGGGAGTCTGAGACGAAGCTGTTGGCACTTGTGGCATCTGGTGAGGGCCCGCGCGCTCCTTCCAAGATGGCGCCCTGTGGCTCCATCCCTTGGAGGGGATGCCCGCTGTGTCCTCACGAGGTACAGGGAAGTGGAGGGGGGAAGGGTCGAAGCTGGTTCCCTGCAGCCCTTTTACAAGGCCCCAATCCATTCACGACAGCAGAAACCTCAGGAGTCCATCACTTCCCCAAAGGCCATCTCTTACTGCCACCACAGTGGGCATTAAGTCTCAACACATGAATTCGGGGGACATTCAGGACATAAGCATTTCCCTATATGTTCCCTTTAACACCCAGGCAGGAGCAGATATAATGAAATGAGTTAATTATCATATCAGAGCATCTGTGACCTAGAGGTATTCACAAAGGAGAAAACAATATGAAAATGCTTTTATTAGAAGAGACTCTACTCCAGGGCCATGATGCCTCCATAGCCTTCTGTATTCATTAGGATGGTTTTGTATATCCCAGACTGAGATTAGGATTACAATTTACATACCTAGCGTTATTGTTAAAGATAAGTGAGAAAGGCAAGTGCCACCGTGGCTCAATAGGCTAATCCCCCACCTGCGGTGCCGGTACCCCGGGTTCTAGTCCCAGTAGGGGTGCCGGATTCTGTCCTGGTCGCTCCTCTTCCAGTCCAGCTCTCTGCTGTGGCCCGGGAAGGCAATGGAGGATGGCCCAAGTGCTTGGGCCCTGCACCTGCATGGAAGACCAGGAGGAATCACCTGGCTCCTGGATTCGGATCAGCGCAGCGTGCCGGCCATAGCAGCCATTTGGGGAGGTGAACCAACAGAAGGAAGACCTTTCTCTCTGTCTCCCTCTCTCTCACTGTCTAACTCTGCCTGTCCAAAAAAAAAAAAAAAAAAAAAAAAGGTGAGAAAATCTCATGCCTTAGTCTCATCTCAGCGACAACTAGAATGTTCTCAGTTGAGGCCGAGGCCGTCGGATTGAGGCCAGGCACACCGACTCTTGTCAGCTGCCGTGCAGACTCTGAAGCTGGCTCTCACCTGACACTGAAGGGGAAGGGCTGCTTCCTCCGCGTGCGCCTTTCTGTCTGCAGAATTCTTCCCACCCAGATGGCCTCAAGCCCTCAACAGCAACAGCAATCCAGAGTAGCTTTTAAGTTTTTGGAAGTCGTGATGGTAAGGTTCTTGTTACATCATGCGAAATGCTACCCACTTGTCTGCCAGAGATAGTTCAAGGCCGCCTGATACATTTCGGGTGGTTAATTCCTCAGGCAAAATCTGGGAAAGAAACTTGAAAGTTCTGGTACTGCATGAGGTTAATTACCTGTGTGGTGAGGCTCAAGTGTTCAGTTCTTTACGATACTGATCGGTTCTCTCCCCCATCTACACGAATGTAACTTAAACTGAAGGCCTGTTGTTGTTGGCGGAGATTGGGATTCGGATTTCTTTGAGTACATAGGGATCAATGCAACTTTTAAAAAATGGTTATTTATATATTTTTCATTTTATTTGAAAGCCAGACACACACACACACACACACACACACACAGAGAGAGAGAGAGAGAGAGAGAGAGAGAGTGAGAGAGTGAGAGTCTATCTTCTATCCACTGGTACACTCCCCAGTGCCAACAACAGCTGTGACTGGGCCAGGCTGAAGCCAGGAAACCTGAAATCTAACCTAGGCCTCCCTTCATGAGTGGCAGGGACCCAAGAAGTTGAGCCATCACCTGCTGCTTTCCAGGTGTGCATTAGCAGGAAGCTGGACTGGAAGCAGAGGAGGCTCCCTCTCCAACCAGGGACTCAGATATGGTATATGGGCATCCCAAGTGGTGTCTTTATCACTATCACTGTGCCAAATGTCTGTCCCTACTTTATTTTTTAAATGAAATTCCATACAAAACAAAAGCCAGGAAATAACCCAGGAGCCAGTAAATTTTCACATAGATGAGAAAATTGAAAGCATTCTCATAATAGGGTCAGGAAAATTCCTATTTCTCTGAAGCCAAAAACCTTGTATCTCAATTTTCTTAATGTATCTAAATGTCTTTATGTAATATATTCAAGAGAATTATAGGAAGAAATCACAGCCCTTTGATTGCCACTAATTGCTGTTAGTTTTTGCTTGAGAAATGCTTTGATCTTTTTGTGCACTTATTAACGTTGAAATAGCCATATTTATCATTAGTATTAGGTTAGGAGATAACACACAACTGGATAACTGCAATCAATTTAAGAGCATTTATGAGGTTGCAGGATAATTATGGTGCCAATGGATATTTTCATAAAATAGATACAGATACCTGGTAACAAATTATAGCTAAATATTATTAGGTATTTAGAATAGAATATTGAATATTAGAATATTTATAGATAAATATTATCCTAATTTATTTTGAGAGAAAGCATTAGCAAAATTAGTCAGAAACATTAAGTTTTTCTTTTTTTCTTGGGATAGAGGAAAAAACAGGGCCATATGTGGGTGCCACGTGTCTGCTTCCTCCTGCTTCCCAGGGAGCAGTTGTTGGGTAGGTGATGTTCAAGTGAAAATGAATATGAGTGATAGTAATGTTTTATGCCTCCTGCTTCTGCTGAAACCCCAACTGATAGTGAAATGCCTCAAACATTTTTTTGGAATTAAAAATTATAAGGTACTGCTTTGCACTATCACAAATGTACATGAATGATATATATTCATATGTGCATGAATGACTTTTCTTTATTTTATTTTATTTTTTATTTTTATTTATTTTTTTTTAACAGGCAGAGTAGACAGTGAGAGAGAGAGATTGACAGAGAGAAAGGTCTTCCTTTGCCATTGGTTCACCCTCCAATGGCCGCCGCGGCTGGCGCATTGCGGCTGGCGCACTGCGTTGATCCGATGGCAGGAGCCAGGCGTTTCTCCTGGTCTCCCATGGGGTGCAGGGCCCAAGGACTTGGGCCATCCTCCACTGCACTCCCGGGCCATAGCAGAGAGCTGGCCTGGGAGAGGGGCAACCGGGACAGAATCCAGCGCCCCAACCGGGACTAGAACCCAGTGTGCCGGCACTGCTAAGCGGAGGATTAGCCTATTGAGCCACGGCGCCGGCACTTTTCTTTATTTTTAAAATTTTGGATTAACATGAAATTCCTGTCCATTTTATGGAATCTAGTGCTGTATTTCAAGAGATAGATACACAGAGTAAAGCAGTCAGACCAGTCTCATAGCCCTCCCATGTATTCGATGGCCGACTATAGTTAGCCTACTGAGCTGTAATTAACACCTAGTTATTGTACATGTTTATGGGGTATAGTGTGGCATTTCAATACATGTATACAGTATGTATGATCAGTTTAGAGTCAATGGAATGTTTATCACCTCAGATGTATCATTTCTTTGTGTTGAGAACATTCAAAATCCTCTCCATCAGCTATTTTGAAATATTTAATCACATGGCCAGCGCCGCAGCTCAATAGGCTAATCCTCCGCCTATGGTGTCAGCACACTGGGTTCTAGTCCTGGTTGCCCCTCTTCCAGTCCAGCTCTCTGCTGTGGCCCAGGAAGGCAGTGGAGGATGGCCCAAGTGCTTGGGCCCTGCACCCGCATGGGAGACCAGGAGAAGCACCTGGCTCCTGGCTTCGGATCAGCGCGGTGCGCTGGCCACAGTGCGCCAGCTGCAGTGGCCATGGGGGGTGAATCAACCATAGTCCTCCTAGTATGTTCTTGACCATTAGATGTTATTCCTCCCACCAACCTCACCCATTAACCACTCTCTCCCCAGCCTCTCCCCCTTCACAGACTTCCCAGGCTCAGCTCCCCACTCTTCTGTTCTGTGCTTCTCTGAGGTCAAGTTTAATGGCTCACATATTGGCTTAATGAAGAAACACACGATGGTCCCAAGACAGATGACAATTTGGATTTTGCCCTGTGTTTGGCACTTCCAGGATTCTTCCTGAAGAACGGTGCTTTCACAGTGGGGCATGCCGTATCATTTGAGTTGTGGTTAAATGTACAGTTTGAAATACCCAGAATCTTCTTCATGCTAGCAATGCCTCATGAAAATGTCTCTGGTTAAAGGACTGGTGAGGGCCGTGACTTTGAAGGCCTCTTTTGGAGCTGCTCTGATTTTTCATGTTTACTGCAGGTAAATTTAATAACTTCCTATCTAAGTATAAGAGTGCTTCCACAGGTCCACGGGACAACTGGAATGAAAAGACAAGTTTATTTGGGTGCCAGACAGTTTTGAAGCCCATGCATAGTGTTTTCTTGATGTGCATTTTTGAAGACCTCTCGCAAAGGGAGGGCTGAAAATAGTTCCTGTGAAATCCCACTGTTCACCTGTGTGGACATTGGCATCACCGAAACATTAGTGCTGAGATGAGGCCATGAGAGGCTACCCAGTGCCTCGTGGAACTAGGTCCTGGACAGGAGGGAGGGGAGAGCGTGACCAAATTTGTTCTTGGAGGCTGCAGAGACCTCAGCCACCTGAGGTCTTCAGTGGTAACTTTCCCATTTTTTCTCTCTCAAGAAATCAAACCAGAAAAGAACCAGTTTAAAGATGTTTCCAGTAGTGCTGATTCCTTTGGTGATGCATGTAAGGTTTTTGGATAGAAAAGAGGCTGTCCAGTGTGGACTTGGTTGGAGGGGTACCCTAGGCAAGGAAATGCTTAGGTTTGTCCTCTCTGAGTGTTAGGAAATAGCCATTTGGATAGAAATAGTGGCAGGCAAACTTGGCAGAAAAACTGGCGGAACCCAAAATAATACACATAGCAAGCACACGCTATCCAGAATCTGTCGTCTTGCTGGTGTGTGTGAACAAGATAGGAAGCAAGAGGCCACGCTGTGTGATTGCATTAGAACAAAAGAGAATAAGAAAACCACAAACGTGTGAAGAGTAAACAAAGATAAAATGCACAGGACACCCACTGCGATGGGTCCAGTTTCCCTCTAATCTTTCCTGCATCCCTCCCAGCTTGCAGGAAAATGGGGCGCGTCTAGTCGGAGACTCTTGCAGCCAGGTTTAGCTGACGTTCCCTATCCGTCTGTGTGGCCGTTCAGGTGCCCGAGGTCTCTTGCAGCACAGGTGTACAGGTGGGCCAGCCACTCGACGCTGCTCGTCACTCTCCTGCGATGATGCTCTTGCAGGCACTGTGTGTACAAAACCCTCCTAGGGCTACGGTAACGGGCAGCTGTCTAGACATCTCTTTATGGCGGGGTTCATAGAATTCACATTCTAGTCTTGCACGGTGACGGCAGCTCGATGGCCCTCTTCCTTCCTTCTGCCTTTACTCCAGTGTGTGCCCCACCTGTCCCCACACTACTCAGGACCCCAAACATCCTCACTGAGGCAGGAATGGTGGCTGCTGTTCTGTGGTGGGAAGGAGACTTTGTACAAGTAAATTGCACTAGGATCTTTTTATTTAAAGATTTATTTGTTTATTTGAAAGGCAGAGCTAGAGAGAGAGAGAGAGAAAGAGAGAGAGATCTCTTTCATCCACTGGTTCACTCCCCAAGTGGCCGTACTGGGTGGAGGAAGGCTGATCTGAAGCCAGGATCTTCTTCCAGGTCTCCCACATGGGTGCAGGGGCCCAAGCACTTGGGCCATCTTCTGCTGCTCTCTCAGGCATATTAGCAGGGAGCTGGATCAGAAGTGGAGCACCTGGGACTCAAACAGACACCCACATGGGATGTGGGTGCCACAGGCAGCGGCTTTACCGGCTCCACCACAGCGCTGGCCCTGACTGGGATCTTGTGGGTGAGACTTCAGCCTTCGTTGTTATCAGCCGAGCTCCTTGGTAACTTCTGCTCCTCCAAACACACCCAGCTGTGGTCCCTGAGCCCTGATGATTGCATGCGGCTGATGTTCCTCTTGGCCGAGGCCTCCTCAGAGCCCTGAGAGCTCCACCTACCCAAGAACGCAGTGGCCCTGGCAGAGCCTGGCCTCCCGACCCTGGACCCCTCCGCCTCCTCCCACTAAGGAACTCACTGGATCTCTGCCTTTCTCCTGGAGCTTATCAAATTACACCTTCTACCATAACTTCATATTTCAGTATGTCACTTCCTTAATGGCAAACCTCTTTTCATCTTTGATTGCAACACAGTGCTACCTGAAGTTGAAAAAATAAATAAGCCCAGTGCTACAAAGGAAGGAGCTAAAATTCTACAAAATTTCCCTGGGCCTAATCTGTGCCTTGTGTGAATAGAGGTTTAAAAAATACTTCTCACATAAATGATTCTTAAGTGCCTGTGTTCCTTTAGCCTCAGAGCCTGAAGCCTTGCTAATGGTCATGAGAGGATCCTCCTACACCGTGGGTTTCCGGGAAATAATTAGGTGTTTGAATGAGGGCTGGGGAAATGAAATCTTGTACTTTCAAATCCTTCCACCAGGAATCGTTTGGGGGATTCAAGTGTGGGTAGGTGACTGACTGCAGGAAAATGCATATTAATCCTGATGCTTTATGGGAAGTTTTGCCAGAAAAAGGGAAGACACTATAGAACTCATTGCGATTTGTATGCATGCGTTCATCCACTCACTCACCTAAAAATAATTATTCACTCATGGAAAATAATTATTTGCTAGATGGTATTACACAACATATTAGTTACAAGGTTAGTTTAGCACTTCAAGGAATCCAAGGGTTATGAAATGATCAACCTGAGCTCCGGGTAACAGTTATTTCCCTAACATGGTACTTCTTGAACCTTAACGGATAGAAGTCATGGAGGGTGGAGGGGCAGTGTTCTGGTTGAAATGCAGATTTTGGTTCCATTGGTGGTGATGGGGCCCGAGATCCACAATTCTAATGAACTCCCAGGCGGTGCTGATTTTTCCTGTGGTTCACATGAAGACTCCCCTAGTAAGCAAGGCCCTAGGAGACCCTGCTCTTGCTTGGAGTGATGCTTACAGGTCAGGACTCCCAGGAAGAAGGCTGTGCACAATCTGGCTTCCTTCCCCCAACAATGCCACGGCTCAGGAGCGCCAGCGTTTTGAACATTGCCAAAATGGGATGATTCCGCTCAGCCCACCTCTCAAGTGAGCAGAGATCCTGGGGGATTCAGGTGAGAGCCCTCTGCAAGTGAAATGCTTCATGGTTAAGCTTGACAATGACAATCACTAATTTCACTCTTTAGTTGAGATGTAGAGTCAGGAGTAACAGAAACGTCAGATAGGAAAGTGCCAGAGGCTTTGAGAACACCAGCATGTCACAGTCTGATTTCTTGACTGCCAGGGCAGTTGGGTGGGCTCTGACATGAGGTGGTGCTTTGGTTGGAGATGGGTTAAAGGGCCTTTTCAGGAGGCTTGCTTGTGTGCTGAGTGGTGGTGATTCTCCTCTGCTGCCATTTAAATGGGTCTTGGTAAGGAAACAAATTCCATGCAATGGCTTTGCTATTGAGTTTTCATCTCAGTTGACCTGTACTTTGAAGACCAAGATTCATGAAATACATGCAGGCAATGCCTGTGTCGCATTGCTCTGCAGTTCATGTTTTTCTTTTTAAATTTTACTGATCTGAAAGACAGAGTGACAGAGAGATAGATCTTCCATCCACTGATTCAGTCCCCAAATATGTTCAACAGCCAGGGGTGGAGCTGGGCCAGGCTGAAGCCAGGAGCCAAGAGCTTCTTCCGGGTCTCCCACATGGGTGCAGGGGCCCAAGGACCTGGACCATCTGCTGCTGCTTTCCCAGGCATGCCATCAGGGAGCCAGATAGAAAATGGAGCAGCCAGGACTCGAACCAATGCCCATGTGGGATGCCGACCTCACAGGCAGCGGCTCAACCTGCTGCGCCACAGCGCTGGCCCCTCTGCAGTTCATCTTCACAGTGGCTGAACAGAGCAAGTCTTCCACACTCCTTGTTGAATGACTCAAAGAGATGAGCATCTCACTTCAGGTCAAAACAGTGGTGGAGAAAGTGTTGGCCCCGATCTGTTTGGCTCCCAAATTAATGATTTGTTTATATTTTTATTAAGCACCTCCTTGGCTCCCCATGACTCATTCATGTATTGAACATATATTTATGAATCATGTATTATACGCTCACCCTACTTTAAGTTCTAGGGCTCCATCAGCAGGTGAAACAGAAAGGTGCCGTAGAATAGGGGCACCAGGGCAGTTTGAGAAGCCCTGCCTTACGCTGTGATGAAATGCTTCTGTGCCCCCAGTCGAAATCAAGATCCCAGGCGAGGGCCTTTAACCTTTCATCAGATCTGTTGGGAGGAATAAGAGCTTACGGGGCATTTGAAACTCATTTCCAAAGGTCTCTTGTCCGAGAGAGAGCCAGGGTCTTTTGGCTGGGACGGGCTTTCCCGGGGATGCTTGCCAGGCATCCCTGACCCCTGCAGTGGGGCTCCACCTCATTTCAGGAGGCATTCTATCGAGACCACGTTGTATTTGGATTATCTCCGAGGCTTCCACAAATCATCCATTTTAGACTTTTTATTTACTGCATGAAGGGTCCTGATTACTGTCACTTAACACTCATTGTCCCGCTTTTATTTATTTATTTTTTTAACATGAAGAGAAATTCCAGGCAGCCAAAGGAAGGAAGCAAATGACTCCCTGCATCTTTAAGCGTCTGCCACTTTGAAAACCTGCAGTTACTTATTCACTTCAATGAGTAACCTGCATAATTGCCATATTTTTAGTCCTTAAAAATCTGTTTTTGCGATGGAAATCTTCATGCAATCAGTATAATCAATTGCAAAATTAATAAACCGGGGTGATCTTTTAACACAGCTTTTTTCTGCTTTGAGAAATGAAGGGAAAAATACCTCCATGTGTGTTTTAGTCCGGGTGACTTCTAGTAACAAATTCTGAATTGTATGGCCTTACTTTGAAGTTGCTGATGACGCTCATTTTTCTGTCATTTTCTTCAAAGTTTTTTTTTTTTTGTGCCAAACTCAGCATTTAAAATGGGCAGAAGGCAGCAACTTAGGGAACCTCTTAGAGGAAGAAAAACAATTTCTGAAAGAATTTTGCATAAAATTTCAGTTTAAAGTATTCTCTATTTTAGAAAAATAGCAAAGCTAGTTGCATGTTCAAGGAGACATGTGGAGACTTGAAATAAGAGGCTTGTTTCATTTGTTACCATCATATCAGGGACCAAATTAACACAGTTGCTATACCACAAAAGGAAGTTCAGATTGCTACAGATTGTGACTTCCTATTTACAAACTCACATTGCTATAAGAAATGCAATTTGTTGGGGCCAGCATTGTAGTATAGCAGATTAAGCCACCACCTGAGATGTCAGCATCCCATATGGGCACCAATTGGTGTTCTGGCTGCTCCATTTCTGATCCAGCTCTCTGCTAATGGCCTGGGAAAAGCAATGGAAGATGGCCCAAGTACTTGTGCCCCTGCCACCCACATAGGAGACTAGGATGAAGCTCTTGACTTTGGTTTGGCTCATTCCTAGCCGTTGTGGCCATCTGGGGAGTGAACCAGCAAATGGAAGATTCTCTTTCTCTTTGTCTCTCCCTCTTTCTCGATAACTCTTTCAACTATCTAGGTAGGGCTCCACTACTGTTCATAATGAATCTCATTTTGCACAACGTAGAACTGTCCCATGTTAGGTTTTGTGGATAAAAAGCAGAGTGGTGTAAAAAGGCAGGCTTGGAATAGTTTGCTTTGGGAAACCTAAGGTAAAATGATTTACATCCAAGAACAAGTTGCTTTTCATTTTGCTTGGTTAGGGAAAGGCAGAGAAAAAAAACTAAAGGAAACCTTCAAGCTCAACTGCTGTCAATATTGAAAGTGTTAATTACCTAAAGAGAAGTCTGCAATAAACATATAGGAATAGTGCCAAACAAGAAACACAGGAGATAAATGGATACTACCTCTTTAAAAAAAAAACTCTGTTGATTTAAAAAAAAAATCCATACCATTGAAAACATGAAAATAAAAATAAGGATTTTATTTTATAGTTTATTTCTTTCAGGTGCTTGAAAGCTAAGTTGTCTTTTTATGAATAGTGAAGACACAGGACATGATGAAATGCAAGCACTATGTAAAGACAGGCATTCTCATTTAGAAAACTAGCTGCTATAAAAATAAATTACACCGTATGACTCAGGGAAGCTGTTAATAATTCTACTCTGTTTACACTATGCTTAGAAAGCAACATCACTTAATGAGATCAGATAGTAAGCTGATGGTGTGTTTTGGAATCATAACATTTTCAAGCTCTGCCAAAATCGTAGGCAGATTGAATGTGGGTAGTTTTTACTGATAGTGTTTTCAAAAGAGGAAATGAATAAGGCCCTGTGTGCAGAAGCTGTGCATTCATGACCTAAGAAAGAGCATTAAAGTGCATACAGATCACTGATCTCCTTTGAAAGGAGCAAAAATGGGGGAAAGTTCGAGAACTCTGGGGGCATATTTATTTAAGAACTATGAATAATAATAGCAGCAATAATAAATTTTAAAACCTCTAGGCCAGCACCGTGGCTCAATAGGCTAATCCTCCACCTTGCGGTGCCGGCACACGGGGTTCTAGTCCCGGTCGGGGAGCCGGATTCTGTCCTGGTTGCCCCTCTTCCAGGCCAGCTCTCTGCTGTGGCCAGGGAGTGCAGTGGAGGATGGCCCAAGTGCTTGGGCCCTGCACCCCATGGGAGACCAGGTAAAAGCACCTGGCTCCTGGCTTCGGATCAGCGCGGTGCGCGGCTGCGGCGGCCATTGGAGGGTGAACCAATGGCAAAAGGAAGACCTTTCTCTCTGTCTCTCTCTCTCACTGTCCACTCTGCCTGTCCAAAAAAAAAAAAAAACCTCTAAAAAACCCATAATAACAAATGACCAAATACCCCGAAACTTATGTGATCATCTTCTAAAGGAGGTGAATGGGGCCTGGAGTCCAGTTTGTTTGCAAAAGGAAGTTTCCACACACTTACTCTCTGATACCTGTGTGGATTAGTTGTATCGAAATGAACCATGCTCAGCTTGGACTTCTGAAACTCAAACATAAACACCGCAACCTTGGAGTTGCCTATCTGACTTTCTAAAATAATCGAACATTCAAATGGATAAGGCTCACTCATCTCCCATTTATTATGGACACAACTGATGGTTATCAAGCCAGATATCATAATGAAAACTATGAAAGCAAACATTATTGCCTGTGATTTTTAGTTGCCACAGACCTGGATGTTGCCAATGTACAGGATGAGTGAGTTCCATCCCCGTTCTATTTAGCAGAAGAACGAACAGTAGATTCTTCACAGGATTATTTGTGCATTTATTTTTTTATTTGCTTTTACAAAGCTGACTTAATATTGCTTCCTCTCGCTCCCAGCTGCGTGCGTGCCGCTGTCAGGTGCAGCACATGCACCTTTTCCAAGGGAAAAGCTTGTGTCAGAACACTCACTGTCACATATAAAACATTTCTAAATAAATAAGACTAAAGCAATAATTTTTTTTTTTGCAAAGCTCATTGCCAACCAGTGAGAAGATGGTGTGATGCTATTTTGTTCTTGCAAAAATGACCAGAAAGTGACGGCATTTTTAGGAGTAGAGGACATGCATACAGGGTAAATGAGCCCTCTGTCCAGTGCTGAGGAGCCTTGCCTACCTTGAATATGACGCTCTGAGGCATGTGTAATAAGCTGCTAAAATCTGGTGCTGAAAGATCTATGCATGCGAGTAGGTTACTGAGTCATACTACCTGTAGTTAAAGTAGCAAAAAGGAGTGAGTACGATGGGCTCAGTCCATCACCCCTTCAGCTCTCATCTTGCCAGCAATTGCAAAAGTATCAAGGAGACAAAGTCACGGGCTGTGGCATTAACAAAGCACCCCAGCGGTGAGTGGTGCCAAACCACACTCCTATTATCTCCGTTTCTGCAGATCACACATTTGCAGCAGGTGGAGTTATATCTAGCTTGGGATCTTTTACATGATTGTAGACACCCAGCAGCCAGAGTTGAGACTATGGGCCGGAGTCCTGAGGTCTCTATGTCTGTCTGTCCATCCATCCACCCATCCATGAATCCACCATCATCATATAGCCTCAGGACTTCTCTTAGAAGTTTGTCCTGGTGGATCGGCTTGGGTTTCCTCATAGCATGCTGGTCTCAGAGCAGTCTGACTTATCTGGCAGCTCGAGGCTATGATAAGAGTGTTCCAACCAGCAAGGCGAAAGCTGTAACATTTTTTTCTGACCTGATCTTGGGAATCGCAGGGACTTGCACTGAGTTTTACTGGTTAAGAGGACAGGGGAAAATTAGACTGTGCTTCTTTTTACAATTGTTGAATATCTATTTATTTCTTAGAGAGAGAGAGAGGGAGAGAGAGAGAGAGAGAGAGAGTTCATAGAATCTATCTGCTGTTCACTCCCCAAATGGCTGCGACTGCTGGGCCTGGGCCAGGCTGAAGCCAGGAGCCAGGAACTCCATCTGGGTCTTCCACATAGTGGTAGATATTCAAGAACTTGAGCCAGCATCTGCTGCCTCGCAGGTGCGTTAATCAAGAAGCTGGGTTGGAAGACAGAGTAGCTGGGACCTAATCCAGGCAAAATTCATGTGGGATGCAGTGGTGGTGCGATCGACTGTGCCACAGCGCCGGCCCCGACTCTACTTCTTCATATGGCAGTGGCAAGGTCTGGAAGAGCTGGTGGGACCAGAGACCTTGCGCGAGGACACCCTTAGGGCACACTGCTGCGGTGGTTGTCTCTGTCCAGTCGGTGACGGGACACTTTGTCAGTATTTGGCTGAGGATGGATTATGGTGAAAATAAGAGAAATCTGGTAGTCTCAAGATATCTTGTCAGTGATGTCCCCATTGCGTGGGATTTCAGTGATTTCCCACTCAATCAGCAGGCCTTCGTTATTTCTTTAGCTTTATGCCTGCCGCTGACAGTTGAAACAGATTCACTTTTATTTCAAAAACTTAGTTGGTGACTATTTGGCTCGGATAGGTGAAGACAGAGGAGAGAGCTGATGCCAGCTCTGACTTCACAGAAGGAATGAGCTAGTAACTAACCTGGTGATCTCTCCGTGTCACTTCCCCTTCTATGAAATAGACAGGAGTGCTCCTGACTTCCTCACAAAGCGACAGTGATGCAAAGCCAAGAAAATATTTGGGAAGCAATTTTCAAATACAGGGTTCTCTCTGGATGTCAACTGGGAGATGCAGTTATGGTACTTGGACTGGCTTGCCTACGTGTCCATGGCACGGCCTTTGTCTTCGGAAGGGGAGACCGTAGTACACCTACCAGCCAAACTCGAGCATTTAATCTCCTCCCTGCCCCCAGGGATGGATTTCTGCTGAGTCATCCAATTCCTACCTGGTCTTCCTCTCCAACAGTGGAATGCCCTTGCTTGAAAGCCAGCATTATTCGCTAACCCCCACTAAGAGGAATAAGATGTATCGAATTTGTGATCCTTGAATCTATTAAAAGCAAATAAATTATAACCAAGTGAGAAAAACAAGTCAGATCACAAAGATCTGCTAACCCTTCTGGGCAAATGTTTGTGGAATTCTGATGTAAATTCTTGAGAATCTGCAGGGAATGGGAGCTGACATTCTTGGAAACAGAAGCAGGAATGCAGTGGTGCAAGGAGATTTTTGGTGCCCAAGCATCAGAAGCTCACCTTGAAAGAGAGAGTGACCCAACAAAGGCTACAGTGATTCTCTGCTGGTAGTCGGGGGGAGCTCCTGTATGCAGGAGGATTTCTGTGCTCCAGATCTCATAGAACCCCAAAATGTTTGTGTTGGCAGCCACCCCTTCAAGGTCAGTGGGGTTGATAAACCAGAGCCCTTCTGGACACCATCCTCTGAGTTGAATCTCGCTCCGGAATTCCAGACCTGTGGGACCTTGAGGGTAGGTGTATTGCAAGGCTCAAGGAGCAGGTGGGGATTGTGTCCAGCTCCCTGCTGCAAGGGTGGAAAAGGTAACCCGCCTTGGCGTTTCAATCAAAATGACCAGTTATCTTCCACATTCTCACCCACCTCCTCCATCCTGGCTTTTAAGATACCGGGAAGGAACCAAACCCCAACCAAGTTTTCAAAAGCAGATTAGAAATATAGCAATTATTGCCCGGATAGAGAAACAAGAAAAGTTTCTAACAATCCTTTAAGTCAAATTATTTACTTGCAAGAGGCTCACCTGTGTGGCAAGCGCAGCTTGAAGCTTTTGTAAAGTCCTCTAACTCCCTTCTAAAAGAAGCCGTATTTAAGTAATCATCCATTTATACCATTTATACCGGCAGATAACTGCACACCAAGCAACACTTTGTACTTCTCTGAGAAAATTTCAAAGAAACAGATTTTCCTAAAATGGGATTTCAGTGGTATTTTGGGTTAAACACAGTGCTTCTATTGTTTCTGTAATTTAGAGTCTTTACTACCAGTGAGTGAAGAAAAGCAATGATTTCCAAGACTTGTGTGATGCAGTTAATACAGAGGCTGTTTCACACTCTTGCATTGTTTCTGGTGAGTGACTTCCGCTGGGCTAATTAGTCTTGGAAAGAATTTCAGCTCTGTGTACTACCCTGTTGAAGAACAGAGCAGTAAGCTGCCCAATGAATGAATACTATTTTATATGAATCCTAAATCCATCGAGGAGGCAGAACCCCAGATTGAAAGAGCTCTTCTGGACAGAAAAATGTTATAAAATGTAGAACTTTGAATGCAATAAAAAAAAAAAAAAACCTGCCGGACTTTCTCATGTGGTTATTTCATGGGAGCACTGCGTGAACAGGTTCACTTTGCTTTCTACACGTCCCCCAAGATCATGAATCCAGCATCCAGCGTGGCTTCCACCCATCCCTGACACCACCACACTCTCCTCCGAACCCAGCACCTGCTACTGAAAACCTCGGGCACAGTGGCCTTTCTCCTCCGCTGCGCCAACAGATGTGAAGATGCCACAGGGTCCTCAGATGTGTGTGCTTCTGGGTCTCAGAGGGGCACCAGGAAGGGGAGGGAAAAGGATCCTGGAATTCCAAAGGTCACTGCTGGGCCGAAGTAATGGAAATTGCCCACCTGTCGAACAAAACTCTGATGTGATCAGCAGAAAGTCTGGCCGTCAGGTCAAGAACAACTTACGGGGCTAGAATTTCATTTATACATTTTTAAAATAGAGGAAGGAAGGAAGTACGCAAAGGGAGGGAAGAAAGAAAGAAAGAAGAAAGATGCCAGGCCAGGAGAGAGATAATTATCATGTTCCCCAGCCTTCAGGCTACCACGATGAACAAGTTCAAACAGAAAATGAGAGAAATACTTTCCTGTGCCAGGGATGTGGTGTCAACGGCCACCTAGACACTCGCTTCTGAAAGCAAAACGTAAGGATTAACTGGAAGTGATTTTAAAAAGTGGAAATTATAGTAATGTTTTTTTCCAGCAAAGGAAGAAGAGGAAACATGGGCACACTTGAATTCTGTTTTAGAGCACTGATTGGGACACACTGCTACTTCCTGGGACGGTCTGCTAAGCACAGCTTTTCTTGCCCACGGATCTCCCCCTACTCTTCATCCAAAGGCTTCTAGAATGCTTTGTGGTGATGCTCAGACAGTCACAAAACATGAGGGTACTACGAAAGCTTCAGAGGCAAATGTTCCCAAAAGATAAGCTTTTCTTGTTCAAAATTTTTGAAAGCCAAAACGTTTTTTCATAATACACATTTTTCTGGGTAAAAAGTAGTGCTTTCTATATACAGTAGACTTCACAATTTAAGTCACAACCTTTGCTTTGTGATCTTTTTACTCTGGGTTATTTGACTTTTTAAAATTCTGATTTATTTGGGAAGGAGAGGAAGATGAAGGAGAGGGGGAGGTGGTGAGAGGGGAGAGAGAGAGAAAGAGAGAGAAAAATATTCTCCATCTGACAGTTCTCTCCCTAAATTCTCACAACAACTTTTGCTGACCCAGGCAAAAAAAAAAAAAAAAAAAAAAAAAAAAAAAGCCCAGAAGTGGGAACGCCATCTGGGTCTCCAATCCTCCACCTGCAGCACCGGCATCCCATATGGGCGCCCGTTATAGTCCTGGCTGCTCCTCTTTCCATCCAGCTCTCTGCTATGGCCTGGGAAAGCAGTAGAAGATGGCCCAAGTCCTGGGGCCCCTGCACCCGTGTGGGAGACCTGGAAGAAGCTCCTGGCTCCTGGCTTTGGATTGGTGCAGCTCCGGTCGTTGCGGCTATTTGGGGAGTGAACCAGCAGACAGAAGACTTTTCTCTCTGTCTCTCCCTCTCTACCTGTAACTCTACCTCTCAAAACAAAAATTTATATTGCCTCCAAAATCCGGAAAGACCTGCTTAGTGCTGCACCTCTTCCTCAGGGCAGGAAGCTGCACGTGGGGGGATCTGTCTCCTTAGCAGAGCCGCCACGATTTGCTCCAGAGCACTGGGCAGGCCCCTGGACTTCCTTGGTTTCTGTCTCAGCACCCACGTCTTATTAACGTATCTGAAGTGCGTGCTTTTCCTCACTCATCAAATCCAATTAGTATAACATTACCAGGTCGTGAAATGGGGAGACGCGCTGTGTGGGATAATTCAATCAAGGGCCGAGCAAGACGCATTCAGAAATACCTACAGATTTACAGCTGTCAACTTGGCCTGTGATTGTCTGACTGTCCCATCCCCATCCTCAGAGCCCAAATCCTTCCCAACTTGTCTCCTAGCAAAAGTGGTGTGGTGGTCTGCTATATTTAAGGGAAGCAAGAAGTCCAACTCTTACTGTCAAGTCTTGGCCTCATTCTCAGCCACACTTGCCTTGCAACTGCATGAGATAAGGAGATCCACAAGGCACCATAGAAGACTCCAGATGCCCCACCCTTGCCTTGGGTTGGAAATTCAAGGCTTTCTGCTTATCTGTTTACATGTGCAATCCAGAGCACTCCACCCCACCATCTTGGGAGTTACCATCTTTACTCAAAACATTACGTGCTGCAGCCACTTGATCTCTGCCTTCACTCAAAGCCACCACTGGTGACACTGATGCCCAGGGTGCACTTAGCCATGGGTTTCTTATGTCATTATAGTGTTTCTAACTTGCTGGCAAGGAGGTTTCTGGGTCACACATGGTCACATACCATGCCTGGTATCAATTACCCTCCCAGCAGAAATCGGGGCACACTCATAGGTTTTAAAGATTGTTTTTAAAACAGAAATAATCCAGCGTTTCAAGGGATACCCATAATTCTGTGATGGACTGAAAGACCCTCTATTTTCTATTAAGTATATAGGATTACTTTTTACAGATAAGTTTTAGAAACCACATAAAATTTACCTTTGCATATCATACAGATTCCATATTCTCTATAGAATAAGCCACTTTGTTATCAATCTTGCTAAAATCACTTTACTTCTTCAATGATGCATGATGCCACTTTAATCATATATCAAATTCTTGAACATACAACTGTCTGTTTCTAGGCCTTGTATTTCAGTGGTCTATCTGCCTGTTTCTGTATCACTTTTACCACTCTTGCTGTGTAGCAAGGTCTTACTATCTTACAAGTAGGTTACTTGTTTGCCTTAGGTTCACCTGTGTACCTTAGATTCTGTTTATTAAGCCTTTCAAACAGTATAGCACGCTCAATGACCAAGAGACAACATTAAATTCCCACCCAGGAGAGATGAGTGTGGTTATCTCCAGGGTTTCCCTTTTTGCTGAACAAGGTATGCAAGTTGAGATAAGGTGACTCACTCATCTGTCACCTGTGACCCTCCTTCTCCGCCCTTTACCACTCAATGCTCAGTAGACAGCAACTAGTGTTAGAGGCTGAACACTAGAAGTGTTCCAACCTATGAGTGTTGATGTCCAACCCCTAGTTCTTCAGGGTCTTTTAGGAGGTAGCTAAGTCAAGTCCATTAGAGTGGCTCATACTCTAGTATGACTAATGTCCTTAGAAAAACAGGAAATTTAGATGCAGGATAGACAACGTGAAGGTCACATGAAGACACGGGGAGAGGACAGTGTTTCTCAAACAAGGGCAAGAGGCCTCAAAAGAAATCCGTCCCTTGATCTTGCTTCTAGAACTGGAAGCAGATAAATTTCAGTTGTTTAAGCTACACAATCTGTGGCTGTTTTTTAGTGTAGCCTTAGGAGACTACTGCAACCAGGTACTGAATAAATATTGATTTAAAGTTATGGCCAAGTTTTAGCTTAATTCATGTGCCTTAATCTGGCGCCCCCAAATCTATGGCTCTGCTTTTAACCTTCTGCCTATGAAGTAGGTCTCTTTGTCAACTGTATTTTTGCCATTCTCCCATGGGTGTCTATCTGGAACCTGGAGCTATAATGCTCCAAATCTAAGTTGTAATATTTTCCTTCAATTCTACTAGTCTCTGATGGACTCTAGCTTATGGTTATGATGAGAGCTCAGAGCCACCATAGGCCTCTGCCAGTACCCCATGTCTCTCTCTGAACACATATCAAAAGAGTCAGTTGATCCAAATTATTTCAATCACGAACTTGTTTCTTAGCCATAACCTCTTCCCCTCCTGATTCCCACCATGCAAGGCTCAAGTCCTCACTATTTATTGCCTGGGCTTTCCCAAGGAACGTCTAATCGGTGTTCTAAAGCCCATCTTTCAGTCCATCCTTCCTTCTGTCCCATTATCTTCCAATACATGTCTAATCATGTGCCTCAAGACTTTGAATTCCTGGGGCCGGCACTGTGGCATAGCAGGTAAAAGACACTGCCTATGCAATGCCAGCATCCCATATGGGTTCTGGTTCAAGTCCTGGCTGCTCTACTTCTGATCCAGCTCTCTGCTATGGCCTGGGAAAGCAGTAGAAAATGGCCCAAGTCTTTGGACCCCTGCACATGGGAAACCCAGAAGAAGCTCCTGACTCCTGGCTTTGGATTGGCCCAGTTTCAGCCGTTGTAGCCACCTGGGGAGTGAACCAGTAGATGGAAGACCTCTCTCTCTCTCCCCTTTTCTTTCTCTGTCTCTCTTTGTCTCTCTCTCTGCCTCTATGTAACTCTGCCTTTCAAATAAATAAATAACAGTCACTGGCTGTTTCCAACAGGTGCTAAGTGGTATAGAGAAGAGAACAGCATTTCTTTTTTTTTTAATTTATTTATTTATATATTTGAAAGTCAGAGTTACACAGAGGAGAGGCAGAGAGAGAGAGAGGGACAGAGAGATCATCCATCTGCTGGTTCAGTTCTCAGATGGTTGCAATGGCCAGAGCTGTGCTGATCTGAAGCCAGGAACCCTGAGCTTCTTCTGGGTCTCCCATGTGGGTACATGGGCCCAAGGACTTGGGCCATCTTCTACTGTTTTCCTAGACCACAGCAGAGAACTGGATCGGAAGTGGAGCAGCCGGGACTTGAACCAATGCCCATATGGGATGCCAACACTGCAAGCAGCAGCATTACCCGCTACGTCACAGTGCCAGCCCAAGAACAGTATTTCTGTTCATTTTTCTGTACCTACTCAGTATATTAGCATAGGTTTCATAAAGTAGAGGCAATCCATGAAAGCCAAGACACCGTGGCAAAAAGTTACCTACGTGAAAGATCTCTGTGTGAGATCCCGGTGGAAAGAAGGGGCCATCAAAGAAGGAGGTACCTTTCTCTTAAGGGAGGAGAGAACTTCCACTTTGAATATCACCTTGTCTAAATAATGTCGGGATTTGTGGACTCAAGAGGCTTCCATAGCCTTGGCAGCTCATGACAAGAGCCTCAGGTGATTACTGACGTCATAAATAAGAGTGTCAATTGTTAAATCAACAGTGGGAGTCACTGTGCACTTACTCCCCATGTAGGATCTCTGTCCTTAATGTGTTGTACTATGAGAATTAATGGTAAAATTAGTCTTCAAACAGTACTTTATACTTTGTGTGTCTGTGTGGGTACAAACTGTTTAAATCTTTACTTAGTATAGAGTTGATCTGTATATAAAGATAATTAAAAATGAACCTTGAGAATGGGATGGGAAAGGGAGTAGGAGGTGGGATGATTTGGGGGTGGAAGGGTGGGTATTGGGGGAAGAATTGCTATAATCAAAATGTACTTTGGAAATTTACATTTATTAAATAAAAACTTTCTATAAAAAATAAAGCATAGGCAATCTATAAACATCGGAATTTGCCAAGTATCAACACTCAGAGTTTTGAGCTTGGAAGAGTGTCACCACCTTAATTTAGTCTACTCATTTTGTGGAAAATATGGCTTTCTTACAGAACCAGAGTATTGAAAAAAAGCCTCATTTCTTTTTTGGCTATGAAACTGCTCTTAGAAAATATTATGAGAAATGAAATACAAATTAACCAGAGAAATGAAAACCAAATTTTCCTTGAAATGTGCTCAAGACAAAAATTCAGAGAAATCAACCAGAAGGCAAAATTCCATCACATTTCCAACTCCTGAATTTTTTTATCAGTGTTTTATGGTGAGCATCCGGCTTCTCAGGTCTCAGACAGCTTGAGCCACTTTTCTCAGCCTAGAGGAAGAGCTTTTTGGAACTGAAAATGGTCGTACAATATAAGAGACCACATGGCACAACAGAGAACGTTTGAGAAGTGGCCAGCACAAAACAGGATGAAACCTTTCGTTATCTTTACTCTCTTTCCCAGTTATTTTTGAAATCAAGGCTTGTGTAAATAGCATTTACTGCCTGGGCAGGATCCTATGGCACGACAGCCTAGCCATCTAACACTTCCAAGTTGTGGAAGCCTCTGCCTTAGATTGAGTTGTGGTGTTTGTGTTTCTCGCTTTGTGTGTGTGTGTGTCTGATTCCACTTCCTGTGGGAGAATCCAATGAGGGTTAGAGTAAGTAGAGGTCACCGCAATTTCAGTATCTTACATGACTGCAGTGTTTGCTGAAGCGCTCCCTAGATGTGCTTGGTAGAGCCCTGGCTTTTCACAGACCACAGTTTGAAAATTGCTGATTGAATAACTAGATTCAGCTTTATGCAGGAAACATAATATTTATTTGGTCTGACAGCATGCAGTGTGAATGCCACCACTCCTTGGTAATTGATAAGATACCTCTTCAGTCAATTTCCTGAAACCCGACAAGCAGGATCTTTCTTAGTCACGCTTGAATGAAATTCAGCCTGAACATTTGACAGATGATAAAATAGTTGGCATCAAGGGGTGAACATTTGGCACAGCACTTGAGATGCTACTTGGGACACCACTTCCCATACCAGAGTACCTGGGTTCAAGTTCCAGCTCTACTCCTGATTCTAGCTTCCTGCTAATGTGTACCCTGGGAGGCAGCAGTAATGGCTCGAGTGGTTGAGTCCCTGCCACCATATTGCAGATCTGGATGGATTTCCTGGCTCTTGGCCTCAGCCTGACTCAGCCCTGGCTGTTGCAGGCATTTGGAGAATGAACCAGCAGATGGGAGATCTCTGTCCCTCTGTCTGTTTCTCTCTGTCTTCCTTTCAAATAAATAGAATGTTAAAAATTTGGCATTCTCCAATTACTAATTGACAGAGAATTCTACTTCATTTATTTTTTTTTTATTTGAAAGGCAGAGAGGGAGGGAGGGAGAGAGAGAGAAAGGGAAAGAGAGATTTACCTTGGGCTCATATGAATTATAAAATGAATAAAGAAAATCTTGTTGATAAAAGAAAAAATGATGCTATTTTCTCATGATTTTTATAATATTTTTTAAAAAGATTTTATTTATTTGAGAGGCACAGTTACAAAGAGGGAGAGAAAAAGAGGACCTCCATCTGGTGGTTCACTATGAAACAGCCGGGCTGATCCAAAGCCAGGAGCCAGGAACTCCATCCAGGTCTCCCACATGGGTGCAGGGGCCCAAACACTTGGGCCATCTTCCACTGCTTTCCCAAACTTCAACAGAGAGCTGGATCAGAAGAGAAGCAGCTGGGACTCAAACTGGCACCCATATGGGATGCCAGTGCCACAGGCAGAGGCTTAGCCTACTATGCCACAGCACAGGTCCTGAAACACTTCTATAGGATTGATATTATTAGAAAAAAATTGTGACATTTGCTATTGCATAGGTCAAAAATGGTTGATATTAGCAACTTTGTTGTTCAAATTTTATTATTAAAATATCCATTTTACAGGTGAGAATCTAAAAGTTCAGAAATCAAATAACTTATGAAGGCTACAGAGCTGTGACGTAGCAGAGCCAGGCCTGGAACCCAGAAGTCTGCGTCTGCCTTGCTCCCCTGCCTTGTTCTCCTTCCTGACATTCAGCCAGGTGATGGATGCTGCTAGGTTGAGGAATGGTACAGGAACCCCCTTTTTCTCCCCACTTACCTGAGGGATGGATAGCATTTCTTTGTTGTAGTCATGTTTATGGCTCATAAAGACTGATCCAGACTTGCACAAGTATGCACCTTCTACTTTCCTCCCCTACGAACTTCAGCTGTGTTAAGTAAACAGTGGGGTTCCAGCTCTTGATGCACAGGGATGAAATTGATTTAGACATGGATAGAAATGGTTTTTAAATATGTAACGTATTAAACCACTAAGGCTGCAACTGCCTGGAAGACTCACGTTGACTTTGGATTATCACCTATGTTTTCCATCCTAGATTGGAAGTTGTTCAAGCACAGTTATTTTCTTCCCTTTGAGATCCCCCTCCCCGTCAGCAATAAATCAGTGATGACTGACCTTTTAGCATAATTGTCTTGGGCTGGAAGTGGTGGCCCAACTGTAGACAAAAATGTGATGGAAGAGCTCCATCAGAAGTCATGTGCACACAGCGTAATCATGACCCAGCTTGGAGGAGGTCCTCTTGGTATACCTCATTTCACTAGCTTTGCCTTCCTTTCTGGAGAATTGCTTCTCATTTCTTTCTCTTTTAGTTTGGCTGCTTTGTAGCCACAGTTAGTCCTGTCTACCTTTGCCACAGCTCTGCTAGAATAAGAGTAGTTGATTTATACACTCAAAGCCTGGTGGTTTATAGAAGGTCATTCATGGAGAATAAGGGGCCTGTTTAAACAGTGGTGGGCATGCAAATTAGCGTGATTGCTGGCCCAGGTCCTGAAAGAAATTAAGTTGAGCTAAACAGAAAGCAAACTATGAGAGAGTTTGGTTTTAAATAAGTTTTGAGAGCTTATGTTCCCACCCTGGTACCAGTTTTTTTTTTTTTTTCATCTCACTTTTGGGCATTTCTACCAGCTGCATGAAATTAATAAATGGATATAATGGGGCTATAGAGATTGGTTTGCGGGTGGTGAGACTGTGGTAGTAGCATCATTGGCAGGCAGATGGATGTTTTTAACTTATCTTCACTGATTTATTAGACAATAGGAAGTGACTTTGAGATAGAACTTCATATATATTTTTGAGTTCTTCCACATCTTCGTCTCCAACCCAGAAGGGAGCTTAGAGTGAGAGAGGGAGAAACGTGGGGGTTGGGAAGCCTTTTCTGGGCCTGCATTCTTGTGGCCTTGCTGCCCTGAGCTGGTTTGAGCAGTGATTTCTCAAGGTCTGGCAGATCTCTTCCTCTTGAATTGATCTGCCTTTGGCGGTTCTGCCTCACCTATTCCAACAATGGGCAACTTGGGCAATCAATAGGGTGAAGCTGGAGAAGTTGTGGAGTTGGGTATTGAGTAACCAGAGGTGGTGCAAGACACCTTCAGCTAATCCCTCTGAAGTCCCACCCCGATTCCACCAATTTCTTTGTCCCAGTTCTACTTGACAACTACTGCTCCCCTTCCCAAGAACATGGTAATTGTCTTTAGTGGGGTTTCCCTAAATCTCCGTATTATAGTACCATGTAACATTCATGTTTTATTTTTCACTTAATATTAACTTTTTGTATTCATGCATAGGAAGGAATTAATAACACTAAGATAATGTCCATGTTGGATCAGCTATGGAAGATATGGAAAAGCAGTTGTAAAGCTCCTACTGGACATCATGATCCGATTTCATAGGTAGCTAAAATTTTGAAATGTAGACACAAGAACGTATATGTAATTTATGTGTGCCATAAAGATAATAAAATGAACAGCTATGTATCCACCATCTTATTAAGAAGTAAAATGTAACAATATTTCAGAATTTCCCTATGTTGTGGGATCCTTGCCCATCTTACCACCTCTTCCCTTTCAGAGGTAACCACAACCTTGAATGTTGGGTTATTAATTTCCTTGTTTTCCTTTACAATTAAAACGTATATGTATCCTTAAATACGAAGTCATTTAGCTCATTAACTGAATCATATCTATGTGCTTCTGAGGTCTGGTTTGTTGTTTTTTGCTCAACGTGTTTTTGAGACTAATCTGTGTTGTTCTTTATAACTGAGGTTTGTTTATCCTTCATCATTTGACCTCCATTTTTCTGCTCTTGGTGGGTATCTGGGTTGTTTGTGGTTCTTCTGATATTACACATAATGTCACGTAAACATCCATGTGCTTTGGATTTCTGAAACACCCAAGAGTTTCCCAAAAGTGTGGTCCTAAGATTGAAATTACTACTTATTGAACAGGCACACACAGAATATGAGTAAGGGAGGCCAAGTGTTCTCTGAAATGCTTCTATTATTTTACATTTCTACAGACGTTTGTAAGGTTTATGATTGTTCGTCTTCTAACTGCTGTGCTTTCTAATCTTTGTCAGTCTGTTTAGTGTGAAATGGGTGTTCAGTTTTGCATCTGCACATTCCTGAGTAGTAATGATGCTATGTTTCCCCCCGCTTGTGAGCTATTCCTATTTCTTCTTTTGTGGGATGCCTGTTTTTCTCATTTATGTGTGGGTCATTTTCTTCTTATTATTCCATGTTGTGAATATTGTCCTTTGTTGATTATACTTTACAAATATCTTGTCCTTCGTTATAGATTGTATTTTCACTGTGTTTGTAGTGTCTTCTGCTAAACGGGGTTATTAATTTCAATATAGGACATTTTACTATTTTTTTCTTAGGGTTTCTGATTTTCTGAATATTATAAAGATGTGTGGGTCCTTAAGAATGTAATGAGGGGCCAACACTGTGGCATAGCAGGTTAAACTGCTGTCTGTAGTACCAGAATCCCATATGGGTGCTGGTTTCCAATCCAGCTCCCTGCTAATATGCCTGGGAAAACAGCAGAGGATGGCCTAAGTGCTTGGGCCCCTGCACCCATGAAGTTCCTGGCTCCTTAATTTGGCCAGGTCCAGCCCCAGTGGTTGCGGCCTTCTGGGGATTGAACCAGTCCCTCTCCCCCTCTCCCTCTCCCCCTCCCTCTCTCTCTCTCTCTCTCTCCTTCTCCCTTCCTCCCCCCCCCCACCCCATAATTCTTTCAAATAAATAAATCTTAAAAAGAATTTAATGAATCTGAAACTATTTTCTGTGGCTAGTGTGAGGTAAATCCATTTCCATTTTTTCCCACTTTGCCAACTATTTCACAGACCATGTTTCTTTGTTATCTGCTGTATACTAGTTTCCATTTATGCCTGGGTCTATTTCCGAACTCCTAGTCCATTCTATTTATCAGTTTGCCTATCCCTACGTTAACACACACACTTATAATTACTCCAGGTTTATAATGTCTTAAATAGAAGAAGTACACTGATCTGGTTCTTTTGCAGGAATATCTTGACTGTTGGTCCTTTGAACTCCTGTGTACATCTTGGAATGAGTTTTGTCTACTCCTTGAAAATAGCTATTGGGATTTTTATTAGAAGTATGTTAAAGCTATAGATCATGTTGGACTTTGGGGAAGATAGCCATTTTTATAACACTGAGATCCTGTTTACACTGGCATGGTGTGCTTCCCCATGTATTTAGACCTTCGTTAATGTCATTTATTGAAGTTTCATAATTTTATCCATAAAGATTTTTGCATGGATCCATTCCTAGAAATCTTACTTTGATTGTTGTTTTTGTAAAGGGCATAGGCAAGGATACACACAGATTCATGTACTAGGTAACATTAGCAAGACTTAGCACTATTTTATTCCTCTGAACCTACTTTCCCAGATTCCACAAGGAGGTCTAAGACCAAGAGAATTAGGCAGTGAATATTCCTGTGGTAATCGGGTCAGATTATATATTCTGGGTATACCTACATAGACACATCCATGAGTACTCCTTATATGTGTAGTGTTTCTCACTATTGCCTGGGAATGCAATAGACTTTTTATATAGCAACCTTCTAAATTTGCTTATTCTAATGATCTGTGTATTGTTTCGGGTTATCTTATCATTTACAAACAGCAGCATTGACTCCTTCTTTTCCTTTTTTTTCTTTTCTATTATTATTGTGCTGGTCTGAACCTCTAAAAAATAATGATTAGAAACGCTGATAGAAAACTTCTTATATTGTAACTGATCCTAAAGAATGCTTTATAGGATTTTTTATTCAGAAGATTTATTTATTTGAAAGGTAGAGTTATAGAGAGAGAGAGAGAGAGAGGGAGAGAGAGACACAGGAGAGAGAGGTCTTCTACCTGCTGGTTCACTCCCCAAATGACCTCAATGACCACTGCTGGGCCAGTCCGAATCCAGAAGCCAGGACCTTCTTCCCAGGTGTGTTCAGGAGCCCAAGGACTTGGACCATCTTCTGCTGCTTTCCTAGGTACATTAGCAGGGAGCTGGATCAGAGCAGCCAGGACTTGACCTGGTTGCAGGCTGTGGCTTTACCCAGCACACCATGATGCCAACCCCACTTTATAGGAATTTACCATTAGTCTGATGCTCACTGTTTTTTTTTTTTTGTGCAAATTCTTCTTTAAAATATTATTATTAGTAGTAGTATTTTAAAGATCTATTTACCTGAAAGGCAGAGTTAGAGAAAGAGAGAGAGGGAGAGAGAGAGAGAGAGAGAGGTCTTCCATCTGCTGGTTCACTCCCCAAATGGCCATAATGACCAGGGCTGGGCCAGGCCAAAGTCAGGAGCCAGGAGCTTCATCCGGGTCTCCTTCATGGGTATGTGAAACCAAGTACTTGCACCATCTTCCATTGTTATACCAGGCACATTAGCTGGATTGGAAGTGGAGCAGTCGGAACTCAAACCATCACCCATATGGGATGCTGACACTGCAGGTAGAGGCTTACCCTTCTATGCCACAGTGCCAGGCCCATGTATAAATTCTTTATTGGATAAAAAAAAAAGCACATTCTATTTCTAGCTTTTTAAGAGTTTTCTTTAATTCATGTTGAATTTTATAAAAAATATTATTTTGCATTTGCTAAAATAATATTTTCTCTCAATCTACTAGCATGCTGATGATGAATTAAACTAATACATTTTATCATTTCAAAGAAACCTTGGGCACCTAGAATAAATCTAAACAGCTCATTTGAAAACTTTTTATTTATTTCCATTTTATTTGAAAGGCAGAGAGAGAGATCTTCCCATCTACTGGTTCACGTCCCCAATGCTCACAACAGCTAGGACTGGGCCGAGTTGAAGCCAGGAGCCCAGAACTCAATCCAGGTTTCCCTCCTAAGTAGAAGGAACTCAAATACCCGATCCATCACCTGCTGTGCACTAGCGGGAGGCTGAATCCAAATCAGAGAGACTGAGATTCCCAGCAGGTACTGCAAATGGCAACGTAACAGACGCGTCCAATGCCCACCCATATGGTTCATTTAATGTCATCTTTTAAAAGATTCATAGAATCTGTTGTACAATATTTTGCTTAGAGTTGTTTTCATTTTTGCTGATGAATGCAATTGACCACTTCTTTCTCTTCTAGTATTTTTCCTTCTCTGGTAACAAGATTAAATGAATTTGATAAACATTGTGGGAAAGCATTCACTTTTCCTTCATTTTCTAAAATAATTTCTGTGAGATTGGTAGTATCTGTCCCTTAGACATTTACGAATATTCCCTTTAGCATAATTTGGTTCCAACATTTTGTTTGTGGAAAAAGTTTTCTCCAGAGATTGTAACATCACTGCACAACTTGTTGTTCATGTTGTAAAGCACATAGCAAATGATATTTTCTATAGTACATATTGAATAACTGGGAGGATTTGGGGAACATGTATATGTACTTGCTGTAAATATTCATTACAATTTAAATAATTATAAATAAAGGGAAACACAAATGAGGAAAGACATGAAATATTAAATTCCATATTAAATTTCATATTAACATTACATTAAAATACTAAACAGAAAATTTCTAAACAAAGTATTTCCAAATTGATTCCTCAGATTTTTTTCCTTTGACTGAAAAGGCTATATGCAATTACTAATCAAGACTTTCAAATTAGAATCTCTTAAAATTCTTGACAATCATCATCAACAAGAAACTTTACTCATGTAATTTAGTGATTAAAACTTTTCAACCATTTTTTACAACAATATCCTGTAAAGAACCTAACCACTGTTCATTTTCTTTCATTAACAATTCTAACATTGTAGATTTTGTTATTTCGTGGCAGTGCAAATGGAAACGTAATTTACTGGAACTTCTCGCTCATTTGTACACTGCTCAGACACTGTCCCAGCAGTCACTTTGAAAGAAAACTGCTGATGTGCCACAGGCAGACAGTAACACCTTCTGTAGGTGCTGAATACGTGTGTCCCCCCAAGTCTACATCTACCGGTACCCTAAGAATTTTACTTTGCTCGGAGCTAGTGGCTTTGCCGACAAGTTAAAATGACATCACACGGTGGGTTCAGCCACCGCCTGCAATGCCAGCATCCCATGTGAGTGCTGATTCAAGTCCCGGCTGCTCTGCTTCTGCCCAGCTCTCTGCAAATGCACCTGAGAGAGCAGCAGGAGACAGCCCAAGTGTCTGGGCCTCTGCCACCCATGTGGGAGACCTCGACAGAGCTCCTGGCTCCTGCTTTCAGCCTGTTGCTGCCATTTGGGCAGTGAACGAGCAGATGGGAGCTCCCTCTGTCTCTCCCTCTCTGTAACTCTGCCTTTCAAATCAATCAATCAATATTTTTGAAAAAAGAGATGAGATCATAATGGCTTAGCATGAGCCCTAAGTCTAACGGATGATGTCCCTTATTAGAAGAGATGACACAGAGAATGCAGAAACACGAGTGGAAGGAGGCTGTGCGTTAACAGAGGCAGAGATTAGAGTGATGCGGATGTAAGAAAAGAAAATTTAAAAGGTACTAAAGATGGCTGGGAGCCGCCAGAATCCAGGAAGAGCCGAGAGTTCTTCCCCAGGGGCCTCAGAGGGAGCATGGACTTGACACCGTGATCTTTTTTTTTTTTCTTTTTTTAGTAAATATAAATTTCCAAAGTACAGTTTATGGATTACAATGGCTTCTCCCCCCCATAACTTCCCTCCCCCTTGCACCCCTCCCATCTCCCACTCCCTCTCCCATTCCATTCACATCAAGATTCATTTTCAATTCTCTTTATATACAGAAGATCAGTTTAGTATATATTAAGTAAAGATTTCATCAGTTTGCACCCACACAAACACAAAGTGTAAAATACTGTTTCAGTACTAGTTATAGCATTACTTCACATTGAACAACACATTAAGGACAGATCCCACATGAGAAGTAAGTACACAGTGACTCCTGTTGTTGACTTAACAATTTGACACTCGTGTTTATGGCGTCAGTAATCTCCCTAGGCTCTAGTCATGAGTTGCCAAGGCTATGGAAGCCTTTTGAGTTCGCCAACTTCGATCTTATTCCAACAGGGTCATAGTCAAAGTGGAAGTTCTCTCCTCCCTTCAGACACCGTGATCTTAAGAGTTCTAGCCTGCAGAATTGAGAGAGTTCATTTCCATTGCTTTAAGCCATGCAGTTTGTGATAAATTGTGACTGCAGCACTAGGAAGCTAAAACCTGCCCTAGAGATGAAGATGGGTGAATGTATGTCAGAGAGTTCGGCCCTCCAGGGGGCCCAGCTGGTGTCCCACTTTGCACAGCGTCAAGCAGCTGTGTGGTGGTCTGCATGTGCTCTTTGGGCACCAAAGTGACGACCTCTTCCAGCAGCTCCACAGGCTGAGTTGTTGTCCCTCGTGTTATTCATTTCTCATTTCTATAATAAAGCGCCCTAGCCTAGGGACTTTTTAAAGAAGAGAGGTTTATTTAGCTTGCAGTTGGGGAGGTCCATGAGCATGGCACCGGCTCTAGCGAGGGGCCCTCTGGCTCCATCACACTGTGGGGGGTGGCATCACAAAGGAGCATGTGCAAGAGGGAGCAGTCCCATGAGATGGGAAGCCAGAGAGAGACCTGTGAATAGTGGGTGTTGCCTCTTTACTTGTAGGAACCTTCGCACAAGAATAAATGAGGGTCCTGCAAGAACTGCTTGAATCTCTCCAGGGAGGGGTGTCCCCCTCCGTGATCTCATTGCCTTGAATTAGACTCCCTTTCCCAAAGATTCCATCACTGCCACCGTGGGGACCAAGCTCCCAACACGTGAGCCATTGGGGAGCTCACTCAAGCCATATCCAAATCTTGGTGTCCACCACGGTCAGTCTGTGGTTGGTGGAGGAAGAGGATGTCCAGCTTGTGGAGCTCCTGCTGGACTGTGCCCCACAAGTCCAGGCATGGGGAGGGCACGAGCGAGTTCACACACCTCATCCTCTCCCAGGACTGTGAAGCCACCGCTCACTCGGTCTGAGCGTTCCTGCAAGGCCCTGGGAGAGCCTGTGTCTGGACGGAGGTGAATGGCCAGGTGGAAGCTCTGGCTGCCCCAGCCCAGCTCATCATCCCAGTGGCTGATGGGATCCCTGTCCTGGCTGGATAACACACTGCTTGACCACAAAGCCCCGGCTTGTACCACACATCAAAATCTGCCTCCGGTATTTGCCTAACACTGTGAACTTTTGATTTCTCAATTTTACCCCTATTTTCTTACATTTACTACAGATTTACAATTAAAAAAAATTTTGGCCTATTTGAAAGACAGAGTGACAGAGAGGGAGAGATATAGAGAGAGAGCATTAATGAGCTTTCACCTACTGGTTTACTCTCCCAAAGACCACAATGGCTGGGACTGGGCCAGGCTGAAGCCAGGAGCCTGGAAATCCATCTGGATCTCCCATGAAGGTGGCAGAGGCCTAAGCACTTTACCATCTTCCACTGCATTCCCTAACCCTAACCCTAACCCTAACCCTAACCCTAACCCTAACCCTAACCCAGGTATGTTAGCAGGAAGCTGGATTAGGAGCAGAGCAACCAGGACTGGAACCAGCACTCCAATAATACTGGTGTCACACACAGTGTCTTAACCCACTGCACCACAACTCTGGAGCCCAGACTCAACTTTGTTGTTGTTGTTGTTAAAGATTTATTTATTTATTTGAAAGGCAGAGTCACAGAGAGGCAGAGGCAGAGGCAGAGAGAGAGAGAGAGAGAGAGAGGTCTTTCATCCTCTCTTTCACTCCCCAAATATCTGCAATGGCTTGAGTTGTGCAGATCCAAAGCCAGGAGCCAGGAGCTTCCTCCTGGCCTCCCACACAGGTGCAGGGGCCCAAGCACTTGAGTCATCTTCCGATGTTATCCTAGGCCACAGCAGAGAGCTGGATCAGAAAAGGTGCATCTGGGACTCGAACCAGTGCCCATATGGGATGCCAGCACTGCAAGTGGCAGCTTTATCCACTAAGCCACAGCACCGGCCCAATAATTAAATGAAATAATCCATAAAGCACATGATTTATTCAATTTGCACTATGGGTACTTGTGAGGCATACAATAGTCACTCGGTAAACACTAGCTGCTGCTGTTCTTATTACCGTGGCTGCTATTGTTGCCCATGTCGGGTATAGGTCCTGGTAAAATTAGTTGGAAGGGAAGGGTTGCTCGAGCTGCTCTCTCTCGCCATGTGGCGTCCCCTCTCTATTGCTTGTGCCCCCTCATAGCCCGCTGGGGGCCCCCGTGGGATCCAATTCCTGGTACTTCCCCTTCCTTCCTGCAGCGACCACACTCTGCACTTTCATCTTTCTCTGCACCTTTCATCCCACTCTGGTTAACATCTCACTGGAGATGCCCATCTACACCAAACTAATTTGAAATCAGTGAAAGCCCAGATGAAAATCAAGAAAAACTTCCTGCGAACTCACCAGGCAGCATTTAAGTTTAACAGGGGTCATGGGTGCTTCTGTGAAAGGAGTGTGAACTGGCAGCTTTTAGGCATGGGAACTTTTTGTGCCGTGGGGGCATAATCCATGGATGATGAGCCAAGAGGAGTTAGAGTATGAAAAGGTAAATATATACCATTATTATTCCCATTGTATTCAACTGGAAGGCTTTGTATCCGCTCTCCTAAATATAGACTCAGCTCTTACACACAATGCTAGTGAGCACAAGTTAGTAAGAGAGGTGTAGGGGAGCCCAAATATAAAGCACAATAGGGGGAAAAGGGACCAGCAGCGATGATGGCAGGAAGCCTTGAGCAAGAGAAAGTGGGCTTCTAGAAATTCAGGATTTTTTTTTTTTTTTGAGAGGGAAAGGGAAACAGGGAGAGAAGGGGAAGGGAGGGAGGAGAGGAAAGCTCCCAGCTCTCATCTGCTGGTTTACTCGCCAAATGCCCACAGCAGCAGGAATTGGGCAATGCCAGAGCCAGGAGTGGGAACTCAATCCAGGTCTCCTTCATGGGCTTCAGGAACTCAATTACATGAGTAATCATTGCTGCTCCCAAGGGTCCACATTAGAAGGAAGCTGGACAGTGGAGGATGGCCCAAGTCCTTGGGCCCCTGTACCCACGTGGGAGACCAGGAAGAAGCTCCTGGCTCCTGGCTTCAGATTAGCATAGCTCTGGCCGTTGCAGCCATTTGGAGAGTGAACCAACGGAAGGAAGACCTTTGTCTCTGTCTCTCTGTCTCTCTCTCTGTCTCTCTCTCTCTCTCACTGTCTATAACTCTACCTGTCAAATAAATTAAAAAAAAAAAAAAGGAAGCTGGAGGCAGGGGCTGGAGGTTGGGGGTAGGGGCTGGAGGCTGGAGGCAGGTATCAAACCCAGACCCTCAAATATGGGATGCAGCTGTCTTATCTACTAAGCCAGACACCTGCCCATAAGAAATCATTCCTTAATATGATCTCAGAAATTAGTATGTTACCAAGTAAGAGCAATTGGAGAACCCAAGGAGGATTCCAAAGAGTCCCAGCCTCACCATGGAGATACTGAACCTGGCCACAGGGACTTGAAGAATGGGACTGTCCTTTGCCAGCTCTTAGTGGTTGGCTAAGATCAACACTTCTTTACTGCTATCTCTGCTTATTCTTTAATTCTGTAGTCACGTATGTGCATACTAGGTACTGTTAGCAATATGAAGGTAATAGAACTGGCTGAAGTCTAGCAGACTATAAATACAGAAAACAGCTAACTACCTGGTACTTCTGCTTATAGTTTATCCTGATGTCATTTTATGTATTAATTTGTTTGACTATCAATGCCAATAATAATTTCAATTATTAATAAGAGAGAATTATCTATATCTGGATGTAGATTGATTTTTTGAAAAATTTATTTACTTATTTGAAAGGCAGAGTAACAGAGACAGAGAGACAAAGAGAGAGAGATCTTCCACATGCTGGTTCACTCTTCAGATGGCCACAACAGCTAGGCTGGGCCAGGCAGAAGCCATAAGCCAGGAACTTCGAGGTGGGCACAGAGGCTTAATCACTTGGGACATCCTCTGCTGCTTTCCCAGGTACATAAGCAGGGAGTTAGATCAGAAGTGGGACAGCTGGGACACAAACTGGCGCCCTTATGGGATGCCAGCACACAGATGGTGTCTCTATCAACATATCACAATGCCAGCCCCAGATACATTGATCTTAATGTGCAAACTTGTAGTTCTCCCTGAATTAATTTGCTCATGGTAAGTTATCTGTGACAGAGAATATCCTTGCTTTGTGTGTAGTCAGGCAACCTGATTCCAGGCAGGCAGCATTCATATTTCTTATAGAAGATACTGTTCATGATACTGGTCATCTGGTCATCTTGTGGGGAAATAGACCAAGCAGAGGCAGCAGATGGGCACAGGAAGCGAAGGCCGCTCTTAGCCTACCCTGCTGCTGAGCCCAGGGAGGAGCTGCCCTCAGGTGGCACTGATACATTATCTTGTCAATTACTACGCTATACACCCCCCCACACACACACACACACTCTGTGGCCGTCCCTGTGTATTGTCAACACCATAACGGAGCCTCGTCTGCCAGTCTTTAGTCTAAAAAAATTCTATGGATGCCGCCACTCTTTTGTGAAAACACAAATGAGTTGAAGAAAAATTACATCTCTTTTCTAAGAAACAGGAAAGATTTCCTTAGGTTGAGTTTTAATAACGAAAGATTGTTAAATATGTCTGTGGCGGTTTTCGAGCACAAGGACACCACAGCCAAGTAAGACCTCTTATCCCCAAGGAGAGAGCAATGGTACATTTTATTCAATACATTAAATTACATAGACATTAGCCACAACATGTTGATTCAGCTTCACAGGAAACGAAAATCAATACCATCTGTGTGCATGGCCAACTCCACACGGCCATAGTGCACACTGTAATATGTTCATTGCATCCCAGCTCAAAACTTCATTTCGTTAGAATAACATCATTGTAGAATTTTAAAAAGTCACTTTACTGTACATAGAAACAATCCAACTCAAGAAAGGAGATTTGAAATCCAGAGTTCAGGAGCAATATTCTCCAGCCGTTTTGATTTGCCTGGGATCTGATGAGTTCTGAAATTGTCATAGATCACATCCTTAAGCAGTGGACGGTGTGGCCCGAGTGCCTCACCAAGAGCCTGGCGCGTGGCGGGTGCTCAGGAAATTCCTGTTGCTCTTTGGGGAAAAGGTTGGCTCTCAGCATTCACTTCGTTAGAATTCACCCTCAGCAACTCTGATTTGGAGAGAGAAGAGGGCCTTCAGCTGACTTCTGGGCAGTGGGTGTCTGAAAATTTTGGATCCCTTAAATAGGAAAGAGAATTGGTGAAGTGAGGGATGAGAATCATGGAGAATTTGAAAAATCATAAATGTGGGCATTTTGGGGGGCTCCTTCCAAAAACCGACCTGAGAGTAAATCAAAAGGGAGTAGGAACATTTGTTATCCCAGAATTAAAGACTTTGGGGTGATTTGGGAACTGCTTATCATTGCAAATTCTGGTGTTTCACCCTGGAACCCCTATTCAGAACCATTAGAGTAACCAATTGCTCAGTTGGCTAGATGCCCACTGACATTTATAAGGAGTTCCAGAAGGCAGAGAGCCTGGGCTCCACCATTAAGCATTAAGATAGTATGGCCCTCTGCCTGGGAGGCCCACAACACTTCCAGAGGTCAAAACATGTCATAATGACACCAAGATATCATTTGACCTTTTTCACAATCTCAAGTAAACACTGGAGTTTCCAAATAACTCACAACTGGAACAACACAGAATGAATGGAATGGAGAAACACTCAAGAATCTAAGTATCTTTTATTAATGAAAAGGAATCTGTGTCAGTTTTAACTTTTTTAAGAAGATTTATTTACCTGTTTTGAAAGTCAGAGTTACAGAGAGAGGGGGAGAGACAGAGAGTGAGAGAGATCTTCCATCTGCTGGTTCACTCCCCTAATGGCCACAACAATCAGGGCTGGACAAAGCTGAAGTCAGGAACCAGGAGCTTCATCTGGATCTCTCACATCGGTGCAGGGGCCCAGAGACTTGGGCCGTCTTCCGCTGCTTTTCCAGGTGCATTAGCAGGGAGCGGGGTCAGAAGTGGAGCAGCTGGGACTTGAACCAGTAACCATATAGGACACTGGTATTGCAGACAGTGGCTTAACCTGTTATACCACAATGCCAGCCCCCAGTTTTAGCTTTTAATGTAAATATTGATAGCCCACATAACAGAGCTCATTGAGGGAATCAGCATTGTGGTACAACAGGTTAAGTGCTGCGTGGTTAAAATGCAACACTGGCATCCCATATTGTTAGGGTCCGAAAAAGCCCACCGCCCGAGGAACGACTCCAAGAGACTTATTCTCTCATGCAACCAGCAAAGGGTTAAATTTATTGATCCAACATGTTGGGGCCCTCTGACAAGGACAGAGGAGCAGTGAGGAACTACAGCATAGGGTTTATAAAGGCAAAAACCGCAAAATCGGGAGGAGGGAGAGAATACATGGTTGCTAAGCGGTTGCTAAAATCTTACAATCAGCAATTATGATCTTAAGACATAGACAAATCACATCTTCATTATTAGCCCAGGTAACCCAGGTGCAACCTTTCTACTTTTAAGCTTGAGCAATCATGCTAGGGGGGTTTTGTGCATTGCCAAGGGTGATGTAGTGCACTGCTATTGTCCGACTATTTGAGATCATAGTTTCAGACCAGAGTCTCACGGTGGGGGGGTGCTTTCCCAGAATGGAGTCTCAAGTGCTCCAAAATGGAGTCCCTACTGTCAAGGGGCTACTTCAATATGAGTGCTGGTTCAAGTCCCAGCTATTCTACTTCCAATTCAGGGTAGCTCCCTGCTGATTGCCTAGGAAATCAGTAGAAGATGGCTCAAGTACTTGGGTCCCTGTCACCCACATGGGAGACCCAGAAGAAACTCCTGGCTCCTGGCTTTGGCCTGGCCTAACCCTGGCCATTGTGGCTATTTTGGGGAGTAAACTAATGGATGGAGAATACCTCTCTCCCTCTCTCTCTCTGCTTATGTAATTATGTCTTTAAATAAATAAATAAATCTTAAACTCTCTGGAGTCTTTTTCTAAAAACAAACTAAGATTCAGTCAGATTAGCATATTAAACTAATCCAATTTAAGAATTACAGCAGGGGCCAGCATTGTGCAATAACAGGTAAAACTGCCTGCAATGCTGGCATTGCATATGGGTGCTAGTTTGAGTCCTGGCTACTCCACCTCTGATCCAGCTCCCTGCATTTAATGATCTAGGAAAAACAGTGGAGGATAGCCTGGGTCCTTGGGCCCCTGCCACCCACCTGGGAGACCCAGTGAAGTTCCTGGTTCCTGGCTACTGCCTTGCCCATCGCTGGCTGTTGCAGCCATCGGGGGGGGGGGGGTGGTGAAACAGCAGATGGAAGATCTCTCTCTCTCTCTCTCTCTCTCTCTTTCTCTCTCTGTCTCCCCCTCTCTCTGAAACTCTTTCAAAATAAATAAATCTTTTTTAAAAATTACAGTAACAATAACTATAATAACTATAAAGAAATCTGTTGAGTGAATGAACCAACACAAGAACCACTATCAGTTTAAAAAGTCATGCTTGGACAACAAGAAACCTTAAAATAAACCTACTGATTTCAGTATGCATGGTATTTTTAAAATGTGGGAAGCTTACAGGAATCAGTTCTAGGAGAGCCAGATATGTAATGCACTACAAGTTCAGAGGAGAAAGCGTTCATATTCAGGCAGAGGAATCAGCTAGTTTTTGACTGTAATTATCTAAGGGGTTCTTAGGATGGGCCCTTTAACTGTGAAATTCCCTGGTAGGAGGGTCTTGGAGGTCATTATCTGCTTGGAAAAAAGTTGGGTAAGCTGCAAAAGGACTTGTCCTGAAAATAATTTTGTTTAGCAGACAATCTTCCTAGAGATTGTTAGGTTTATTTGGAAGGGCTTGAACTGGATCAGCTTTGAGTAGGAGTTGATGGTGATCATGCTGGATTTTTGAATTTTCCATTTTGAGTCTATAAGAATTTTTTAAAGAATCTATTTGAGAGTTAGAGTTGGGGAGAGAGAGAGAGAGAGAGAGAGAGAGAGAGAGAGAGAGGTCTTCCATCAGTTGGTTCACTTCCCAAATTGCCACAACAGCTGGAGCTGGGCCGATTTGAAGCCACGAGCCAGGAGCTTCTTTCAGGTCTCCCACAGGATGCAGGGGCCCAAGCACTTGGGCCATTTTCCACTGCTTACCCAGGTGCATTAGCAGAGATCTGGATCAAAAGAGGAGCAGCCAGAACACAAACTGCACCCATATGGGATGCCAGCGCTTCAGGTAGAGGCTTGGCCTACCGTGTCACAGCCGGCCCCATTGAGTATATAAGAATTTATGTCTAGACCTGTGTCTTTGTCTGCTGTCTGCTTGTCTATCTCTCTTTTGCCATATTTTTTGGAGGCTTTAGGCTCAAGTTGCTGTCTTGTATTGAGAATGCCCTCCATTCCTACCTACTCTATACTTTTTTTTTTTTTTTTTTTTTTTTTTTTGACAGGCAGAGTGGACAGTGAGAGAGAGAGACAGAGAGAAAGGTCTTCCTTTTGCCGTTGGTTCACCCTTCAATGGCCGCCATGGCTGGCGTGCTGCGGCCTGCGCACCACGCTGATCCGAAGGCAGGAGCCAGGTACTTATCCTGGTCTCCCATGGGGTGCAGGGCCCAAGGACCTGGGCCATCCTCCACTGCCTTCCCTGGCCACAGCAGAGAGCTGGCCTGGAAGAGGGGCAACCAGGACAGAATCCAGCACTCCAACCGGGACTAGAACCCAGTGTGCTGGCGTCGCTAGGTAGAGGATTAGCCTATTGAGCCACGGCCCTACTCTATACTTTTGAGTCTCTCCCATGGATTTACTGCACAGGCACATTAATCAGAATCTTCACTACAGCATTAGCATAAAACAAGGCTTTCAGTAAGTGTGGAAGAAAGTAACTTGTTGAAAAGTGAATGCCCTGGAAAGCACAGATGGAAGGTTCCCATCTTTCCAGCACATGCAAATACACAGTCATCCTTTAAACTGATTGTCTTTGTGGGTTTTGACCTTTCTTGTAGTTTCTCACACTCACTTGGTGACTACTGTCATGAGCACATCCGAGACACCTGTAGGGGAGACAGGTGCATTTGCCTCCAGGTAATCACCTGCTATGGAGCCTCCTCCTGTCTGGTTCTTCAATCCCCATTTCTTAACCAGCCCTTTTTGAATTGGATCTTCAGTGCAGTCATGCCAATCCTACAGCTTCAAAACAGAGTCATTTTTAAGCTATTTGAACATGGAAAAAAATCTGAACGATTTCTGAAAGCACAAAGCAGGTATTTTCTTCAAACTCAAGTAACTGAAATAACTGAAGAGATTTAGTTCAAATTGCAAATAAATTCGCCTTTGGATTGAGACGAGGCAAGAGAAATATCAGACTCAAAGGTCAAAAGGAACATTCTGGAGTAAGTTATAAACAGAAAATAGGGATTTAGAATGGAAAAGCTGAACGCAACAATAAGATGGGGTCATGACACCTTAGCAGGTTTTTTTTTTTAATCTTTTTTTAACTTACTGTGTTAACTCAGAACTGTATTTTCATTGAGTCTAATTGAGAGTATTTTTGTGACTTTTCTCTGTATATATGGTTTTCTTTTCTTTTTTACTGTGTACTTTGTTATGTCTTGGTTCAGAGAATTTAAAGCAATGGAAATCTTGGGCTACTTCTCATCCACATTCCCTAGAACACGTTTCCCCTCAAAACTACCGTTTCTGAGTGGTAGTACCTGTGCATGGTGTGGTCTCAAGTTCCCAGTGAAAAATAACTATTCAGAGAAATAATTTTTCCAAATGCCCATATTTCCCAGTCTCAACCAATTTTGATGTAAATAACTCAGAAATCACAAATCTAGAAACAAATACTATATCTGCCCTAAAATAATCAGCACAAGAACCTTGAAGGTTTATTAGAAAATGCGAGGGCATTGGAGTAGCTTTCATTATGCAGCAATCCTATACTGGAATTAAATTCTGTGTTTTCCACAACAGCAAAATTCTGTAGCAATGATGCCTACTATTTTTCTAAAAAACGTTTACTGAGTGTGAGTCCTCTAAGGAATGATTTGTTCTCATTCCAGTCCACACTCCGGTGTCTTGGTCTGCTTGGTTTCTTAGCCCGAGTAGTTTACAAACAACAGAAATGGACTGCTCGAAGTTCTGAGGACTGGAAGTGCAGGATCGAGGTGCCCACAGACTCCGTGCTGGGTGGGGCTCTGTCCCTCCTGGGCGGTGCCATCTCACGACATCGTCACACTCCGGAAGGGGCGAGCAGGCTCCCTCAAGCCTCTCTCAGGAGGGCACTGACCTCATTCAGACAGTTCTGCCCTTGTGACCTAATTACCCACCCTGGGACTGGGAATTCAGTATCTGACTCTTGGGGATGACACAGACCACTGAGTTAAATCGTTGTGGGGTTCGAATTTGCGTTGTCTCCAGCAACTTGAGATTTCCTAAAGCCATTTAGTAATGTAAAACAGACTTAGGAATAACAAAAAACGTCTCCTGATGGAGTGAATGGAAAGGGTTGGATCAGAATATGCATGAGTTCATTCTTTGTCAACTCAATGCACCTACGCTATGTCAGGATTGTACTGTACGTAGCTCTTCTCACACTGCATGTTCAGCCACTCTGGGCCAGCCAGCTTCGTCTCCTGGGATCTCCCCACTGCCATGCTAGCTTCTAGCCTTATCAAGGGGCTTGTCCTTCTGGAACCTATCTCCATGCCTAACTTTGCTGTTCTTTCTCCACCTGAAATATTCTACCATTAATTCCCTGAGAAAGTCTTCTTGGGAAAAAAAATGAGTTAAAATTTTTCTCCAGGATTGGATATTTGGCCTAGCAGTTCAGATGCCCGAAGCCTGCATTAGGGTATCTGGGTTTGCAACTTGGCTCCTGCTCCTGACTGCAACTTCCTGCTACTGCAGAACCCGGGAGGCAGCAGTCATGGCACAACCGGTTGAGAATCCACCACCCACGTGAAAAACTAGGATTGAGTTGCTGGCTACTGATTTTGGCCCAACCCGGTCCTAGCTGTTGCAGACATTTGGAGAGTGAACCTGTTAATGGGAGCTTTCTCTGTCTCTTTCTGTCTCTGTGCCTCTGGAGGGGGAAAAAAAACAATGTGCTCAAGGGCAAATATTGAAGGGACATATAGAATCACTGTGTTTTCGTTTGGCATTGATAGTACAAAGCTAATATTTTTATTTTTATAACCCCAGTGAGTCCTGTGTAAACTAATTTTAACAGTATGAGTTTCATGGGCTACCTCTATTACAATATCATATTTCTGGGACAGAAATCTCCTGCTGGTATGGAAAATGCCTGCTTTCTAAATGGGATCAATCCCAATTTCCATAAACTGTCCAATAACTGCATTATCAGTTTCTACTTCTTGCCCCTTCTGATGTTGCCAAATTCTTTGAGTATAGTTTTTTTTTTTTAATTTTTTAAAGATTTATTTTATTTATTTGAAAGAGTTACAGTGAGAAGTAGAGACAGAGAGGTCTTCCATTCGCTGGTTTACTCCCCAATTGGCTGCAACGGCCAGAGCTGTGCCGATCCAAAGCCAGGAGCCAGGAGCTTCCTCCAGGTCTCCCTGCAGAGGCCCAAGGACTCAGGTCATCTACTACTGCTTTCCCAGGCTATAGCAGAGAGTTTGATTGGAAGTGGAGCAGTTGGAACCGGGACCAGAATCAGCGCCCATATGGGATGCCGATGCTTACAGTCTAGGGCTTTAACCCACTCCGCCACAGCACCGCCCCCTTGAGTATAGTTTTCAAAGTATGTATAAGCTGAGTCAGGCAGGGTCTGTGAGTTGAAATCTAAAGGGGTGGGAGTTAGCAAGATGCATAAGGTGAATATTCTGGATAAAGCAAGCCCAACAGGTGAAGGCACTGAGGTATAAGTGAGTTGTGCTCACAGCGTTACTGGTAATTTACTTAAGACCCATCTTTTGGCCAAAGGTAAAGCCATTCATCAGGGCACTCCTTCCTGGGTGGGCCAGGAAGAATGCGGCAGGTGACCAGGACAGGACAAGGAGAATCCTCCATTTCCTCGCCTTTCTCACTTTAATAGAGTTCTACTGATTTTTCTAGGTGTTTCTGAACCGTATCCCCATGTGGTGGACATCGCCACAATCTTGGTTCAGTCCATCGTCACTATGGCTTCTGTAACTAGTTATTAGATTACAATTTCACCTGCATTACTTGCCTCAACCATTTCACCCTGACACTGGGGCTGAGTGATCTTTATCCAACACCAACACGGTCATGTTTCTCCCATGTTTTAAAGCTTTGACCCTAAGGATGAAGTCCTAACTCACTGACATTTAAGGCGGATTCCTGCCTCCCTCTCGGGATCAGCTCTTGTTGCCCTTGACCCTGAGCACAGACTCTGTGCAGCATTCGCCTGTTCTTCCAGGGATGTCCCCTCGCCTCCCCTCCCCCCACATAGCTAATGATCAGTTAAATTTTTCCTGCTTCCCTCTCTCTCTTTCCTCCTCCTTTTCTCTCCCTCCTTCACTTTGGTTATTCCACAAATATTTATTGAGAATCTTCCCATGTGCCCATTATCCAATCATTGAATACATACTGATGAACAAAAACAGAAAAATGTTCTGCTCTTATAGACCTTATGCCTGAGTGTGTGTGTGAGTTGGGTGTGTGTGTTGGATGTGACAATAAGAGAAAATAAGTGTAATACATAATGCCCTGGTTTGAATGTGTCCCCTAAAATTCTTATATGGAAACCTAATCAATAGTATGATAGTGTTAGTAGCTGGGGCTCTGAATTTTTTTTTTTTTTTAGAATTGGTTTATTTTTACTTGAAAGGCAGATTTACAGAGAGAAAGAGAAAGGCAGAGAAAGAGATCAATCTTCCATCCGCAGGTTCACTCCCCAAATGGCCGGGATGGCTGGACTGGCTCAGCCAGGTGCCAGGAGCTTCTTCCAGGTCGCCCACGTGGGTGTAGGGTCCCATGAACTTGGGCCATCTTCCACTGTTTTCCAAGGCACATTAGCAGGGAGCTAGATTGGAAGTGTAGCGGCTGGTACTCAAACCAGTGCCCATATGGAATGCTGGCACTGCAGGTGGTGCCTTAACCCACTATGCCACAGCACTGGCCCTGGAAACCATTTGGTTTACATGGAGTAAGGATGTCTAGGCCGAGGGAGCAACTTTTCAGAGGGCATTAGACCGACTGTGGACATATGCATGCTCTGTTTTTATATTGATTTCAATCTTTGATTTCTATCATCAGCTTTTTTTTTAATAGAAAGCTTTAATATAAATTTTGAAAGTACAACTTCTGGATTATAGCAGTTCTTCCCCCATATCTGCCCTCCCACCCCCAAATCATCCCATCTCCTACTCCCTCTCCCATCCATTCTTCATTAAGATTCACTTTTAAATAGCTTTATATCAGAACAACTTTATACTAACTAAATATTTCAACAGTTTGCACCCACACAGACACACAAAGTATAAAGTACTGTTTGAAGACTAGTTTTACTGTTAATTCTCATAGTACAGCACATTAAGGACAGAGATCCTACGTAGGGAGCAAGTGCAGAGAGACTCCTATTGTTGATTTAACAATTGACACTCTTATTTATGACGTCAGTAATCACCCAAGCCTCTTGTCATGAGCTGCCAAGGCTATGGAAGCCTCTTGAATTCACAAACTCCGACTTTATTTAGACAAGACCACCATTAAAGTAGAAGTTCTCTCCTCCCTTCAGAGAAAGGTACCTCCTTCTTTGATGCCCCATTCTTTCCACTGGGATCTCACTGTGTATCCTGCTTCCCATGTTGGATCATTCTCTCCTTTTTAATTATATCAATTATTATTAGCAGACACTGGTCTTATTTATGTGATCCCTTTGACACTTAATCCTATCTTTATGATCAATTATGAACTTAAACTGATCACTTTAACTAGTAAGATGGCATTGGTACCTGCCAACTTAATGATATTTGGAGTCCCATGGCATTTTTCTAGCTTTACCCTTATGGGTAAGTCCGCAGGAGCATGTGCCGAACTATGCATCTCCTCCCTCTCTAATTCTCACTCTTATTTTTAACAAGGATCAATTTTCAGTTGGATTTTAACACCTAAGAATAATTCTGTGTTAATTAAAGAGTTCAACCAATGGTATTAAGTAGAAAAAGAAAATACTAAAAAGAATAAAATAGTAAGCTGTTCCTTGACAGGACAAGGGCTGATCAAGTCATTGCTTCTCATAGTGTCAGTTTCACTTCTACAGGTTTTCTTTCAGGTGCTCAGTTAGATGTCACAGATCAGGGAGAACATATGATATTTGTCCCTTTGGGACTGGCTTATTTCACTCAGCATGATGTTTTCCAGATTCCTCCATTTTTTGCAAATGACCTGATTTCATTTTTTTAACCTCTGTGTAGTATTCTATAGAGTACATATCCCATAATTTCTTTATCCAGTCTTCTTTGATGGGCATTTAGATTGATTCCATGTCTTAGCAATTGTGAATTTATCATCAGCTTTTTTGTAATTGTCAGCATAAAGGGTCTGTCACATTTTCTTAGATTTATACATAAGTTGTTAATTTTTTGGCACTATAATAATCTGATGTATACATGTATCAAAAGAGTTAATACACTAATCATGTTGGTTCTCAACCAACTAATCTAGAGATTTAATAAAATCTCACTCAGAATTCCAGTATCGTTTTAGATATAGAAAAGCTGACTCTATAATTCATTTGGTACGGAAAAGGAACTAGAGTGCTTGAATCCAATTGTGAAAAAGAGGAATAAACTAAAGAAATCACATTATCCCATTTTAAGATTTACTCTACAGCAACAGTAATTAAGACAGCATAATATTAGTGAAGGAAAAAACAATAGACAAATGAACCACTGGAACAAGATAGAGAATTGGATTCCATACCAAAGAAATGATCAAGTGATTTTTGACATGGGTACAAGGACAATTCAATGGAGAAATGCCAGTGGGTTCAACAAGTAATAGTGGGTCAACTGGATAGTCATGTGCCCAGCAACAAATCTGAACCTAAATCTCAGTGTACAACAAAATAACTCGAAATGCATACAGATGTAAATGTAAGACTCAAGAAAGTTTAGAAGAAAGTCCTCATGACCAGAGGTTAAACAACAAGCACTTAGGTAGGACATCAAAATAATGACTTAGAAAGGAAAAATTAGACAACTTGGACCCTATGAAAGTTTTTAAAAATAGGTTGCTCTATGAAAGATTCTACTAAAAGAATGAAAAGACAAAGCTGAAGACTTGGGTATTTGCAAAACACATATCTGACAAAAGATTCCTATTCAGGATATATAAAGGACTCTCAGAACTCAGCAGTAAACAAACAATGCAATTAGAAAACAGGAAAAAGACATGAGCAGACATAAATAAGAAAAAAAGCAGAGCATCAGTAGTCATTAAGAAAATGCAAATCATAGCCACAGTGAGATACCACTGAGTACCTATCAGAATGGCTAAAATATAGTGCACACACCAAATGCTAATGCATGTGCAGAGATTGGGGCATTCACAGTGTGCTGGTGATAATGTAAAATGCTATGGTCCCTCTGGCAGTTCCTCATCAAACTAAACAGGCAACCACTGTATCACACAACTTTTGCACTCTTGGCCATTTATTTATGCTAGAGAAATGAAAACTTATGTTCACATAAAAACCTGGACACAAATGATTTGTTTGTAATATCTACAAACTGAAAACCAGCCAGATGTCCATCAGTAGATGAATGATTAAACAAATGATGGTACATCCAGAGAATGAAATACTACTCAACATGAAAGGAAAAAGCTACGGCTATGTACAAGAACTTGGATGAATCTCTGGAGAATTGTGTTGATTGAAAAAAAAAAAAAAGCAAGTCTCAAAAGTCACATATTTTATGATTTTATTGAAGTAATAGTCTTGAAATAACACAATTTTAGAAATAGATGGCTGATTAATTGCTGTGGTTGGGAGGAGTTGGGAATGGGAGAGGAGTAGCGATGGCTATGACGGGGCAACCTGAGGGACACTTGTGGCAATGACGCAGCTCTGAGTCTTGACTGTCACAGCCAACATTCCTGTTGTATTGTACTGCAGGTCCGCAAGAGCTTACCATTAGGAGACACCAAGAAGGAGGATAAATGATCCCCCTGTGTGAGTTTTTGAAATGGTAGTAAATCTATATCTCAACAATAAAAATTTTGTTTTAAACATGTTTGTGCTGTGAAAGTTGAGAGAAAGAATGGATGAGCCAGAAGCTGAGAGGGAATATTTGCAAAAATAATCTGACAAGACTGGTATCCACAGTATGCAATGAATTCCCCAAGCTCAACAGGAGTGAAGTGAACAACCCTAGCTTTTCAATGGACCAAAGATTTGAATAGATGCTTCCCCAAGGACCATATCCAATGGCATTTAAGCACACCAAAAGATGTTTAATGTCATTAGATGCTAGAGAAATGCAAATCTGAACCATGATGAAACACTCCTATGCACATTCCCACTATAAGAAATTTAAATTCAATGTCATTATAAGTAAAAATGATCAAGAAAATGATGCGGAGCATACATTCTTAAGCTTGTGGAAAAAAGTAAGAGAAGGTAAAAATACACATTTAACTATGTCCCAAGGTTTTATGAGGGACACCACTTTGTGGTTGAAAATGATTGATCTTAAAGAAAGCCAGGTCTTACCAAAGAAAATTGAATTTAATGAATTATCATTGTTATTGTTTGGGAAAAAATTTTGAGACATCTTTCTGTTATCATTAAACTTTGTTTTAATGGATCTCACAATTCTGTGACAGATTTTTGGTCAAGTTGTTTCCATTAAAAAGTATTGATTTTAGAAGCTAATAACTTAAAACTGCAATGTACCAAAAAAAAAAAAAAAAAAAAGAGGTCCACAAAACATTCTCCTTTCCTTCTAAAGGTTTTATGATGCATTGTTTTTGTCAACCAGTCTTTTACTATTGAACTTAAATGGCCAATTGAGACAAACAGTTCTGAGACCATTTCTCCACCACTGATTAAGACTAGGGTGGAAGACTAGGGTGGCAGGTGTTACTTAATATTCATTTATTTAATTAATAGTTAATATTCATTTAGCCTTCTGAGCTTTCTGGGCAGAGTTGGTGACTTTGCCAGCTCCAGCAGCCTTCTTGTTTGATGCTTTGGTCACACCCACAGCAACCATCTGTCTCATGTCACAGACAGCAGGACAACCCAGGGGAGGACAGTTAGAAAAGCTCTTAACACACATGGGCTTGCTAGGAACCATATCATCAATGGCAGCGTCAGCAGATTTAGAGCCATCAAAAATGTAGGGCCATCTTCCAGCTTCTTTCCAGATTCATGATCAATCTTTTCGTTCAGCTCAGCAAACTTGCAAGCAGTGTGACTTGTGTGACAACCCAGCACAGGGGTGTACCCAGCACTGATTTGACCTGGTGGCTCAGGATAATCATCCGAGCAGTAAAGCCAGCTGCTTCCACTGGTGGGTCATTTATGCTGTCACCAGCAATGTTGCCATGACAAAGGTCTTTGACAGACACGGTCCTGACATTGAAGCCCACGTTGTCCCCAGGGAGAACTTCACTCAAAGCTTCAGGGTACATTTCCATGGACTTGACTTCAGTTGTGATGGTGACTGGAGCAAAAGGAACCACCATGGCAGGTTGGAGAACACCAGTCTCTACTTGGCACACAGGGACAGTACTAATACCACCAATTTTGTAGACTTCCTGTAGGGGCAGACGCAAAGGCTTATCAGTTGGTGGGAGGATGCAATCCGGGGCTTCCAGCAGTGTGGTTCCACTGATATTGCCATCTTTTCAGGGATTTTCCATCCCTTGAACCACAGCACATTGCACTTGGCTCCAGCATGTTGTCACCATGCCAACCGTAAATTGGCACAAATGCTGCTGTGGAGCCAATTTTCTTAATGTAGGTGCTGACTTCTTTACCGATTTCCTTGTATGTCTTCTGGCTGTAGGGTGGCTCAGTGGAATCCATCTTGTTAACACCAACACTTAGTTGTTTCACACCCAGTGTGTAAGCCAGAAGGGCACGCTCACAGGTCTGCCCATTCTTGGGGACACCAACTTCCAATTCCCCGACACCAGCAGTAACAACCAGGACAGCACCGTCAGCCTGAGATGTGCCTGTAGTCAAGTTTCTGATGAGGTCTCTGTGTGCTGGGCAGCAATGAGAGTCGCTAACACTTGCCGGTCCCAGATTTCCACAGGGAGATGTTGATGGTGATACCTCACTCACGTTCAGCTTCCAGTTTATCCCAGACCCACACATACTTGAAGGAACCCTTTATCATCTCGGCAGCCTCCTCAAATTTTTCAATGGTTCTTTTGTCGATGCCACAACATTTGTAGATCAGATGGCCAGTGGTGGTGGACTAGCCCAAATCTACGTGTCCAGCGGTGACGATGTTGATATGAGTCTTTTCCTTTCCCGTTCTGGCTTTGATTTAGTGGTCATTTTCAAATGACCAAAACCCACTGTGAAAAACCAAATTTTGTGACTTCTTTAGCAGTGATCTCTTGCTAAAGGAAAAAACCATTTTATCTTCTTGATTACATGAAAAATCCAAAGTTTTACATTTGGCCATGTGTAAATGAGGGAATTGTGAGAAGAGGATATTCATTTCTTTTAACTATTTTAACCTATTAGCTAGAAATTATATCTATATTTTATGTATTAGTCAACTTGCCATCACTATGACAAAATACCTCTCACAGGCTACTAAAAAAACACATTTCTGCTCCTAAGTACTTCAAGGGCAAGGGAAGTTTATTTACGGCAGAGAAGAAAAACCATTGTAAACTTACTAGGTCAACTTAAAGGTTCAAATGCAAACATTTTAGACTTTTGCAAGCATTCTCTAGCCCTGGGATAGCTGTGGAAACCATTATGAGCAAGTTACTTGGATGGTAGGGGAAGTCAAGGAAAACAAATAAACCACAGTGAAAACTACCAAAATGAATCCTGGAAACTGAGCAGAAAGCGCATCAAAAAATGGTCCTGACAGATGTGTCAGTCAGATTGGAAGACTCTAAACAAGTGCAAAATGGAACCATAAGAGAATCACAAAAGCAAAGTGAAAAATCAACAGGTTTTGAAAACCCTACAGGACACCATAGAAAGGAAAAGATATTAATACAGGACCATCACAAAGGACGAGTCTGTGGAGCTGACCAAGACTACAAAGAAAATCTCTCTGCAGTGATAATGGTGCAAAAAGGACACAAAGATGTGAGCATGGGGGCTCAAGGTATGTGGTCAGGGACTTGGAGCAAGCTCACTGCATACAGGGAATTAAAGAGAGGGTGGTTGACAGAAAAGAATACAACATTATTAGAGAATGTGCCTCTTTGTGCCAAGTGCTATCTTCTGAATCCAAACAAGTGGACGAGTGAAGGGAAGATTTGTGGGTGGATGAAGAGCCTGTAAGAGGTACATCCCTGAATCACAGAAATCAGCCCCTGGCAAGTGTCTATTGGGTGATGGAGTTCCCCACGGTGCTCTGCACACCGTTGCTCCCACCAGGTGGCTGGCGAATGCTGTGTCCAGCTGGGTTTCAGGCTAGCAGAACAGGGTCTTGGGAACAGCAGGCAGCCTTTCATTTACTACATAAAAACCAAGACTTTAATACTCATGTATTAACCATTTTTGACAGACTAGAGGTTTCGTAGTACAGAGTCTCAGGGGAAGAGCTCAGGGAAGCAGTGTACCCTCCGCTGTAACTGGAAGGGAGAACAAATGGAGGGCTCGGAGCTGGGACAGGAGAGGATAAATGAGGGAACAGTAAGCACTGTGAGACTTTCACAGGTGCCCTGGTCAAACTCGTAAGTCAGGAGCTGTTTAGTACAGTAGAAACAATCAATCAGCATTAGCAAGTAACTTGAATCCAAGAGGAAAGCAAAAATAAAGTTGAATTGGGAACACTGATAGGTTCTGTAAGAGTTAGTCCATAAATACTTAATCTTGTTAAAGAGGAGGTATTATGAGACAGTATGTAATTAATACGGTAGTCAAGTATGGAGGGGTCCTGCCATATGTTTGTGGAATTCTAGTCTTTTTCTAGCAATCACTCTCCTCTCCCACTTTGCACGAGGAGAACAATGAAGTAGTGGTTCAGGAGGCTGCTGGGGGAACTGAAGGCAGCGAACGGTGAAAGCAGGCATTCCCAGCCTGTTATGTAACCAGGGATAGAATTATTTTTGAGGAAGTTGGGAAGAAGCAACATCCTTAAAAGTACTATTAATAGTAAGCCCTGCTTCAAGGAAACATTGAGCAACTGTAGCTTCAGTGACTGAGAAAATCCACCCATCGTCACAAAAGCCCTGGCGAAAGAAAGAGATCAAGAAACCCCAGAGGAAACCAGAACTCAGATCCGAGTGTCCCCTTCATCACATGGAGCCAAGAGTTACCACCTCCTCAGAGGCAGGAGCACAGGAAGACTCAGGGTCTCCTTTGAAGTGAAGTGACTGCCAGAAGCTCCTCATGACTGTGCAGTGTGGTGTACATGTAGTTATCATTCCTTAGGGTGAGCACTTGGGTTACGTTCCTGGCAAAATCATCTACTACTGAAGATAAACATCTGAACTGAGCAGACTGCTCATAGCACTCAGAATGCTAATATGTACAGGAGGAAAAGCTTATACAGGGATTATCTTGAATAAACTCACAAGCTTGCCTGCGGGGAGCTTTTTAAAGAAAGGACAGCATAGGTTTCTTGGGACTTTATTTTCACTTTCATCTTTATTAAAAATCATCTGAGTAACCAAGAGATACAACCCTGGTCAGAATAGGGCATGGGGCAGAATTCTTCTGGTCATCCCCCTGTGTTATTTATCCTGCTAGGTCCAATGGACTGTATTGGCCATAACTTTGATAGAGATGGTGGTCACAGTGAGTTGTCTTAAGTCACAGAGCCATAGGCTTTGTTCTCAGCTATGTTCTGTACTTGCTTTGGAACACACACAAAAGGATCTGATTGTGTGACTTCATTTATGAGTCTGCTCACTAGCTATAGCAGACTTGATATTTCCTAGCTTTGGAAGGCTGTGATGAAGACTAAAGGGTAAATACAAATTGCTTTAAACACACATGTCAGCAGACAGCCATTATGATGGCAGAAGCAGTAGGGTGTCCAAACAAAACCCAAACCAAAAAGAGGATTTTAATGTTATAGTTTTCAGAACCACAACAGAGAGAAAAGTTTCTCTTTTGTTAAGTGAAGTTAAGGTTTCATCATAAAAACTATGGTTGTTGCGAGATTATCTCATGATTTGCGAACTTAAAGATTTTGCTAACTTATTATACTAGCAATAGTAATCCAACATATCAACATTTGCTGCTGGCACGTTAGGTGGTTCCACATATAGCTGTTGAATAATTTTCAGAACTGGGCAACCCCTCCACAATGTGCCATATCACTGGTTGATTTCTCATTTCACAATAAATGACTGTAATTTACTTGGCCCACTGCACATTTTTCCTAGTGTTATGGCCAATATTATTGAAATGAGATTCATAAAAATATAATAAGAACACACCATTATTTATCAACTTCAGCCTTCTAGACATAGATTCATTCATGGTATTTTGAACATTATAATGCTAGGTTACACTGAATCTAACTGGCTTCCCTGATTGGTGAACCCATCCTTAATTGGGAATAAAATTCCAACAATAATGACATTAAAGTCATTATATGATCTGATTAGTTGACAATTATTGTTTTTTAAAAAATTTTCTTTGAGTCAGAGAGAGACCAACAGCAGGAGCCAGCAACAAAAGAGGTGTTGTCTACACTGGCTCCTTCTCCAACTGCCCACAGTGGCTTGGGCCAGGCCACCCAGAAGCCAGGAGCCTGGAAGCCAATCAGCGTCTCCTGTACAGAGAAGGGACCCAACCATGTAGGCTAGCACTTGATGCCTCCAAGGGGGTGCATTAGCAGGAATCTGGAATTGGAAGCAGAGCCAGAATTCAAACCCAAACACTCTGATTTGGATGTGGGAATCACAAGTGGTGGTTTAACTGTGGTATGAGTTCCTGCCCAGATAATGCTGTTCTTAAAAGATTCTGTCAGAGATTGGATTAAGATGATGGAGGAGGCTTTCTGCTCTAGTCTAAGAGAAGATAGTTTTTGAAAAGTGGAAAGATTGCAGTCTCAGGGAAGAGTTAGGGAGAAAAAAGCAGGGGAAACTCTATGCAAATTGGAGGGACACAGTAGACCTAGGTGGAGGGCTTGGACACACACAACTCCTTAAGCTGGGTGATAAAAAAAAAGCCATCTTAAATGATAAAGTGTTCATATTACGTGTTAAAGTGATCATATAGATAAGATTAAGTATTAAAGAGGTCATAAAAATATGATCAAACATTGGTAATAATAATTAAAATAGAATTAAAAAGGAGAGAATGTTCCAACATGGGAAACAGTCCATGCAGAAGACTCATAGAATGACAATTGCTTTAAATAGCACTCTGACCTCAGAATCAGCCTGGTCTGACTAAAAAGCCCATGAGAGCATTTCAGGTGTGGAAAGCCAAGACCCTGTGTCATTAAAAGGTCCTACATGAAGGATCTCTGTGAGAGACACCCCAGTGGAAAGAAGTGGCCATCAAAGAAGGATGTACTTTTCTCTGAAGGCAGGAGAGAACTTCTACTTTGCTATGGCCTTGTCTAAATACTGTCGGAGATTGTGGATTCAAAAGGCCTTGGCAACACAGGTCAAGAACCTTGGGTGATCACTGACATCGTACATTGTTGCTCCCCCTCTTCATGGAGGAACGACACAGGACCTTGCCTAGGTTTCCTATCCGAGTCACGGCACCATTATGTCGCTCCCCGTCTTCGTGGAGGAGCGACACTGAACCCTGCGCTGTTCTTTTGTCTGCTCGGCCCTCCCCGGGTTTGCTGCTGGTTCTTCCCGGGTTGGCTACCATCCCTTCCACCTCCGTGGAAGGGCGGTTCCCCCTGCCACTTTCCCCACTTCCGCGGGGGAGCGGCATACCACTGGCCGGCTCTCTTGGGGGCTGCACAGGTGTTCCTCTTAGATGTTCCTGGTGCATGTTGTCTCTCTCCTCTTTTATAGTCCTTTTCCACCAATCCCAACTCTGCTACCCACATGCCGAGTACGCTGCTCTCCTCCAATCATGAGCAGCTCCTGCAGCTTGTCAAGTTGGTGAAAGGCAGCTGGGTAGAAGCTGTTTGCTTCTCTCCCAGCGCCATATTGTGGGAGAGCAGATGCATAGAATAAGTCTTAATTCCAGTAACTTAGTCTAGTCCGAGTTGCTCCCAGTTGCTCCCCACAGTACATAAGATATTTTTAAATTAACAACAGTAGTCATTGTGCACTTAATTTGTCATGTAGGACTTCAATCCTCAATGAGTTGCATTATGAGAATTAACTGTAAAACTTGTTCTCAGTTGGCAGGTGCTGTGGCTCACTAGGCTAATCCTCCGCCTGCGGCATTGGCACTCTGGGTTCTAGTTCTGGTTGGGGCCCCGGTTCTGTCCCGGTTGCTCCTCTTCCAGTCCAGCTCTCTGCTGTGGCCCGGGAAGGCAGTGGAGGATGCCCCAAGTGCTTGGGCCCTGCACCCACATGGGAGACCAGGAGGAAGCACTTGGCTCCTGGCTTTGGATTTGTGCAGCGCGCCAGCAGTAGCAGCCATTTGGGGGGGGTGAACCAACAGAAGGAAGACCTTTCTCTCTATCTCTCTCTACCTGCCCCCTCCCCCCCCCCCAAAAAAAAAAACCTTGTTCTGTGTGTGTGTGGGGGGGGGTAAATTGTTGAAATCTTTACTTAGTACAGAATTAGTCTTCTGGGTATAAAGTTAATTGAAAATGAATCTTAGTGGAGAATAGGACTGGGAATGGGAGAAGGAGGAGGTGGTGGGGTGGGGGGTGGGAGTGGAGTGGGAGGGTGGGTATGGTGGGATGAATCACTATATTCCTAAAGTTGTGCTTATGAAATTTTTACTCATTAAGTAAAAGGTTTCTTTGGAAAAAAAAAAAAAAGCATTCTGTCAGATTAAACCATGCACTATTCATTTTTTAACAAACTTTATATTTTATTAGTTTTTCCATTTATGAAGTCCTCTAAAACTTATAAAAGGTGATGGGAAAAAGCGTATTTTCATTAGGAACCAAAACCTCCATTTTTTTTTTGTCATCTCCTGAGAATTTCAGGAGTATTCACAAGTACACACAACCAAATAACGTAATTTAGTGAGAAAACTGTGACAAGGAAGACAGACAGAAGAACTAAATGCATCCGACGATGAACTAAAAGTCAAAATGTGCATTACTAAGCCTTGTCTTCAGTGAAAGATGGGTTTCTAATTAGGTTCCGTGCTTCCTAGTGGCCAGTGTAAAGAAAGAAATGTACTCCCCCAGGTCTTTAAGGCAGAAGTAAATATATTACCTTAGGAAAGCATATTAATAATAATAGTTATTCTTCCTGGTACCAAGATAAGAAAGAAGCTTCTCAAGTGTCTGTGTAGAAATTGTCCTGAACGATAGGCTGACATCAATCACAGGGGCAGATTTCCAAGGCCTGCTCCTTAGAGCACCAAATTGGAATCAGCTTAGGAAGAGTAATTTTATAGAGCAGATGAGGAGTGCGGGTTCGTTTACTGGGAGCTGGGAGCTGCTTTCTCATTGCTATGAGAGTTCACAAACATAAGTGACTATATAAGAACGTGAACTCTCAAAAAACACTAGCACAACGACTTCCCATGCATATGAATAATGTGTAAAATTCCTTCTACGTAGTAAGGACTGTCGTTGTTCTTGAAAAACTCATATATGAGTTTTTGGCTTTTTCATCTATTAGTGAACTGGAAAGAATTATTTAATAAATGCTTTTACAAATAAACCACATAGAATTTTTATAATTCTCCTGCATTAAAAACTCGCCTGCTTTTATTAAATGTAAGGAGAATAGGAGGAAAGCTAAATAATCTGTAAGCTTTTTTACTTCAAATATTTAATGAATTCAATTCAAAATTGTCTTAATACCCTGTTTTTTCCCAAGCAAAGAGCTTTTCTTATTTTCTGAGTACCCTCAAAAGGCAAAGGAAAAAATCAGTGTATTGATCCATACAATGGATTCCAATGTTATTCTAGCTTCAGAAGGTGTCCAGTTACAGAGAAACATTTTAGTAATCGTAAAGTTCAGACAGAACTTGTGTGACCCTATTCATTCCTGACCAGCAAATAGTTTTTGTTTAACTTCGAAAGAAACCAGACAAACCCTACAAGGTTACTTGTGATCCTGACACCATTCTCAGAATTGCCATGTGCTGGGAACATGCCTCCTCGCTTCCTCCTCCCAGCTACAGTATGAATCTGAGGGACTTTGTTATGGCTCTTATCCTTGGCACATCTTAGGCCTATTTAGAACATCAACACCATCAATCACGTAATATGGGGCCGGCCAGCTGGATGAACCCTGGCTATCATGCGGGGGTTATTTGTCATCTGGGCATGTCTGTTTGGTATATAACACTCCTTCAGTCCCAGAACAATTTTCCCCTCCAAAAATATTCTCTTTGATTCAGGAAACACGTGATTAATAAAGGACAAGGGTTTAAAGCCGGAGGTCAAGGCTAAAAGTCTTAACCAAACAAGTGCATTGCTTACTAACGTTTGCATCAGCAGTCAAAAATTCCCTTGAAGAGCTCCTGCACTGAGGAAACACACTTTTCTCCTTAAATGCCATGAATTTCAAGGGACTCCAGCAGCCATGTTCATCCTGAGGGATTTCTTTTAAAGGAATGCTGTGCATCTGTGAAATATTTTGCCACAGAATAATAACACTGCATCAAGTGTTTAAAAGTCCCAGTACAAACATTTATGATTTAATATAAAAAAATTAAGACTGAGCAGACATAGTTTAGCCAATAGACTATGTAAAAGAAATTTGTGCTATCACATTAGAACCATTTGCATTAAAAATAAATTGTTTTCTGAGATGTGCATTTATATGAAAATGGATTTAAAAGCACCACTCCCTCCTTCATACTTTTTTGTCTTATTTATATGCCAATTGACAATACTTGCAGTACTTTCCCACTAGACAGATTCATTTATGCTTGTTTTCCCTCCTTCCACTAAGAGAAACTTGGTGCATGTTTGTAGAGAGTTCGGTCAGGTTGACTTCTCTTCAGGCAGCTTTATAGTTGTATACGGTAATAGTATTTACAGTATTTGAAATTAATTGTTTCATGTGTTTGTGTGTGATGATGGCAGAAATGAAATTTTTAGCCATTTAAATTTAAAAAAGGAATTGCTGGTCAAGATTCAAAATTATCCTAAAGTTGAATGAACCGGAAATGACTCCATTTTTAGGTCTAGAAAAATGGATTTAATCATGTTTATTTCAGTGGAATTATAAAAGGAATCAGCAACTCCCACTGGAGTTCCACGCAGTTTCTCGGAAGCCCATGGCTGTGTGATGGTGTTGATGGCGCCGTGAGGCCTGATGAACTCATGTCGGTCTCCACTTTTTCCGACGTGCACAGGTTTCTAACTCCCAGACGCAGGCCTCTTTAAGTCACCAGACTTGCTGGAATTCTTCTTTACCTCCCACCTCTCTGCAAATGCTAACGGAACAAAAATAGACTCTCTAGCACACAGCACCCCACATTTAAAATAAGTTGCCACCGAAATCCATGCTCCAGACCAAGTTAAGGTTGTGGCGCTGCAAGCATAATGTGGTTTTTGATGACATCTGGTCAGACTCCTCATCCTGTTGCTGTGGAAACCGGGCATGCAGCAAGCAATTGGCAGAGGGGAGAGGGCAGCACTGGTCCCCCTGTCTCTGGTGTTCCCTGTCTCGAGGTCTAAAGCCCTGCTTTCAGCTCCACTGTTGGTGCGGAATCTTTGGGTTCATCTGACTTGCCTACAGCTTGGCCATCTGTTGCTCCACTCCTTATGCTAATGTGATAACGCTGGAGATGTGATGGCTGATGGGGGTCTTCTTGGCACTGTACACGCATAATGCTCTGTTAACTCAGTTGACCCTGTTCAACAATGACAATGTGTGTGAGGCCCCAGTTTGTTAGCACTCATTGTTACAAAAACAGGGTTACTGACCTTGTCATATTTAACAGTGTTGAGTAGACACAGTACTGTGGATCCTGAGGGCAAATAAAGAATTTCCATTGGTGATGTAAGAACTATGCTAATTAGTCTCCCATCCATTCTGTTTCCAGGCACCGAATAACGAGACTTCAGCTATAAGACTCACTGAGCCCTGAATTAATAAACCCATGAATTCTTATAAATAATACAAAAAATATGTTTCAACACGGCATCTTAGAAAACAAGAGGTTTTTTCAAGAGCAGTGTGCCTACAGGAAGGGGCTGTTCTGCTTTTACTATTGCATCTTTTCCTTGGAGGACTGAAATAACAAGATAGATTGACAAAAATTAGATAATTTATAAAAATAGCCATCTGGTTATCTATATTCCTTTAAAACCATTTTGTTAATTAATTGAGTTTTTACAAATGCTACCACACTGTGCCCAAGAAGCATGCTGTATATGAAGGCTGGATGATGTATCTAGGCATTTGGTTTTGCGGATTCTTGCCTTAGCAGAAAAACAAGCTAACTTTTCTAACAATGCAATATTACCTTAGTACATCTTGTTCTCGCTTTCCCTCGGGGTCTTACACGAATGAATCAGAAAATTGCTCCCTTATGTTAAGGCTGAGTCTGCACCTGTGTCAAATTCACATAGAACTAAAATTGGGGGTGTGGGGGTGGGGATAATGGCAGTGAAACTAATAGGGTGATATATCTGAGTTTGAATTTTCAAACTAGTCCTAGCCTCCAACGTGGAAAAGCACCAACAGGAACGTTTTCATAGACTCATTAATTCCCATTTAGAATTGAGAGTAAGGGTATCATCACGTTGACCAACTAATTGTCTTCGAGTTTGTGATTAGAAGCATCTGGCTCCAGATATTAGGAAACTCAGATTAATCAGAAATTCTAAAAATGTTGGCATTAGAGGAGTCTGTATTTTGGATGTTTCAAAAGAGTTATTGAAAAGTAAGTCACTGAAGCAAAATATAGAAAACATTGAAGACTTGCACAAAAGAGAATAGCTTAATGACCTCTAGATTGACCAAAGCGAGCAGACTTTTGATGTTCTGGGGAGGTGGCTGGGTAGGAGAGGGTGTGAGGATGAGTTGGGATAAAAGCAGGAGGAATTAAATGAGGGAAGAAGATACAGAAAGAGAGTTTTGTCTGTATCCTATGTCTGCTCATTCTTGAATGGAAGTGATCAGGAAAACCAGTCTGTCGCACAACATGAGAATGAAATGTTGTACCGGCTCGCTTTACATTGCACAGTTCAGCACTGATGGTTTGGGGCAACACTGAACAACACAGGAGATGCATTCTGGACAGACATCTGCCCATCTGAAATGTTTTGCTATCAGAGGAAAGAAGGAAATGAGAAATGTGGGGCTCTGAGAATGGACCCCTCCATCATCTCAGCCATGAAGTACACACTGAGGACAGTTATTTGCATATTGCAGTGGAGGCTGGTTAAAGTCAGATCAATTGAATCCAGATGTGGGTTTCTTGGGAGTTTATGTGCATGTGTGTGAAGGTTGCCAAAACTTCATGGGAGGAAAGACCACAAGCTTGTAAGCCAGAGGACTCACAATGTATATGGAACATTTTTGGCCTAGCCCTAGAAGAATTCCTGCTTCTTTAAGCATAGTGACTGAAATAATAGAACAAAGTGGTCTATGATAAATTAGTTCGAGGATATTTACAAACAGCTGATGTTTGATGAAGAGAAAACAGCCCTCCAATATGTGCTCCGGTTAGGATGTCCAACTATGCATTTAGAGAACACCTCAAATGGTGGGTTAAGCTCTTGGGGCAGGAGGTGAATTCCAGAAAAGCAATCTATGAGAACCCATCTTCTGGTATGTGTGGGTTACACATGGACTTTGTGGGAAATGCAAAGCTGTGTATTTATAGAGATGAAATGTCCAAAGGACCCAAGTCCTCTTAAGAAACTGATGGGAAAATCTTTAATCTTAGAAATTGATTAGTAATAGAAATATTAGGAAATAATTTTGCAGGATGAATTCTGTTCTTGTGCTTTCTTTTCCAATGTGACTACTTTTGATTAGTCAGAAACCTAACCTTTCAGCATTCCTGAAATAACTACTTTAGGACTAAACTAAGTATCACGACAGGTACAAGCAATTTTAAGTGTGTTATACATTTAAGAGTAGATGAAAAGAATAATTTCTCTGGAACCTCATCACCCTGGCAAAGCACCCTGTTTTCTATTCCTGGGTTCCCTCAAGTCCATATCCATGAATGTTTGATCTTACAAAGATACAGGTTTGCTAGAATTGATAACTTTTTTTCCTAACTAATAATTTAATAGAAGCCTTATCACTTGAACACTTAAACACCATTCATTGTCTAGATTTAGGGAGTTAATTTATTCATTTATATCTGGCTGATTATTAAGAAAAAAATTCTGTTTGCATTGGACTGGAACTTTTCCCCTAAAACTTTAAATAAGGTCCAGAATTTGTTTAGGCTCCTTCTGAGGCTTTGATTTTTTTTCTGTACTTGCTTTAGATCATTTAGTGTTCCTTAAAAATACAATCAAATTTGAGAATGAGAAATTCAGACATGACAGAGTACTTACTTAGAATGAATTGAATCCATGTCAGTTCTGTTGAGTGGAGCCAAACCTATAAATGATATATCATCAGATGAGATTTCCCTGTCTCCCAGGTCCTCCTGATACATTGCATAGATATGTTCATGAATTGGACTTAAAACAGAGTTTATTACAGGAATGAGCAAAATTCTTGGCGAACTTACACCTGAAAGAATAGAAAGCATATACCAACAGCAAGAGCTTCTTTTTTTTGAAAAAAATTTTAGTCATATAAATTGTAAAATTTCGTGTATTTCATATATATAGATTTAAAAGAGCAAGGACTTCTTAGAGTATGTGGAAATTAAACTGAGTATGGAAACTTCTTTTAATGAATGGGAACAGATAGAATAAGCTCCTTGTGAACTTAGACCACGTATCAGGCACTGTGAGAAGGGCCGGCTTCCTGGGCACCTGATCACTACAGTGTCTCAGGAGGTTCTTTAGTTGGGGTCTAATGCACTGTCATGATCCCTTTGATATTCTTAATGATCTCATCTTGCAGTTGTATTTTGAAATCAAGTCCAATGGAGCCTTAGTATCATCCCATCTCTCTCCACCTCCCCAGTTCTCTAGACAGATTCTCACCCCTGACTCCTCCACCACCCGGAGCCACACACCCACCCTGGCTTTCCCCTCCCTTACCTGTACCAAGAAACTGGGTACCCTCCAGCAGAGTTGGCCGCCAAGTCACATTGCAGTGGGGGAAGCCTGTGTTGTTGTTTGCCTCAGTCTTGGTCATGAACTGGTTGTGAATGTGGGAGTGTTAGGAAGGTCAGGATCAGGCATGCCTCTCACATAGCATCCTAGCAAGGCCAAGGAGTTTCTGGCAGTGCAATACTGCATTGCAATGATTGGTGGGTGGTGGCACTCGCCCAGTCCTGATCCGGGCACCACAGGGGTCTGAGGGCAGAGCTTGGAATCCCTTGAGGTTTACTCACATGCCATGAGTTGGGGAGATGGACTTTTCTGCCAGGACCCTACATTTTCATTTCACACTGGGCTCTGTGAATCATGGAGCTGGCCCTTACCTGAGGCTGGCATTACGACATCCCATACAGATGAGAACCTGGAACTCAGGTAGCGGCTGAAAAGTGGCACAGCGGATGGTCTCAGTCTGTAGCCTGTCCCCACTCTACTGTGGTGTCATTGAGAAACAGCAGGTGAGGCTGGCACCCCTGCACATGTCCTCTCCTCTGGGGGTGGCCTGCAAGGGACCAGGAGCCCTTTCCTGACAACATGGAGCTGGGCTAGCCAACTCAAGGTCTCTGGTTTCTTCCAGAGAGCAAATGCAACCACCTGAAGGAAAAATTGAGTTCCAGTCCCACTGTTAAGGCTGAAATGTGTTCCCCAAAGTTCATGAGTTAAGGTGCTAGCTCCTAGTCCATCAGAAGATGACTGCATGTGGAGCTAGGACCTTAAAACAGGTAATGAAGCTAAACTGAGGTCATCATGATGAACCCTAGTCCATTCTAGGGTTCTAGTCCATGTGAGAGGAAATTTTGCTACCCAGGGAGGTACCAAGGATGTACAGAGAAGAGACCCATCCCATGAGGACACACCTGGAGGCCACAAGCTGAGGACAGCGGACTCACAAGTGACTCAGCTCGGTTTGAACCTTGACCTTGCACTTCTGGCCCCCTAGACCTAGAGAAGATAAACTCTGTTGCTTAAATTCCCCAGTCTGTGGCATTTTGTTATGGTAGCCCTAGTAGACTAGTACATGTAATAAGACTCTGATGTGTTAACCCATCAATCTTTTGTTGGCCTAAATGGATTCTACTAAGTGCTCCAAAACAGTTATCTGTAACAGTCCACTAAATAAGACTTGGAAATTCTGTAGGACAGAAATCCTACAATACAAGTTTGGAAGAGTGAGAGAGGGTATATGGGGTGAGGCAGGAAGAAAAAAGGTTAAGTTAGCCCAGCTAAGGAACTGCTTACTGGTCGCTCCTCACCTTTAGTAATTTTTTACATAAACAGGTAACATGTGAATGTTCATTGTAAAAGAAAAAGACTAAGTGGAGTAAAAACGTCTAAGTCTCTCTCCCTTCACTTTCATCTCATTTCCCACTCAAGAGGTAACCTCTAGTAGGTCTATTCTTTCAGGCCATTTTGGAAATGCATTTTAACGATGCACATATATTTCTATGTGCTGTATTTTTATTATCTCAATTTTGATCATTGCAGAAATGATTATTTAATATGTGTTGTTTTGTGATTTATTTTTCCATTTAACAATGTACATTAGGGATTTTTCCATAGTTACTATATACCTTTATCATATGTAGTTTATTATGAAATATGTATAATTCCACAGTATGGATCCTTTATAGTTTATTTAACCAGTATTTTATTGCTAGATAATTAGATTATTTCTAGTTTTTTATTACTATTTTTGAATACTGGAAGGATTGTGTTTGTTCATATTTAAGAAGTTCAAAAATTTTATGTAAATGGAATTAAAATACATTTATTTCAGTAAAAAATTATTTTGAAATCCATGTAGACTTTTTTCATAATATGTACTTTTCAGGAACTTTTTGAAAACTCCCTCACAGACTTGTGACATTTAGATTCCCAATCACTACATTTCTTAGTCATTTCTATCATTCCACTTCCACATCTTGATTAATTTTTGGAATTTATAGCTAAGAGTGCCTTTTCCTACTGAATTAGGTGTATCAAAATAGGCCACGAAGTTTTCCTTTAATAGTCGCATAACCAGAGTTATGCATGAGGATTTCCTGTTTCCTTGGTAGACTATGAAGAAAGTGCTTTAGCTGTTGCACCTGGGCCCAGGAGTCTGCAGTAGGCCACAGAGGAAAGTTTAAGCTGCTGAGCTTAATACATAACCTCTCTGTGGTTTGAGGTGGTGTTATGGTTTAGATAATAGTTTGGATGCCCCCCACCCCAAAACTTACGTACTGGGGGCTTGGTCCCCCAAAGTCTTATGTTAAAAGTTGATGGATTAATGTTAATGGATGATGTATTAGGGGTGGAGACTTGATCTATTTATGATGTCTGGCAAGTGGGCCTTGTGGAAAGTCCTTAGCTCATGGAAACTTGCACTTGGAAGGTAGTTCTAGAGAGAGGGTTGATTCCAAGGGCTGGGTTCGGCCTGCCATCTCTCTCTGCTCCCTGGCTCACCATGTGATCCTCCCTCTGCAGGCATTCTACCATTCACCAGCATCAGCAGATGCCAGGCTAATGGTACTGCCTGAGCTTGGACTGTGAACCTCCAAAATAGCGAGCTGAAATGAACCTTCTTCTTTCTTCAGCAGCGTCTTTCAGGAATTTTAGTTAGTGTAGCGAAAGGCTTGCTGATGCGAGTGGAGAGACAGAGCTGTTGACTGGGAAGTGACTCAGTGCCAGATGTATGTATACCCAGGAGGACAGTGCTAACTGAGAATGACTTGGGGGTCTCTCTAGGTTGGACATGCCTTGTAGGGTCTTCACTGCTGAGAAGCTGTCAGAAGATTCCAGCAAAGGCTATGCATTTCTTCCTGATTTCCAGGTTTCAGTTCAAGCAGCCTCTGCCAAGTGGATAATGGCTCTTAGGACTGCAAAGATTGGTGCTCCTCAACTTATGGTGGGTCGCATCCCCATAACCCCATTGTAAGTTGGAAACTTTTTAAGTTGAACATGACCTGAGTACAAAGGACGGCACATCCTAGCTTCATAATGCAGTACACTGCGTGGCAGTTGTTTGCCCTTGTGACTGCAAGGCTGAGTGTGGGTGGAAGCTCACCGCTGCTGCCCAGCACTGCAAGGGAGTAACTGCCAGCTGGGAAGGCTCACATTCAAGGTGTGATTTCCGCTCAGTGGGAACGACTCTCACAAAGTTTCGATTGTAAGTCGAACTGTTGTGCGTTGGCACCGTGTGGAGGACTTTCCTTAGAACAGCCAAGTTAGTTTTACAGTGACCTAGTAAATAAATATCTGAAATAATGTCTCCTAATAGCCTAACTGATGGAGAAGGGGGCACATAAACAAACCAGTATTTTAAGATTGTAAGCGTTTAAAAAGATGGACAAAATAGATCTTATAACTAGGTTTGGGGCCTTTCTTCTTAGGTCTAAAAGGCAATAATTCTGAATCCCTTCTTAGTGTCGGAAACCTTCCAGTCTTTGTTCTTTTTGGCAGAACTTCACGCTTCTTGGCTTCAGGCAGTCGATTTGTCATGAAAGCTTGCCACTTGGGCTTGCTTCACCTTTTTTTTCTCTTTTCCTGCATCCACTCAGGCTTCAGAGGCCTCCAGTGAGCTGTTTACCTTAATTATTCCAGCCAGGACTTCATCGGATTTCAGGTTCTCCCACTTTTGAGAATCCAAAGTGTCTGTGCCTCACCTATTGGGAGAATCTTCCTACTTTTCTGTGAAATGCATTTCCTTACCTCTACTTTGCATCTTGTGGCTTCCATAGCCCCGGCGGTTTAAGCATCTGATTCTGAGCCACATCTATCCCATTTTAGAGAAAATAACATTTCTTGCCAAGCCCCCAGCAGAACAGAGGGCTTCAGCTCATGCCAGGATTTGCAGACTAGCAACTAAATATACGACTCTTCACATCCCAGGCTTAGCTCACTTCTAAGACCCTCAAGCCATTGGAGGAACAGTAGATAGGCACCCCTTTTCCTCACCAGACAGCCTTACCTGTCAATCTCTTAGCTCATGAGTACATAAAATCTAATAAAGCTGCCATGGAACTTGAGGACAACATCTAGTAGTTGTGAGACTGGTTAAGGTGATATATTGCCAGTCTTATGAAGAACAGGTAGAAATTTCCTGGGGTGGCCTGTGCTGTTACCCATTAAATAATTAAATATGTGATTTTGGATTTCCCTAGGGTATATATGGAAAGCAGACTCACTATTTGCATAGATGTTTTTGATGATTAATGAAGTAACTGTTAGTACCTTGATGGATAACATCTTCGTATTTTAATTTTTACTTAAGGAAATGTATTGGCAACAGATATTGTCACTAGTTCAGGCCCTGATTAACGCAAAGAACTATGTTTCTTGGTGTAATCAGAAGAGTTGAGACAATTGAGCCATCATCAATTGGAATCTGATAGAAACAAAAGTATCGACCATGAAGCTTGTGAGCATCTTGGTATTTAAATTGAACTTGAAACTGACTAAGCCTCAGGCTCTCCAAGTCTATCGAGATGAGTGTGCAGGGCATCGTGTTGACCAGCAAGCTTACCAGCTACCTTTAACACAGAATTACCTCCTTGGTTTGTTACAAGACAGTCCTGCTGGAACATTCTGGAGGGTGATCCATCAATTATAGAAAAAGGAAAGACTGAAGATTATTTTAAGTAGGGTGGTTTATTTTACTTTGAAAGTTTACAGCAATAAGTTCTTTAAACATCCTCATATATTTTTAAATTTACTTAAAATTCAGATTCTCTCTCATTGTTGCTGCTTTAATTAGGTATAACAGATTGACATTAGGTTTCATGGAATAATTTTGCATGTTGAGACTAACAATGCTGCATTTATTCTGCACCACGCCCCCCATACCTACCTGAGTCACCACACATAAATGAATATGCAAAAGAACAGCCCTTCATACTTCTGGATTCTCATATTCTGAGATAAGAAATTGAGTCATCTATTTTCAAGACTCATGAAGTAACCCTAAGTGTAGAAGACTTGATTTTGTGCCTAATAGCTGAAAAGTGAGTTTCAATGTGCTACGAGAGAAGCACTCCATAAAATAACTGACGTGCATAAAAATAAATAAAAGAGGAAAATATGCCATGAACTATTTGCATATGATAATTTCATAGAACATTTCCCTTGGGAAATACCTGAGTGAAATTAATTCACAATCAGTAGGAACCCAGTGGGAATGTGTTCGCTGAAATAAATAATCCAAAATTATTCTTGGGCTGTGAAGTTTGTTTACTGCCTTAACTGAAGTGTGTATCAAACATAAGTGCATTAGCAGTGGCTGTGGGTTGGGGGAGTGAGACATAGCTTTCGCCTCCTGTGTTTTTCATCCATTCTGCTGTTTATATTACTTGGCAAAAGATCCAAACCTCAAGGGATTTGTCCCAATTCTCTCTCTCTCTCTCTCTCTCTCTCTCTGTGTGTGTGTGTGTGTGTGTTGCACAGTCATGGGCATAGCTTCTTTTTCAAATGAGCCTCAAAATTATGGTTGAATTCTTGAAAGCTGTGTAACAATCTGCTAATTTTTAAAAATAGTCTAACACTCAATAAATACCCCATTGCAAAGAGGCAAAGAGCATTCTTTGTCAAAAAAAATAAAGAGTATTTCTTCCCACTTGGCATTCCCAGGGCTGATTGCCACTCTTCAGAGTGTTCACCTCTATCCAGCCCTCTGCTGTCACCTTCTAGCTTGGGTTGGTGGTGGTTGTGCCTGTATTGTTTTAGAAGTCTAAATGAAATAATAATACACTCCTGGTATAGTTCCAGACATGTATGAGGTATCAAAAATGTAACAATGTTAGAATTGTTAGGCATCAGGGGAGAGGGTGCAGGGTGAGGCGCTGGTCACCTTTGGGTCATCCTTGGGAGACCTCTTGTGAAGGTTGAGTTGAAGCAGACAACTGCAATGAGTTAATCTGTTATGCCCACCATGAAAATGGCAATGATTCTTCTCTTGATAGAGAGTACAGAGTGGCACTGGACACCCTGATATGGTTCTTTCTTGAGAAGCAAGATTCACTCTCTCCAACTGTGACAGGTGCATATCTACTTATGGGTCATCTTCTTTCCCATGTGTGCTACTTTAGGATTTGGACAATTGAGACGATTATTTCAGGATTTGGGCTTTTGGGGTGAGTTGGGTATTTGGGGGAGCTGACACTGAATTTGTCTGCAGGAGAGAGAATACTGAGAAGAGACCTCCTGCTTGGTCATGGTAATTCTGGTTGTTGCTACCTGTGACAATCCTGTGTGTCAGCACGTCTTGTTTATTAAGCAGCTTGTGCCTAGCATTGAGTCAACAATGATATTGCTTTGCAATGGTCTTGAAGCTTTAAAGAGACAGGAGCAACGTTTAAACCCAGTTCTGTCTGTGTTCTGGAGCCACAGTTTGTTACCACGGTGCACTCGTTTCTTCCTCACACTCTTCCCAGGCTGCATAATTCCCTTTGAAGAAACATTTCCCCTGTGCTTCCTCTTCCCCATTCCAGTTTTTCTTCCGTGTCCATTCCAGCCAGCTCTTACTGTACAAAGACATCTCTGGGTGAAGGCTCCACCTGTGGTGAGAATTCCATGTATTCAGAACTGAAGGGATGGATGGAAGGTAGCATGGATGGATGCATGAACTGTCAAACGTATTTTCAGGGGGAGCAGAAAAGCCTAAGCATTGGGCAAGGATAATACTACACTCAGAAAATGCACTGTGTGGTCAACGGGACTGCAGGACAGAGAGCAGAGTGCTCCTATAAAATACCAGTGGAAAAATGTCACCAACAAGGGATGATCCCATAACAAGATACAGGACTGGATGAAACCAATCTCCAGATAGATGTTATAGTCTACTAGATAAGAGAATGTAGCTTGAAGCAACAAGAACTGGGTTTAAATCCTTACGCTAATAGTGATTTTAGACAAATCACTAACTTTCTCTGTACCAGTGCTTTCTAATCTGTAAAATGTACATATTAATTGCCCAGACTTTATGTGACTGTTGTTAGGAATACGAATGAATACACTCAGTGCTCCGCCTATGGTATGTGCTGTTTAAGTGTTTGTGCGTATTAGCGGTGGTGCGAAGCTTTGAATTTGATCACTCCTCTGTCCTGATACCTGGTCCCAGGTATCTGACAGTTAATGTGCATAGAATCTAACAGAATGTTTTGGTTACTTTGCAACGAATCCCCTGCTATCAGCCCCCACCTAAACATTCTAATCACAGACTGACTTTGTGGCTGGTTTAAAATAGTTGGCAATGAATTCCTTCTCCATTCCCAAACTGGGAGTAATGCCTGGTTTTAAACTCTCTTTAAAGGCTGGACTATTTCTACCCTATGAAAAGTAAAGCAAAAAAGAGGAAGGAAGAGGAGGAGAGGAAGGAAAGAAAGAAAGAAGATAGAGAGGGGAGGATGGGAGGCAGGGAGCGAGAAAGAAGAAAAGAAAAAGGGAGGGGACGTGGGATGGAGGGAGGCGAGAAGGCAATATAGTCGGAGGTCACAAAGGGAGAGTAAAGCTCGTGTTTGAGCAGGCTCCTCCAACAGTCTTTAACAGAAGCTGTTCAGAAGCAGGCACCATTTGTAAATGGAACTACCAGTGCATTTCCACGATGCATTGGAACTGTGGAGTCTGAAGGGAAAGTACCACTCCCTCTGACGTAAGCTCTTAGCTTTTCTCCCTTATTATTTTAGCAGGTTCTCCCCCAAATCATAAACTTCCAGAGATTTTATGGAATAAACTCGACTTCACAAATTTAAGGAGTTACCTAAATCTGCAGTTTGAAAGCCTTTGAAGCATCAGAAAATTCACTCCAAGCACTTTGCTCTCTCTGACGTTCAGTTAAATTCAACCCTGTGAAAAGGTTCTCAAAGGAAACCCTATTAATGTGTTGTTGTTTTTTTGCATATATGATCGTCCGCAATATCAATGGGTAACTACATTTAGAACGACTTCTTCACTAAGTGGTTCTCTCTTGGGCTAGGGCTTATAAAAAGTCCAAGCAGCAAAAATGGGAAAAGATGATGAAAGCATAATTTCTTTTAGGACAATTGCATGACTAGACTTTACACTTAATTTCTCTAAGACTGCACAAAGATGCTTTCTCAGTTAATTCATGTCTCTGTATTGTAGCTTTACTCAATCATGTAAAAAAGCAACATCATTAATTACACAAGTGAAGGGAGGCATTGAAAGAAGAAGGCATCCTTTCATTAACTTACAAAAATACAATTAGTAATTATTAGTGATTTCCTGGAGAAAGTCCAGAGCCGAATTAAAAATATCACTAACCACAGAGCTCCTCGTTGGTCCCGTAGAGAAAAAAGTGCATTGCTTTGAGACTTATCCATTGTACTTGCTTTTCAAACATTAAAGGGCTACTTCATAAAGCAACCACACACCATTTGCAATGCTTCTTATTTTCTTTTCACTCTCCTAGAAATGTGAACAATGTTCTTTTTTTTCTAAATGAAATGCCCTGTAGCATTTAGTCTAGAGAGACATGGTTATTTCTTCATTCAAATTCGTGTACATTCTGCCAAAAATCAGATTGTTTTCTAAGGAGGCACATTTTCCAATTTTGGCAATTCTCTTTTAATGGACAATGTGTTTATGCAAATTCAAGAAACAAATTCCTGACAATATCTAGAAACTTTAGGGTCAGTCTTTTCCTTGTACTCATATTATTCAGGATCTCGCTGTCTAAATAAGTCAAAATCACTAAAAAGAATTGGTAATTTCAATTTATTGAGGCAACAGCCCCACCAGCCATGGAGACAGACTCCGGGTGTCCAGGGCAGCCCTACCTGGTGCTGTTTGGGGCTGTCCCTCCTGGGGTCCGATGGAGGAGACGCACAGTACTGAGCTTCCTCCAGGAATGGGGAGGGATGAACTCTTCCTGTCAAACACATGGCTCTTTGAAGACAGGTGTGTTTTGACTGGGAAGATGTGGGGTCAGAGGAGCTCTCTGTGGCATCAGGAAGAAGGGGAAGGAGGCCTGGTGTGGGGAACATTTGGAGCAGGACCCCAGAGGATCGTCTTACGCACACTCAGCTGCTTGCTATTTTCGCAGACTGTCAACCTGTCTGATGGCTGCCCTTCTCTTTCTCTGCTGCATCTGTAGAGGGAATGCACTCGGTGTTGGGAAACTGCTGGACAACTCCTGAGTTTTCAGAATGCAGATCGTCTCATTTACTATTTCTTGAGCATCAGGTTGCATTCTCTGTGCATATTCTATTGTCAGTGGGCATCTGTGATCCACTTCTACTCTTGGGAGTTGAAGACTTAAGATGAGACTAGGAATTTTCTGGAAGCTAGATTTGCTTCTCAAAAGTAAGTAGATAAATAAGGAAAATGGCAGGATGTTCCCCTTTCACCTTTCCTGCTTTGAACACCATACGGGTGACCCCTCCGGGAGCCGAAGTTCCACCTCGTCACTCCCTCGTTCAGGGACCAGAGGGTTCCAGGACCATGGCCCACTGTGCTGTGGGGTATGATCACCCCCTCCAGGAAGGACCAGAAACGCTGGTCTCCATAGTCGAGCATGTGAATAGGCTGCCGGAAGGAGACAGCGCCCTATCCTCCTTGTAGGCCAATCACAGAGAGGAGAGGGTGGAGGGACAGAGACAAGGGACGATGGGCAGTGCCGCTGTGAAATAACACGGTGGGAACCAAAAGACAAACCCACAGCAGGCTTCTTCCATGCGCCCATCTGGGCCCTTTGTGCAGTTGGGGCTGGAAAGTAGAAGTACTTTTTTCCTGGGAAGGGACCATACCTTCATGTACCTCCAGAGATATTTGGGGGCATTGACACAGATGTAGATTTTTTATTTTTGACCTTGTATTCAAAGTAAACAATTTGGGATTAACTGGGGTTTTTCCCCCCTTGCCTGTTTGCAGGGAATTTAATGACTAGAAGTGAAATCTGTGCTGAAATCCACCATTTGTCCAGAACACAAGACCCAATGGCCATGGGATCCGTAGTCGTGGCTGCAAAGCCCCTCGCCTGGCTGCACGCAGCTGCTGGCAAACTAACAGGAGAGCAGAGATACAGTTTGTGTTTAGAACAAAGGCCTTTCTGAAATGCAGGTTTTCTGTCTTTTTCTCTTTAATTCTGGGGAGCAAAATTAAGGCTTCCTTGGGGTAGTTTCCTAACTCTGAAAGAATGGATTGTTCTGAAGCCACACCTTGGTTCCTTCCTCAGCAATTATGACAGTGAAAGATCATTGTCAGGGCCATGGTCAGGAGGAGGAAAGACACTCGGTGTGCAGTTTCCTGGGTTCCCTGGGGGAGGAGGGGGGCTGGTGCCCAGGGCAGCACATCTCACCCAGCCCTGGCAGCATCCTCTCCAGGTGTGTCCCACAGCACAGCTGCCAGCCCTGTGGCCAGCAGCCCCTGCATGTGGTGGGTTACAGCTTTCAGAAATGGAAGGTAGGTCAGGTACAGGGCTGGGGGGACCAGGGACAGGCGACAGGTAGTTTTTTTTTGTTTGTTTTTTGTTTTTTTTTTTTTTTTTTTTAGAGGTAGAGTTACAGGGAGTGAGAAGGAGATAGAGAGAGAAAGGTCTTCCTTCTGTTAGTTCTCTCCCCAGATGGCCACAACGGCTGGAGCTGCACCAATCCGAAGCCAGGAGCCAGGAGCTTCTTCCCTGTCTCCCATGTGGGTGCAGGGGCCCAAGCACTTGGGCCACCCTCCACTGCCTTCCTGGGCCATAACAGAGAGCTGGATTGGAAGAGGGGCAGCCGGGACTAGAACCGGCGCCCGTATGGGATGCCAGCACCGCAAGCGGAGGATTAACCTGCTGAGCCAAGGAGCCGGCCCCCGACAGGTAGCCTTTTCTGCATCTCACACACACCACACACATTCATGAATCTCCCTTTGCTTTTAGTGGGGAAAATGTTTTATTTCTGTCATGGTGCCATGGCCAAAATGTTCCAAACCCATTACAGCATGTTTGGGACAACACAGCCCCTGTGCAAGAAGCACCCGTCCTTTTTATTTCCCCATGGAGATAAGTGCCTACAAGTGGCCTCCAAATGCTATGACTTGTATGCAGGTCCCTGCTCAGCCTCAGTGGGGGAAACAGTACGAGGAAAGTGGCTTCAAGCTTCCCATGTAGCTCTTTATGAAAAAGTTATCTGAAGAAGATATGTAGGCTCTAGACTGTAAGAAACTTCAGTTTAGTTTCCTGTTCCACAATGAACTGGTTGGGAGCAGATTTTTAGATTATTTATTTATTTATTTGAAAGGCAGAAAGAAAAAAGAGAGAGTGAGATCAAGAGAGAGGGAAATCTTCCATCCCCTGGTCGCTCCCAGATCCCTATAACAGCCAAAGCCAGGAGCCCAGAACCCAAGTCTTTCAAATGGGGGGCAGGGACCCATGTACCTGAGCTGTCACCTGCTGCCTCCATGGTACATGTTGGCAGGAAGGTGGAACTGGAAACAGAGCTGAGACTCAAACCCAGGCACTCTGATGCGAGATGCAGGCATCCCAAGGACTGTCAGAAACATGTGCCCATGAGCAGAGTTGTAAAAAAAAAAAAAAAAAGGAAATTCCTTAGGCTGTTTCCTATCTGCAAAATAGGCTCCACCATTAACCATTTGGCTACTTCCCAGTGTTCTCAAGAGCATCCAGTGTAGACCACTGCAGAGGCCGCCTGAAATCAAGACACTGGGATGTCAGCTGCTCAGGTAGAAGGATAACAAAGTTGTCTGTGACCAGCTGTAACTTCCGTAGCAGATGAAATTTGTTGAAAAAGCAAAACTGACAATTAGCTAATGCTTTGAATACATACAATGTAGTTATAGGAAAGAACATTTTTATACCTTTAGGTGAACAAATAAATAAAATCTCTCCAAACAAATGGGGTTACTTGTCTAATACAAGTCTCCAAGATTGATAAAACTGGAAGCCCTTTTGCTGTGTTACTGACTCTTTGGTAAAACAACTTTGGCCTTGGTTTCTGCACCTCTGATCCGTGATGAGCCTTGAGGAATCATGTCTCTTTTACTTCCTGAGCTGGTCCTTGAGAGCTGTCTCTGAGTGAGATATGGAGGCCAGCCTTTACGTCCCCAGCACTGACCATCACCACAAATACCTGTGTAGCCCTGCACTGACCACTGGGAGGGGCGTGAGTAGGTTAATGCAGCTTCCTTGGTGGGAGAGCAAGGGACTGGGCTGTGAACTCTAGCTAGCAGCATTCTGGCAGCTAAGTGCATGGATACCGCAGTGTGAGAGGAGTTCTGATCGGGCAGTGTGAGTTCACATGGGCTCCCAGATTATCTCGTTTAAAAGCTTTACCCTTCGCATGTCCATCAGCCACCTCTCCGGGTCCCCACTACTCTACCAAACACTACACAACAGCGCATCATTGGCATTTGACATTGCCAATCTCCCTAAACACCTATGACACCACTGGTAATAGGCATTTCTGTCTTGGTAGTATTTTTGTGTATGCCCTTTGCTCATTTTGCTGCTGTGTTTGTGTCTTTGTACATTAATGACTGGTCCATTGCCAAAGGTTGTGGTCGAATGTTCTGTCCCTCTCTTGAAATCTATTTGCGTTACTGCCCAGGCTATGGCTATGGCCCATTTCCCCATCTCCTTTGTAGTGATGTGACTGTGTGACCTAGCGATAGCCAGTGGATTATGAGAAGAAATGTCTGTTGGGCTGGTGCCAGGGCTCAATAGGCTAATCCTCCACCTGCGGCACCAGCACCTCAGGTTCTAGTCCCGGTCAGGGTGCCAGATTCTGTCCCGGTTGCTCCTCTTCCAGTCCAGCTCTCTGCTGTGGCCCGGGAGTGCAGTGGAGGATGGCCCAAGTCCTTGGGCCCTGCACCTGCATGGGAGACCAGGAGAAGCACCTGGCTCCTGGCTTCAGATCAGTGCAGTGTGCTGGCCGCAGCGGCCTTTGTGGGGTGAACCAACGGCAAAGGAAGACCTTTCTCTCTGTCTCTCTCACTGTCCACTCTGCCTGTCCAAAAAAAAAAAAAATGTCTGTTGTGCCTCTTTGTGTCCTCTGTTTCCAGGTCGACACAGATGAAGGTGGCTGTGGTGGAGCTATGAGATAGAAGCAGCCTGCGTGTCTGAATCACAATGTGGAGCAGCTACATGGACGCGAGGAAAACCCTCACACCAGGTGCTCAGGTGAGTAAGAGACAAACTTCTATTATATTTGAATTGCCCTGCGTTTGGGGGCTGTGCTGTTTGTTTTAGCGCTCGAGCCCACTCTGGTGCAGGTGTACTGTCTCATTTCTTCTCAGTCTGGCATTTGTATTTATCCCATATCCGTGCTGACCTTTTAGAAGAGGCCTAGAGAATAATGCACATGCCAAAAAATTATAAGCCTCCAGAGAAGTAGAAAAGAAACTGGGCTAACATGGCTCCATGGAAACCAAGGGAAAGGAGTGTTTTGAGCATCGAGCCAGGGTGGGCAGGCTGGGCAGGGGGAATCCTTGAGACCTGACAGGTGCTGAGGATTGGTTTGGTGCACAGATGCCTCTGGAGGCAGGACTCCACGAGAGAAGTGGTAGGAAGTTTTCTTGGCTTGCGGGTGCCTTACCTGAAAGGTGAATGTTGTACTCATTGTCTGGTTTATGCTAGTAAAAGGATCAAATCTGCATGCATTTTGGAAGGGGCTCGCCCATGCAGGAAAGCACTGTCCGGTCCTGCAGTGTTGCTCCACACATGTCTGCAGGCTGGACATCTGGGCCGTCCCGGCTCAGGCACTAGCCTTTGTCTGCCCGCAGGTCCTGTGAACCACCATCCACGAGGTTAGAGAGCCATGGTGGCCATTCACAGCTGAACTAACTACACCTCCCTGCTGAAAGGCACAGTATTCAGGAGCAGTGCGATCTTGCCTACTACTCCTTTTCAATTTTTCACCTACCCCTTGTTAAACTTTGTTTTCTCAGGTGAGTCTCTAAAAATTACTTCCAGGGACAGAATACTCTGGGTTCCTAAACCTCAGGACAGAAATAAATTCTTTGGTTTACAAGAAAAAAAACACATAGTAGTAATATTCTATTGCACAATCCCACCAAGGGATTAAAAAGGAGGAAACACATCTTGATTAATCCTTTAAATTAAATGGCCATGGAGATAATTTCCCTACCATAAAAGTGAGTGGTGGAGAGACATTCAGACATGTTGAAAGACATCAATGGATGCGCTCATTAAAAGTACACAGTGCTGTGCTTTAAAAACGGGAACAGAAAATGACTCTTCTAATTGCCTATGACATGTGAAGTCAATTGTGCTTAATACATTCCGAATGACACATTACGAATGAACAGATATCGAGGCGTTCTGCTCTGCTGCTCTTCGAACCGTCCGACGAAGAACAAGCACTTGGGTATGTCACCTGTGTCTTTAGAAAAAAGAATGAAAAGATGACCATAGGAAAAGGTAGAGCCATTCGACGCCTCGTGCTTTTAGTAATTCTGAGCACAAAAATATTCTTTGAAGAAAATTTTATTTTTTAATCTAAAGTATGTAACAAATTTAAGCTATGGAGTTAAGAACATTCACTCTTGATTCAAAATGCTTATTAGTTCCTGGCAATTAAACAGCATACATGCTATCCATTTTAAACTGATTTACCTCTAGCTTCTTCTCATGAACCTATTAGAAAACCACGTGGAAGTTAGCAGCAGATATAAAAATAGAGTCTATCCTCTTACTTCTACCTTCTCATTATAAATTATTAAGGCTTTAGGGCATCTATTTTTTCATAACCAATTTATAAATTATTCCTATTAATTATGAGCAAACACATTAAGTGAATATTCACATTTTCAATAATAGGACTTCTCCAGGATCCTATGACGTTTACTTATTCTTTATAATTTTGAGTGGATTACATACAAAATTGTCCTGTAGTAATGGAAATGTAGTCAGATCAGCACAGTGTCATTAAGGGTATCTTCAGCCTTTGAAGAAAAAGAAATAGGGGCTGTGTTGTGGCATAACAAGTTAATCCACAGCCTGCAATGATGACATCCCATACAGGCACTGGTTCAAGTCCTGGTTGCTCCACTTCCAGTATAGCTCCCTGCCAATGCACCTGGGAAAGTAGTGGAAGATGACCCAAGACCTAGGGCCCCTGCACCCATGTGGGAGGTTTAGAGGAAACTCCTGGTTCCTGGCTTCAGCCTGGACCAGCCCTGGCCATTGCAGCCATTTGGGGAGTGAACCCACAGATGGGAGATCTCTATCTCTCCCTCCCTCTGTGTGTAACTCTGCCTTTCAAATAAATAAACCAAATCATTTAAAAAATTAAACAGTATTATCTACATTTCCAGGTTTTATATATATCTTAAACATTTGATTAGACTTTCCGTATGGGGTAGAATATCATGGAAGAAGAAACTACGAGTTTGTTGAGTCAGGAGCCCAAACATGTGTGAGTATACTTGAGAAAGTTTGGGGAAAATGGAATTCAAATATAAGTTTAGGGCAGCTGTTTAGTGTCCTGGTTAAGATTCCCACATCACACGTTGTCTTGCTTGGACTTGATAATCTGAGTCCAGCCCCTTATCTAGCTTCCTGCTAACAACAGTAAAGGTTTAAGTAGTGGATTTCTGCCACCAAGGGAGCCCTGGACCGCGTTCTCACTCCTGGCTTCATTGTGGGCATTTGGGGAAGGAACCATTGGATAAGAACACACACACACTCTCTCTCTCTCTCTTGCTTGCACTCTTTGCCTCTCAAATAATAATTTTAAAAGATAAGTTTGTATTTTGTTGCCAAAAAATTGAAACCCATGCAGTTACTTCCTAATACACATTTTCCATGAGTTTTTTGAATAGCCCTCACATGCATGGATTTCAACACTTTCTGCAACAAAGCAAACTTGCCTTTTTGTTCCATTTTCCATGAACTTTTGGAAGTGCCTCATGTTGTGTTGGTAAACAAATACCGTCCCTGAGATCCATGGCACTTCCTCTCCCTCCCTTGCAGTGATTGCTCGTTTCTTGGTGTTGCTCAGGGCCCTCCCTCTCATACGCGTGAGCTCTTCCAGACAAGCCCGAGGCTCGCTCTCGCGGGGCCTTCAGCTGTTGTGCATGAAGTTGGCTGTAAGCACACTTTTGCTGAATAAGTGACTTCTGGGTGATCTAAAATGTGTCCCACTTTTTAAAAAAGAGAATGCATACAAATAGTTTTTTAAATGAATTTATTTGAAAGTCAGAGTTACAGAGAGAGTGGAAGAGACAGAGACAGAATCTTCCATCTGCTGGTTCACTCCCTGGATGGTTACAATGGCCAGCGATGGGCCAGGCTGAAGCCAGGAGCCAGGAGCTTCCTCCAAGCCTCCCACAGGGGTACTGGGACCCAAGGACTTGGGCCATATTCTGCTGCTCTTCCCTGGCCATTAGTAGGGAGCTGGAGTAGAAGTGGAGCAACTGGGACACAAAGCATTGTCCATCTGGGATGGACATCAAGTGGCGGCTTTTTCTGCTACACTACAACTCCAGTCCCTAAAAAGTTTCTATATGAATAATTTCCAGTGATTTCCTTATGAGATTTTTTTCTTTCTTTTCTTTTCTTTTTCTTTTCTCTTCTTTCTTTCTTTTCTCTTTTTTTTTCTTTTTTTTTTTTTTTTTTTTTTGACAGGCAGAGTGGACAGTGAGAAAGAGAGAGACAGAGAGAAAGGTCTTCTTTTCCGTTGGTTCACCCTCAATGGCCACTGCGGCCGGCGCACCGCGCTGATCCAAAGGCAGGAGCCAGGTGCTTTTCCTGGTCTCCCATGCAGGTGTAGGGTCCAAGGACCTGAGCCATCCTCCACTGCACTCCCAGGCCACAGCAGAGAGCTGAATGGAAGAGGAGCGACCAGGACAGAATCCGGCGCCCTGACCAGGACTAGAACCCGGTGTACCAGGACTAGAACCCGCAGCACCACAGGCGGAGGATTAGCCTATTGAGCCGCGGCGCTGGCTGTTTTAAAATACTGCTGCTAGCTTTAATTCAATGATGAAGAGCAAGGGGGGAAATCCTGGTAAACAGACACTATTAGTTTTGACACCACACTGGAGGACATTTCACAAGATGAGAGGGAAACCTCGTGAGCTGATATTTGTCAAGTCATTCCCACATTAGTCTTTAGAAGAATCGTAAGCAGGTCTGTGTTGTATGCAGGGTTCATCTTCATGTTTGTGGACGTTTCCTAAATTCTTCTCTAAAATATTACTGGTGTCATACCTACACTTACTAAAAATGCACTATGTTACTATTGAATGTAATTCTTTCACATTTTCCTACTGTCTTCCCAGAATATCTCTTGTCTCTGTATCTATTCCTGCATCATTGGCTTTGTTCCTTCCAAATCTAATCATTCCCTCTAGTTTCTTCAGGCTTTCAATGAATATTGCAACTGATTAACTGTATAAGAACCTTTCCCAGAGGTCACTGCACAGCCTGAAATGTTATGTATTCCCCCATATGCCTTACTATACTCATTGCAACATCCCAATAGAACAATCTATGCAAATGCTTTGGTGAACAGAGAATTCATATGCTACAATAATGTTCTTTCTGGCACTTCACAAATACAAGGGCACTTCAAAAAGTTTGTGGAAAATAGAATTGTAAGATAAGTTTATTTTAGTATAAAAATTTTGAAAGCTGTGCTTACAAGGGGCTTTCAAAATATTCACGGAAAATACCCATTTTGGAAAAACAAGGCATGGGTAGCTATTGGGCAGTTCTCAATCAAGATGATTCCATGCTATATCAGATTTCATTCTTGCAAATCATTTTACAGCAATACCTTGATTTTTCCATCGTAAGACCACTGGATTTCTTTCTGTACAGTTGGAACACTGTTGTGTTGATGGCCTTGAAATCACTTTTCCTCAGCTACATTGGTAAGTTGTGTCTGATGGATTTCCAGGTTATAGGAATTGAGAGTTGAGCCTCCAGGAAGACAATTGATCACATGTAGCTGAAAACCACTGTTTTGTGTGCATATTTAACAGCTCAAAAGCATGTAGAATTTCAGACCTGAATGAAGCCCCTCCGGATATTTGCATAATCCAACTCTGACATAGCAGCTCACTGTCAAATATTCAGTCAGGCCAACCCTCTACAGAAACTCCTCCAACTTCAGCTAAAATTACATTAAAATGGTCAATTGTTCTGCATATGATAAAGCTTTAAACCCCACCCATCTGGGCTACCATCTGTCCCAGGAGAGCTCTGTAGTTCATTTTAAAACTGAGCATAGTTAGGATGCCTTGAAGTTTTGGCTCACTTGCAACACCACATTCATCCTCTGTCCATTTGTTATTGAGGGTATGCTTGTACCAGGCACTGTGTTGATCATGATAGAGTCATGGGAAATATTAGAGCCTTGCCATCGCAGAGGCTACCACCCAGAGCTGAGCAGCCTGCAAACACAGGGCAAAAAGTGGCATTTGACCACTGCAAAGAAAAGCAGTTGGGTATTAAATATTAAATGTAGTTGTTGAGGAGAAAGAACACAGACTCAGTCAGGTAGACTTGCCATTTGGATGCTAGCGACATAATTTACTATGTATGTAAACTTGGACATGCTTTAAAAATCCTTTGAACCCCAGTAATTTTTTAACCTGTAAAACGGAATGAAAATACTTATAGGGGGCCGGCGCCGCAGCTCACTAGGCTAATCCTCCGCCTAGCGGCGCCGGCACACCGGGTTCTAGTCCCGGTCGGGGCACCGGATTCTGTCCCGGTTGCCCCTCTTCCAGGCCAGCTCTCTGCTGTGGCCAGGGAGTGCAGTGGAGGATGGCCCAGGTGCTTGGGCCCTGCACCCCATGGGAGACCAGGAAAAGCACCTGGCTCCTGGTTCCTGCCATCGGATCAGCGCGGTGCGCCGGCCGCAGCGCGCCGGCCGCGGCGGCCATTGGAGGGTGAACCAACGGCAAAGGAAGACCTTTCTCTCTGTCTCTCTCTCTCTCTCTCACTGTCCACTCTGCCTGTCAAAAAAAAAAAAATTAAAAAAAAAAAAAATACTTATAGGATTTTTAGGAGGATTAACTCACATAATCAAAATGCACACAGTTGATGCTTAGTAAGTATTCATTTCCTTCCCACTTTTTTTTATTTGTGGAAATCTATAAAGAAAGATCCATAAAGAAAAGTGTGACCAAATTAATAGGCGAAATGATTAGGGTTAAGTGAAATTGCTTAGCTTTTCACTGAATTACAAGATTTTTCAGAGCTTAGAACAGGCAACCTGCTTTGGAATTACTGAAAGAACATGGTTTGCAGCATTTCCCAAATTTATTTGACCACAAAATCCTTCTTGGGTAGTACACAAAACACTATCTGATGGTGAGAGAAACTTGCTCCAGTGGGATCTTGGGAGACATGGCTCTGTCCCCTGGGTGTGTCTGGAAGCATGGTTGTCTCTCCAGGCTGCAGAAATGGCCCAGGCAGGGAAATTTATTCTGAGCAAACACCAAGAGGGCAAATATTTTCCCTCTGCTTCAAGTCAGAAAATGGAATCAGCAACGGAATACAGGCTTATGTCTTTTTGTTCCATCTGTGATGTTAGGAAACCCTGAAGGATTTCGGTAATGAAAGTACTATGTATGAGCAATAAATTACCAGGAAGGGAGCAAACCTGCAGATATTATGCACCGGGCTGGGCAGTGCAGCACGCCGTCTCCTTTTATGCAATAAAATATTCCTGTTGATGTGATGGAAAACTGTACTGATCCATTCTCATTAAGCCTTTAGCAAGTTCATCAGAAAAACTTTATAGAGACCTTGGGGAAAACTCAACAGCAGGGGAGTTTCCTGTTGGGGGCTGGAGGTGGGAAGGGAGCATTTTCCCTTTATTGGGGTTTCTCTGTTAATTGGTGTTTGAAGAAACCCCATTTCTTTCCTAGTTGAGGCTGAGCAGAATTAATGTTAATTAAAAAATCATGCTGCTGTTCCCAGAGCTGCTGGTTGGGAGAGGGCTTGTCCGAAGCCTTTCCTCCTGGCCCCATTTGCATGGGCTTTCAACGGGGCTGGAGAGGAACTGACGGTTTATTTCTGGAACACACCAGGATGTGTTTCAAAAGACACTCAAATAATAATAATAAAAAAAGACCACACTAAAAAGTACCAAATATGACTTTTTTCCACAAGGCTAGTTGAGACCTGTGAAACAGGCTGTTGTACCTGGCTGTGAGTTGATAGGGGACAGTGGGGAAAGATGTATCAGTCTTCCAAAGAATGCCCAGATTTCAAACTTTGCTTTTTGAGGAAGATTTTCCTTGAATTTCCTTGTATAAATCTGTTCTGGGGTCTTTCCATTTAATATTCTTCAAGGACTATCTTACCTCATTCACAGAGGACTTCAATAAATAGGTACCTCGCCATCAAACCCCTGAGGCCTGGGTATTTCCATTGGGTACAATTACCCTGGATGGCTCCCTAGATCTAAACAACCACTCAGACTGTACAAGGGGAAGGCAAAAGACTGCCAAGCTCTTCCCTGTGGGTTCTGGAGCCCTCCGCTTATTTTTTTAAGGTATGCGTTACAAACTATAGAATCAGAATGTCTGAAGTTGAGTTCGCTTTAGATACAAGAAAACTATCACTAACAGAAATTCTGAAACTTGAGATGACTTTAAATGTAGTGAAAATAATTATTCGCCTATTCACGTATGTGTTCCTCATTTCTTTCTTGAAACATCTGAAGTCGTATAACGAAGATCACATACAAAATAAATTTGATCCTATAAACCCAGGAATTGGACACGGGGCCCACAGAAAGAGGTGCTAGCAAGGCTGCTACCCTGCAGGCTAAGTGTGGCTGCTCCCTGTAGATTCTGAGCTTTTGGAGAGGCGGAATTAAGAGAAGCACCTTGAATTGTTTTTATGAACATGAAGGAACAAACACACTTTTATCTGAAGGCAGGTTTTTCTGGCACTGACTTCTTTTTTTTTTTTTTTAGTGGGATTTATTTCATTTTATTTTTTACTTCATAAAGCATGAATATTGGTTTCTTCTTCCCCATTGACTTTCTTTTTTTTTTAACTTTTATTTAATGAATATAGATTTCCAAAGTACAGCTTATGGACTACGTTGGCTTCCCCCATCCCCTGATGACTTCCCTCCCACCTGCAACCCTCCCCTTTCCCACTCTCTCTCCCCTTCCGTTCATATCACGATTCATTTTCAATTTTCTATATATACACAGAAGATCAGTTTAGTATACATTAAGTAAAGATTTCAACAGTTTGCACCCACATAGAAACACAAAGTGAAAAATACTGTTTGAGTACTCGTTATAGCATTAAATCTCAATGTACAGCACATTAAGGACAGAGATCCTACATGAGGAGTAAGTGCACAGTGACTCCTGTTGTTGACTTTACAAATTGACACTCCTGTTTATGGCATCAGTAATCTCCCTATGCTCCAGTCATGAGTTTCCAAGGCTATGGAAGCCTTTTGAGTTCTCTGACTCTTATCTTCTTTAGACAAGGTCTGACACTGACTTCTAAAGAAAAGAAACTTCTTTACATGTGTTTTCTTTTTGAGTGTGTGATTTCACTTTTGCAAATTACTTTATAGGCACATAAACAATTCATGCATGCATGTAAACAATACAGAAGTACATTGCTTAAAAAGTTCAAGTTCCCCCTCAGCTTTCCGACATCAGTGTCCCAGCCGGATTCTGGTCTTTACCATTCCTGATCTCTTCCTGAAGCCTCCTTGTTTCCTACCCCCGACCCACAGACAGGGGCCGTATACCTAGATTATTCGCCAGCTTATGTTTCTTCAGCTATGCCTCTGTCTACGTTGTCTATCAATATAAATAGTTCCATCTTGTCTTGTGAAACTACTGTATAGATGTTGTAAAACTTATCAAAATGGTCTGTTTCAGCTGTTTGCCATTTTATAATAACACAAACAATGCTATAGCAAGCCATGTACACATGTTTAAATGTTTTGTGCAGTGAGTATGATGTATATTTAGAAATGGAAAAACCAGGTGAGGGAGTACGCACACAACAAGAAAATAACGCTGGGTGACTATGTAATTGAGGGCATGGAGTCCTCAAAATCAGCAATTCTCAAAATTAGTTTAGGTGCTGAGGCCCTTGGAGGAACCGTCTTACAAGTTGCTGAGGAGAACACCGTCACAGGAGCACTTTCTCTATCATGTGAAATGATGACATTTTACGCAGGTGAGCAGATGACACACCAAACACCCATCTCTCTCTCTCTCTCTCTCTTTTTAGAAAACTTTTATTTAATAAATATAAATTTTGAAAGCACAACTTTTGGATTATAGCAGTTTTTCCCCCCATAACCACCCTTCTACCTGAAAACCATCCCATCTCCTACTCCCTCTCCCATCCCATTCTTCATTAAGATTCATTATTAATTATCTTTATATACAGAAGATCAACTTAGTATATAATAAGTAAAGATTTCAACAGATTGCACCCACACAGACACACAAAGTATAAAGTACTGTTTGAAGACTAGTTTTACCGTTAATTCGCATCATACAACACATTAAGGACAGAGGTTCTACATGGGGAGCAAGAGCACAGTGACTCCTGTTGTTGATTTCACAATTCATACTCTTATTTTTGACATCAGTAGTCACCCGAGGCTCTTGTCATGAGCTGCCAAGGCTATGGAAGTCTCTTGAGTCCACAAACTCTGATCTTATTTAGACAAGGCCATAGTCAAAGTGGAAGTTCTCTCCTCCCTTCAGAGAAAGGTACCTCCTTCTTTGATGGCCTGTTCTTTCCGCTGGGATCTCACACACAGAGATCTTTCAGTTAGGTCATTTTTTGCCAAAATGTCTTGGCTTTCCATGCCTGAAATACTTTCATGGGCTTTTTAGCCAGATCCAAATACCTTAAGGGCTGATTCTGAGGCCAGAGTGCTGTTTAGGGCATTTGTCATTCTACGAGTCTGCTGTAAACACCCATCTCAAAGAAATCAAGCAGCACATGAAGATCAGCTGGCCCCAGGGATTTTTGCCTCCAGCCATTCATGACCTGTTCCTTTTTTTTTTTTTTAAGTTTTATTTATTGACTTGAAAGAGTTACACAGAGCAAGAAGGAGAGGCAGAGAGAGAGAGAGAGAGAGAGAGAGAGAGAGAGAGAGAGAGAGGGCTTCCATCCACTGGTTCACTCCTCATTTGGCTGCAATAGTTGGAACTGCACCAAACTGAAGCCAGTAGCCAGGAGCTTCTTCCAGGTCTCCCATGTGGGTGTAGGGGCCCAAGGACTTGGGTCATCTTCTTTCTATGGCTTTCCCAGGCCATAGTAGAGAGCTGGATGGGAAGTGGAGCAGCTGGGACTCAAACCGGCACCCATATGGGATGCCAGCACTGCAGGCAATGGCTCTGCCTGCTACGCCACAGCGCCAGACCCAGTGTTCATTATTTCTTGATGAGTAACATTTGTGAGCAGGTAAATAATACCAGTAAACAACTAATAAGAAAAACACTGGATAATTTTTTACCCTAAGAGTGAAAGGATGCCTGTTGCTGGGTTGTAGCAGTAGAATAATCAAAGATCAGCATGTTCCAAGAGAAACTAGTGCCCTAGCTTAAGTCAATGACAAAAGTAAGAGAGTCTTTGTTTTGTATGAACCACCACTGACTCATGATAAAATGTTAGCAGTGTCCATTGAAGAGATGTACTGCCTACAAGGACTTCATGACAAATTTTAGGCGAATTCCAGACTGAAACTATCATTAATCTTCTCTTAATTGTTTGTATACTTCTGAAATTTATTTACTGCTTCCAAGTCAACCCATTGGAAAGTGCACAAGCATGTGCTTAGAAAACTCACGTCTTTGGCTGGTATTTCTGACTTTTTAAATATTGTCTAAGAAGCAGGATGACTACTTTTAGACAGGGATTTAAGCAATTCTAAAGAGATGCTGAATAAAGAGAGCCACTGAAGCAAATTACAGTGTGCTTAAAAATTCTGTAGTTGTTCCTGGTACAACTGGAACATAAAAGAACTCCAGTCTTGAGGTAAACACCAGTGTCTTCCAAATACATAGTTTTTATCCTCTCTGAATGTGATGTCTTCTGAAAGAGAAGATTCAAACTGACTTGTACTCTTAAAAAGTCTTTCAGATATAAGACATTCAACAACTCCAACTGAATCCAGTTCTCCCTCTTAGCCCCCTCACACCAGCTTCCTCGATTAGCGGTGTCTGTTACTCTGTTCATACTTGGAGTAAAGGTGGAGGAAACCCAGTCACAGCCAATGATTTAGAACTTGTGGCATCACATGGGGGACACATGAGGGATCTGCCCACAAGAATGATGATTAACAAAATCCATAACCATAAAACAGCTTAAATCATGCCCTTGGTCTTTTTGTTTAGAAACGGGCATGTGGTTGATCGGATGCTTTTGTGATTGTGAATATTAGCAAGAAGAACTCATCTCTCATCCTTTACCTTCCCCACCCTTCCACAAGATACTCAGATTTTCACTTGTGGAGATCTGAGGTGGGGCAATTCTGATGCAGCGTCCAAGGACTTGGACTCCACCGACCTAAATGTTACCTTAGTGCCTAGATGTCCAAATTCTTCAAGAAATCATCCGCCTCATCTGGCCCATCTTCAAAGACCACAGCATAATGATGATCCCCAAGAACCAAAAAGAGATTATTGTACCACTAATTCCCTTTCTTCAGTTTTCCTCAGGTGTGAGCCCTAAGATTTGAATCCTGTGGCATGGATCCCTGAAAACTGACCTTTTTGTCTGCATCACTTTTCCAATACCATCTAGGATCTTTTTTCTCCCTGCTACTGACCCATCTCTACAAGCACAAGCTGGTTAGGGCTTTATTGTGGATGCCTTTGACATCTAAGTCATGTTTTCCATAACAAACTTAGCACTAAGATTGATATAGCCTAGCAGACCTTGTGTCCATTTATAGAACTGACTCTACAGCCAACTAGCAAATCCCAACGTTTTGTGATCTATGTATTAAGGCCATTACTGACATGTGGTTAGGATTAAATAAGGTTGGGGCCGTCTCAGTGACTCACTTGCTTAATCCTCTGCCTGTGGCACCAGCATCCCATATGGGTGCCAGGTTCTAGTCCCAGTTGCTCCTCTTCCAGTCCAGCTCTCTGTTGTGGCCTGGGAGGGCAGTGGAAAATGACCCAGGTGCTTGGGCCCCTGCACCCACATGGGAGACCAGGAAGAAGCACCTGGCTCCTGGCTTTGGATCAGCGCAGCACTGGCCATGGCCGCCATTTGGGGAGTGAACCAATGGAAGGAAGACCTCTCTCTCTCTCTCTCACTGTCTATACCTCTACCTGTCAAATAAAGAAAAAAAAAAGGGTCAAATAAGGCAATGCATACAAACAGTACTTTGAATAAGGGTATCCCAGTACTTTGAACAAGGGTAAACATCCCACAATAGTTGTGTGTGGGATAGAGGGGAGAAGCAGATACAAAGCAACTCCTGAAGTTCATTGAGGCTGATTTTCGGTGAAGGTTCATGTACCCTCCTCTTTCCCCTCCTTTGTTCTGCTGCTGCTTATATAAAATAATTGTGGACAGATAAGGTTGCATAAAGACTGACAGTTCTTGGGACCATCACCATCTAGTGCTCTCCAGTTTGTAACACTGATCGTGTACGTTAATCTTGTATACCAAGTGACCTCTGGGAAGCACAACCAGCATGAGACTGAAAGCTGAGCTCAGTCTAGTTACTACAGTGGAGTGCCATTAGGAAAGATGCAATAGACCAGCCTCCTCCCAGTAGTTCAGAAAGGATCCCTTTGATAGGATCTTGATTTATAGGACTTGGCCCAGCACATTGTACAGGCTGCATGGTTTTGGCCAACTCCCAGCAGTACACACAATACAAGGCAGACTGGGGAGATGTTTTCTTGAGCAGGCAGAAGTCGCTTGTGGGACCCAGCATCAGCCTGCTGGGCAGTCAGCTCAATCCCACAAGATCCTTACCCACCAACAACTTGGAAACTAAGGTGCTCCCACACTCTCTGGATTCATTGACTAATGCAAACTACTTCTTCACCAGTACTGCATTCCTCAGTGTAAGAAGAATTATGCCTTTTCTCGGTGGTCCAATGCCTTCCACATCTGAAATTAAGGAAACTGCTCACCTTTGCTTAATTCCTTTACCACCAGCATCTGCAACACTACTTCCTGGTAAAAGTTGATACCTTGGACATTGTGGCATGGGTAATCCTTCAAAAAGTATTTTTGAGAGAGAGAGAGCGCTCCCATCTGCTGTTTATTCTCCAAATGCCCCACAACTGCCAGAGCTGTGCCAGACCGAAGCTGGGAGCCAAGAACTCAATCTAGGTCTCCCATGTGGGTGAAAAGAACCCAATCACTTGAGCCTTCATGCATAAGCAAACCTAACACTGAATCTAACAAGTTTCAACCTTCCTTTAATTTCTTTTCCTATTAAGCATTCTTGGAGAATAGAAAAATGAACTAAATAATGTTCTTGGCAATTGTTATCATATTAGAATGTTGGCTGGACCATTCCATGCTTAGGCTCATTAAGCAACTGGCTAATTATAGTGAGTGCTTAATACACTCCCACTCTACTTTGCTTGATTTCACTTGAAGATCCTGTATTTTTCAAGCTGTCAGAATTGCTAGTTTCATGTCCTTTCATAGGTTCTACTGTCTGGGAGGATGTGAGTAACATGGAGTGGGCAGAGAATGGACAAAATACTCCAGGGGCTTACTGGGTCAGGATTAAATCAATAAGGTCTTATATAAGAGCAGGGGACACTTTCATGGTTAATCTATCCAGAGGCAGTGTTTAAAGGATGAGGCTATTTAACACATTCAGTTGAGAAATAGTTAAAGATCATTTACCATACATGGGTAAAAGCTGAAGATATGTGGATGAGCAAAAGCAGATGTGACTCATAAAGTCAGGAACACTTATATTAACCAAATATAATTCATATGTGTAAATATAGAATTATGGCAAGGGCTTTAAAGTAAAAGTACATGGGACCATGAAAATTCAGACCTTCAGTCTCTCAGATATCTAGTGATAGTAGACCTTCATCTTCCTAGATGTTATCACCAAAGTGCCTTTACTTCACGTGGCCCTACCTACACATTTCATTGGAGTGTTTGAACAGGTTTTAATGCCTCTCTACATATACATGCTATGTTATATAGATGCTATAAGCATCATTTCAGGTGACCACAATTATTTTGATATTTAGAATAACATCTATTTTCATGGAAGTGGCCACCCTCGGCATGACAGGGTTGTTCAAACAAATATTCTGGTAGGATGGCGAGAGTCCTAACTCGCAGACTGTTCACGGGTTACAGCTCTTCTTGCAGAAGGCAAATGAATTTTTTTTTCATTTCTTTGTTGTTCTACTCACTTACCTGACTTTGACTGAGGACTCAGTATAGTTACAGTGCCTATATTGTGTCAGTGGATAAAATTATAAAAGTAAGGCTCACAACTTTTCTTAAGATTTTACCGTCTACAACATGACATGGGTCTTCAAAAATTGAATCAAGTGGTATGAAGGGACAATAATAAAAAATGTGCTGGGAAGATTTCCTAGAGAAGGAATGCAAATATTCTAGGTAGCCAAAGGATAGGTTTAGGGATGGATTCACTGGGTAAAATCTCAACAGTGTCTGAAAAGACAGAAGCCTGAAATAGCACAGTGAACTATGAATGAAGAATAAAATGCGAGCAACAAGTGCAACAGAAGGCCATGGAGATAAGGAGGCAAGAACCAAACTGTTGAGAGTTTTATTTATCACATAACCAGTGCAGAAGTGACTCCATAGACAAGTGAGAGCCAGAGGTCTGAGCAGGAGAACACATTAACACTTGTGTTTTCAAAGGATCATCCCTGTGGCAATTGGAGAATGAACTGGAGGTGAGGGGAGCTGCAGAGAGGTCTGTGTAGAAACCCAACAAGGAAGCAATGAGCCTGAAATAAGGCAGTGGCCTAAGGAAAGGAGAGAGAAGTTATATCTGAGAAACATTTCAATGGAGAAGCAAGATAACTGGGTGATTAATTAGATGTGCAGGATGAAGGAAAAAAAAAGAACTACAATTACTCTTGAATTTGTGGCAAATGTTCTACAATTCAAAGAGTATATCTAATGGAACCCTGACAGTTAGGTATGATTATCTAATCACTTAACTTTCCCTCTACCTGATGTAGGAAGAAGTTGGCTGGACCCACTGTAGACCTTTTATCACCCAGGACCTCATTTAGTGCAAGTTTTCAAGTTGGCTGCATACCAGAGAGTTTTATAAAAATACTAATACCTAGTCTGTACTCAATTTTCATCAGTTAAGACCTAGACATTGGTGTTTACTTCAATCTCAATGACTCGAAAAGTGTGGTGGTTTCCCTAAATCAAAGTCTACTTGTTGTGATTCTTAGTCTTGCAATCAGCCAAACTCCATACCTTCCTCGTATGTTGGTAAGATAGGAAAGAATTGGAAATACAGATGTGTGCGGATTCTTGGTTCCAAAGGAGAAAAATCTTGGCCCTCGGAACCCAGAGAGGACGTGAGTCAGAAAGCCAAGCCTGATCTCGCCAGCCTTATGAGAAGTTTCCTACGGCCAGCACTCTCACCAAACCTTGGCCAGGTGGCATTAAAGATGAAGACTGAGAGGACTCTGGTGCCAGGAACATGGATTGTGAAGGCCTATTCTCAGCTGACGCACAAATCTGACAACCACAGGGTTGGAAGTCATCTCCAGCCAGCCAGGTATTTTGGATTCCTAGAGCTGCCACGACAAAACAACAGCAGTTTATTTGCTACAGTTTGGGACCCTAGAAGTCCCAACTCAACTTGTTGCAAGTGCTCTGCTTCATCTGAAGGGTCCAGGGAGAGATGCTTCTTTCTATTCTTAGTTTCTGGTGGTTGCTCACAATCCTTAGGGCTCCTTGGTTTCTTCTGCCTCTGGCTTCACATAAAGTTTTCTGCTGGGTGTATCTGTGTGTCCAGGTTTCGTTCTCATATGGATATATTTTATTTATTTATTTTTTAAAGATTTATTTATTTATTTGAAAGGCAGAGTTACAGAGAGGCAGAGGCAGAGAGAGAGAGAGAGAGAGAAAGAGAGAGAGAGAATGAATGAGAGAGAGGTCTTCCATCTGCTGGTTCACTCCCCAAGTGGCCGCAATGACTGGAGCTGTGTCAATCCAAAACCAGGAGCCAGGAGCTTCTTTGGGTCTCCCACATGGGCGCAAGGGCCCAAGGACTAAGGCCATCTTTTACTGCTATCCCAGGCCATAGCAGGGAACTGCATTGGAAGTGGAGCAGCTGGGAGTCGAACCGGTGCCCATATGGGATGCCAGCACTACAGGCAGAGGCTTTTACCCACAACATCACAGCACTGGCCCCATAAGGATATATTTTAATCTCATCTAGTCCATTATGACTCTGTCAGCAAAGACCTAGTTCCATGTAAGTTCATATTCACAGGTACGACGGGTTAGAACTTGAATGTACCTTTAGGGGCATCCAATTCATAACATAAGGACTACCTATGTTAATGCCTTTTTTTTAAAAAAATATCTAATTTATTTTGAAAGGCAAAGTTACACACAGAGAGAGGGAGAGGCAGAGAAAATTCTTCCACCTGTTGATTCATTCTCCAAGTAACTGAAACACATGGGGCTGGGCCAGGATGAAGCCAGGAGGTTCTTCAGGTCTCCCACATGGATGCAGGGGCCCAAGCACTTGGTTCATCCTCTGCTGCTTTCCCAGGTGCATTAGCAGGGAACTGGATCCTAAGTGGAGCAGCCAGGACTCAAACTGGCTCCTATATGGGATGCTGGCACTTCAGGTGGCAATTTAACCTGCTACATCACAGGATGACCCGAGCGTTAATGGTTTTCTAAGAGAAAACCCATCTGAAGTCTTCTTGACTTTTCAGGTTTTGACCTTGCTTACTGACCATACAACTCTCTATGCTGCCAGCCCTAATTCCAGTTGGTACCTTCATCTCAGATCAACAGAGCAACAGATGTTTTGTTCTGTTTTTCGGGAGTAGATTTTTCACCATTATCTTTGTATATGTGCACTTTCACACACTGCACACTGCACGCACTGCAACCCTGTATGCACTACACACACATCACAGTGCAGACTGCACACACTGTACTCCCTGCACACTTCACCCATGGCAGGCACTGCACACATGACACACTGCAGGCACTGCACACATGACACACTGCAGGCACTGCACACTTCACATATGGCAGGCACTGCACACATGACACACTGCAGGCACTGCACACATGACACACTGCAGGCACTGTGTCGCTCCCCCTCTTCGCGGAGGAACGACACAGGACCCTGCGCTGTTCTTTTGTCTGCTCGGCTCTTCCCGGGTTTGCTGCTGGTCTTTCCCGGGTTGGCTGCCGATCCTTCCACCTCCGTGTGGCAGGCACTGCACACATGACACACTGCAGGCACTGCACACATGACACACTGCAGGCACTGCACACATGACACACTGCAGGCACTGCACACACTACGCATTACACATACTGCACACTAAACACACAGCACACAGTACACTGCACTGCACACACAGCACGCACTTTTAACCTGTCTATTCCAGATAGATGTCTTTCCCTTTATTCTTATTCTAAACTTCTGATCTGAGCATTCCACAGAGAATTTATTCCATCTCAAATTCTGCCTCATGAGACCTTCTCTCTCTCCTTTCCTGGTTTGCTATCTTCTTACTCCTCTCTCATATCACAGCTAGCCAGTGCTTTTCACCAACACACTAGCCTCACTTCTGAATACTCACTGGCAAAACGTATTAAACCCTAGGATGTGAAATCTTGGCTCACCTCAGACTGTGGCTTAATCCTGCTTTTCCCACATTCAGTCTAAGCAGAAAATCCCAAAGATTAAAAAAAATACAGCATACCTCCTTTCTTATTTGGTGACCCTTTATGCTATCAGCTTATTTTTCTGTATAATTATTAGAAGAAACATCAAGTACAAGGGCCCATTTAATAATTTATACCATCCATTCTTGTGAACCCAAACAGGGCCCCCTTCAAGTAAAAAGCACTTCTTCCTTGGGCAGAGGACCTGGTTGCTGCTTGGATTATGATTAGAGAACTAGGGACTAACTATGTGAAAGGAACTCTTCTATGTTGATGCTGATTCTCTTGTACTGTGCCCACCACTAAAATACCACTGGGACCCTCCCCCTACTTACTGATTTAGATTAGCTGCTATCTATTTCTGACTCTGTAATATTTTTTATGAACTTGAACAAATAACCTTTAGTTTCCATTCCTTATAAAATGTGCATTGCCAATGGATGTTGCAAGGCTTAACAAGTTTGTTACCAAAGGATTGTCTATCAACCTATTTATAAATCATTTCACAGTTATTTTGTATTGGTTGAGTAACAATACATTTCAGTTCAGGAGGCATTTATTTATTTACTGGGTACCTGCTATGTACTCAGCACAGAACTGCATGCTAGTGGTGGTCTGTAACTTGTTAGGAAAATAGTATGTATGTGGAATACGTATCTGATGGGTCAAAGTAAAAGACATAGCCTCTGCTTTCCAGGCATTTAGAATTTCTGCACTCAGGAGCGCTTTGCATATTTTGAGGAAAGAGCAGTTTACTTAAATAAAATGTTCTGAGGCAAGTCTAGCCAACAGCCAGGATAAGAGCTAAGGAGAGGGGAAGGAACTCATATTTATTAAGTGCTTACTACATACTAAAGGCTTTGCCAGCATGATTGCACCTCACCCTTACCACAAACCTGAGCAGAGGTATGATCGTTCCCATTTCCAGAGGAAGAAACTGAGAGCCGGAGGTTTGGAGACTTGCCCAAGTTTACACCTAGTGAGAGGCGAATGAAGTTTAATGGCAAATGTGTTGAATGCAAGTCTGTTTCACTTCCGAGCCAGTGCTTTCGTTACCATACAAGTTTGCCAAGGCTGGATGCCAAACCCTGGGGCAAGATCCCATTGTTGAGTTCTCTTTATTGCTGTTGAATTAGAGATCTTCCGATTCTCCTGCCAATACATGACCAGGCTCTGGGAGGAACGGCTTAGCGTGCCTAAAATACGGCGATCCCACTTCTTAGCTTCGTAGTGCAATCTTCTCTAGCTTGCTGGGCTGTCCCCTGCCTGTGCCACACATTCCAGTTCTTATTTCTCTGCTGTCCATATCCCCTTCCAGGCATCTCTACTTTGCGACTTTGCAAATTCAGCACATCTCAGTTCAAACCCGCTATCTTCTCATTTCTTGTTTTAACTCCCGAGGTTGGAGAAACCTCGCCTCTTCTGCTCTGGTTTCCCCTCCCAGGTCATACCAGCCAAAGTTGGTCAGGATAGGAGCTTCCTCTCTGCTTCTCTGCTCCGCTCAGCCCCTTCACACTCATTCCAGCAGTCCCCAAGTTGTACAGATTGTGCCTGTGGTACCCCCTCCTCCTCCTCCACATCTTCACAGCTATCACCAGCTATCACCCTCCCACTTGAACAAACACCCAAGCTTCCTAATGCATCTCTCTCCTTCCCTTCTCTCCCCTGCCCTGGCTTGGACTGCAGATCTTAGCCTGCACCAATCGCAATCTGCTTTACCAACCTTACTCCTCTACACTGACAACTCTAGTTTCCAGTGAGGCCAGACTTCCTCGCAGTTCTTTGAAGACATCACACTCTTCAGAACCTCAACCTCTGCACAGTGTTCTCCCCACATGGAAGCATCCCTGTGTATTTTATGCCTCTCGAGAACAAACTCAATTGTAACCACCTTGTGAGCTCTTTCCTGCCTCCTCTTGACTTAGCCAGAATTGGGCCTACTTCATGTCCCTCCTAGTAATACTTTTAAGATGCTATTGCCAATTTAATTATGACTTCCCTCTCACCTGAGTGCTCCCAAGGAGCAAGGCCACGTCTTATGCATCCTCTTTTTCAATGGAGTATTCACAGAGTGTAGCTAATAATAGCCTGTCTTCTGGCTTTGTCCTGCTTGCTTCAGGTCTTTTTTTTTTTTTACAAAAAGATTTATGTTATTTATTTGAAAGAGTTACAGAGAGAGGCAGAGACAAAGAGAGAGGTCTTCCATCTGCTGGTTCACTCCCCAGATGGCCGCAATGGCTGGAGCTGCGCTGATCCAAAGTCAGGAGCCAGGAGCTTCTTCCAGGTCTCCCACGTGGGTTCTGGGGCCCAAGGACTTGGGCCATCTTCTACTGCTTTCTCAGGCCATAGCAGAGAGCTGGATGGGAAGAGGTACAGCCGGGAACAGAACCAGCGCCCATATGGGATGCCGGCGCCTTAGGTAGAGGTGTTAACCTGGTGTGCCACCGCGCTGACCCCTTGCTTCAGGTCTTTTTTTTTTTTTTTAACAAACAGAGCACTGTGGAAAGATGGAGGACCTCTGTGTACTCCCCCTTATCCCATTCCATCTCCTGCCAGAAGTGCTCAGCACCCGGAAGTGCTCAGTCTCTCAGGTTCACACATTTCCATGTGTAGTCCATACATACCTGTCCACAAATAACAAGTTGCAAGCTTAAAAAAAATTATTTTAAAGATGCTGATATCCTGTGCGTATCCTTCTGCGATTGAGTTTTTCTCTTTACTTATATTGTGTTTGGGATGTTTAGCCACCTTGGGGGCTGTGGCAGTCATTCATCAACTTTAACAACTACATAGCATCCTTCCGTGAACGTGGCCCGATTCACCTGCTCTTTTGCGCATCTCCGGGCCTCTTCTGGCTGCATGCTCAAGTCTCCTGGAGCACTAGAAGGGTTTCTCTATGACAGGGAAGCTCTGGGCCACAGAATAGGAACATCTCTGCCCTCGGGGCAAACCATGACCCTGGGTGTCGCAGTGGTTACCCTCACTGGTGTTCCCAGCAGCAGCACGGAGTTCTGCCGCCCCTTTTCATCCCTGCGGCCTGGGACAAGCACCTGGCAGAGATGAGGTGCATTACAGCTGCTGCCTCTGACTGTGACTGAATAAACAGTACCGCAGTTTACAGAAGGGAACCAGAAGACGCAGAAACGCAAGTCCTTTTAGGGAGCCTGCAACAATAAGCGTTTACTCCCACACTATTCAAATGTAAATTAAATTCAGTTAGAGTCAAGATTCAGGTCCTAGCAGCACTAACCACCTTGGCAGCCCTGGTTTAAACATGAAATCCTTGTCTTCTCTCATTTATCTCCTCCCACTCTCCTCAAGCACCTAGAGGCTCACGGTACCTTCTGAATGCCTAGAATTCCCACTGCGCAAGCCCTCAGGACTGGAATTCATAACCCATGACTCTTAATCTGATTTTATTTTTCATCTTTCAAAATTGTGAAGAAATATTCATCACATAAAGCTCACGGTGATAAACGTTGTTAAGTGTACAATTGAGTGGCGTTAAATACATCTGCATTGTTGCACAACCATTGCCACCACCCACCTTCCAGAACTCTCATCTTCCAGACTGATCTCTGTCCAATTAAATACTCATTGTCCGTGCTCCACTTACTCTAGCCCCTGGAATTATCATCCACCTTTCTGTCTCTCTGAAATTCATTTCTCCAGGAATCTCATAGAAGTAGAATCCTAAAATAGTGCCCTTTTGTATGTGGGTTGGCCCAGTGTCTTCGAGGTTCACCCATGTCACATTATGTAACAGTTTCATTTGTTTTAGAGCTGAATAATACTCCATTATGTGTGACTACCATTCCTCCTTGGATTTTGTCTTTTCTGTTTTTCTCTTGGGTATCAACTGGGTGACTGCCCAGCCAAACACACACAAATGGTGGCACAAGCCAGCAATGCGGGATTAACACAAGATGCCCTGGTAACACCAGTGTGGTATGTTGGGAAGAACAGTAGGCCAGGACTGAGGACCCCTGAATTCTGGTTCCCAATCATGTGGCAGGTGAGGGCCTTAGCCTTGGATTGCCAGCTCAACATCTCAAGCTTTGGTTCCCTTATCTAATATAAAAAAGTAAAAATCCTCATTCTAAAATCCTTTGGTTTTAGAAGTATTCAATGCATTGACTCAGCGTCAATAAGGAAAATGGATGCAAAGACATTTTAGCAACTTGAGTAAGAGAAATATGTTGGGAAAGAGTGAGTTCTTCAACTTTGCAGTTCCACACACATGCACAGAGAGAGGCAGCCTACACTATGAGTGAGGCCGTAATCCATTAGACACTTCGATGTCTAATATTTCCCATCTAGAGTTGATGGCTGAGTCTTGGAGAATCCTTAATTTTGCTTAATTTTCAACTTTCATTTAAGCCTCTGGAATCTTCCAAGTCTTGTGTTTTTCACTGAGTTTTTTTTTTTTTTTTCAAATTTAGTTCCACAGAATATTTCAAAAGGGGACTAAACTCATAGTCTTATATATTGATTTTTCTGATATATTGGTGTTATTCTCTCATTTATTTCCTTCTGCTTCTTCCATTTACCAGTGATTTCTTAATCTGTACCCTTTGGAGATATTTTTGTTCCCAAGTGTCATGAAGGACTGCTCTAGAAAATAAACAGTGAAGATGGAGCCAAAAAAAAAAGAGCAGGGTGAATTACATTCCTCCTGCTGCAGTTTGGCTGGGGAGTGACATGGAAAGGAAGGAAAAGACCTGGGAGACCTCATCTTCTCACACTTCTCAATCGCATCTGCAGTCTTTATATTTAGTTTGTCCTGTTGTCTCTGCTTCTAACCACTCCTTCCATGCACTCAAGGCAAAACACACCGAAATATATTTTCATTGAGATCATTGTCTGTATGTACGTGCTTTGAGGATTTAGCTGGGTGAACACATATGGTACCAATTCATTAATTTTAACTACGACACAGTCTTAACATTTTATGAACATAGCACCAGTTATTTATCTGTTCTTCCACTGATAGTCTGTTTTCAATTTGTCATTATACCTTTCTGCATGAACACATGTGAGGGTGCACTCAAAACTTTACTTGACTCAGGTTTAGGAAATTTGCCCTCCTTATGAGTTTGGATACAAAATTTTTATGAACTCCAAAGAGTTCATTCATTCCACAGAAAGTCTGAGTGCCCTCCGAGTGCAGATTCCAGGAAAGGCAGCAACAAACATCCCATTCTTGAGGAGGGGCATTGGAATAGGATAATAATCAAATAAACAAATAACAACATATAAATAACAAATAAATATAAGCATACCAGGGCAATAAACCATCTGCAGGAAGTGTGCATCACCCTGGATGCACACAGAACAGGGAGCCTGGCTTGGCTTGGAGTTGGTTTTCCTGCAGTGGTGCTTGGTCTAGAAGGGGAGAGAGGATGAGTAGGGATGAACCTGGTAAAGAACTTGGGGTGAGGGTTGGCTGCAGGTGGGAGGCAGGAAGGCCTCAGAAGCAAAGGGAACAAACAGCCGGCATGCAGACGTTGAGCTAGAGGAGAAAGTGGACAATTTAGAGAGAAAACCCTGTGGTCAGGACAGAGAGTGAAAGGCAGAGGAGTATGAGAGAAATTCAAGAACTGGAGGGGCGCGAGCGCACACAGGGCATTGGGGCTTTCATGCTAAAATAAGAAAATAAGCAGGTTTTAAGTTGGGAAGCAGAACCGTCAGAGGCGGGTTTCAGAACAGATTCACTGGGTCATGTGGTGAGGCCTTTGGGATCCCTCCCCCGGTCTTGCTGAGTCCACATCGGTACTCATTGGTGGGGCTCATTCATTCTCTCAGCTGTCGGAAAGGGGCAGGTGCCCAGCAGAGACGAGAAAGGACTGACAATCACCAGGAAGTGGCGTGAGCCTGTAGAGGAAAGAAAGCTGTCCAGGAGGAGTCAGGGCCACAGTGAGCACAGGATGGGAAGGGAGTGCAGAGCGCTGACTGCTGGCTCTGAGAAGTCTCTGGGTCATGCCGGGCAGCCCGGTAGTCAGGAGGGAGCCAGCAGAACACAGGGCGAAGGCATGGACAGAGACTTCCATGAAATTCACAAGGAAAACATGGCTGTCTTGGCAGTGCAAGCGCACCAACACCCACATACGGCACAAGGAAGTAGCTGAGAGCCTCGTCTCTGGGAGACCTGGCTGCCCCTCCATGCAGCCCCGAATGAATCCTCCTCTTTCTTCCATCATGGAAGTCACGAGCTGGGACTTGTGGCACCGCTGCTGTGGCTCCGGCTGGGTAACACGTGCACCACCACAGGTGTACAACACACATGTGGCAACTCTGTCCTGACTCCTGGAGAGCCACTGGCTCTGTTATTTAGCAATCTGCTTTCCCTTCTCAGGCACTGAGTAGGTACTTAGTTTCTAAGACCAGGAGGGAGAGAAACAAGAATTCTGACTCTCAGCTTGCTCTTGGGGAAATGCTCGGTAATCAGACAGGGAGAGAGAGAGGACAGTAGGCGGTGGGGGACGGAGAGAGGACTTTTCTGAAAAACAAAACCATGATTTTATTTGGCTTTTGCTAAAGGTATGTATTACCATGAGAAAGACCTGGGCACTAACAAAATACAGGCTCAGAGAAGAGCCTGATGGAATTATAATTGATTATGTTGGACAATTACAAATGCCCTTATTAAATAATTGCATTTAAACCACATGATAGTTTCATAACTGATTTGTAAAAACAAAACTGTGAAAGTTTAAGTGACATAATTGTTCTCGGTATCACTACAATTTTCAAATGAAGCAATTTCGCCTTAGAAGCAATTTCACTTTTCATTGTGCTGTGATTTTGGTGTCAGGCTGCAAGCTTTCGTTCCACTCCAGAGTTCTAGGAATGATGATTAACCCTTCCCTGCCCTTGGCTGAGTCCATGATGCATTTTTCTAATGTGGCAGTCTTCCTCTTTCTGCTGTTGACCCAGTGGGTTATAAAAGGAAAGCTTGCAGGCCTCCCACAGTTTGTATGGCTTCCATTTAAGAATAATGAATGAGTATGGGAAATGTAAATCTTGCATATGTGTGTGAA